>NC_044550.1:185874774-186206405 GCF_007565055.1 Rhinopithecus roxellana | reverse complement strand
ATTTGATGAGTTTTACTGTATTTAAGATATAAACAATGTATAGTAAACCAGATGTGTAATTGCTTAAAGTCTTAGATGCACTAATACATAGGTTTATGATTTCCTTGGGTGTTCTGTGTGAATGATGGTCCTAGGGTTTTAACTGACCCTGTAATTTGAGCTTTTCTATAATATTTGTGAGATTGATAGATCATCTTGTATTTTCGTTGTATAAATTCACTTACCAAAATCCCACTACCTTGACTTTATGGCTTTATATAAGCTCTGTTTCAAAGACACAAATAAGTTACAGATTGAAAAAAAAATACTTACCTAGAACTTCACTATAAAACTGATTCCACTTCTTCAGGTCATACAATTGGAAACAAAAGTCAAAATAAAGCATATAGATCATATTTTTTACCCTCTCCATGAAAGTCATTTGATCACTTAATTCTGACATAACAACAGGTACGTAGGAGGGAGGGAAAATAAATCCTACAGAATGCTTTTCAAAAACGTAGCCAGGACTGAAGCGGAGACTGTACACAAGGGGTATGTTAAATAGCTCAGCCAGCAGCTCACTACCGGGAAAAACAGGATCTGCTAAAACGACATCAAATCTTGACTCTTGTAGTTTCTTCATTAATTTCTTATTTGAAACCACATCTTTACAGAACTTTATACGTATGTCACCAAACCTCCACATGATTTCTTGCATTTGTGAAAAATATAACCAAAATGAATCTTTTGGAAGGTCTGACCATCTCTTAATCTCTTGCGTAATTATATTTTCAAACTCAGTTTTAGTTAAAGATGTAGGATAAACTTCAATTTTAAGAGCAGATGAGTTGTTGGGATCAAAAACAATGGAAGCTGAAGATGCCAGTACAGTCACCTCATGACCTCTCTGGACAAGCTCTTCCAGGATTGTCTTCATATTCATCCAATGGCTATATTCTGCTGCCCACACCAGCACCTTTCCACAACTCCCAGAGCTAAAGTAAAAGCTCAGTTGTATTAGCAGAATTACTGAAGTCCATTTCACAGACATCCTGGTGCAATGCAATGCTTGTTTTCCAGTTGCTGTTCCTTTCTGTCGTTTCTCATGGTTATATCCAAAGATAAATTAGCCAAGAAGTTAAAATGTAACCCTTATACTTCAAAGTACATACAATATTATTAAATGAACATTCCGAGCATGTGCATGGCAAGGAGACAAATGAAGGTAAATGACCTGTTTACACAGATGTGACTAATTTCCCTTTATGTTTCTGAGTGCTATCCTTCAGTTAATATCAAGGATCTTGTATGGACATGCCATTTGTCTTATGCAATATATTTAGAAGAGTGTCCAGAATTGTAGCAGTGAACGGTCATGTTTCTGCAGTCCATTTGACACAAAACTAAAGATAAAATGACTAAACATGGTCCACATATTTTGTACACTTTGTTGACATATAATTCAAATATCATACAATGTATCAATTATTGTGTAAATTTTAATGTTTTATAGTCTATCCACAGAATTATGCATCTACCATAACAATCAATTTGAGAGCCCTTTTATCTCCCCAAAATAAGCCCTGTAGCCTTTAGCCTTTTCCTCTCCACCTCTAGTTTCTGCATTTCCCCTGTCCTGGGAAATTGCTAATTGAATTTCTACCTCTATAGATTATCCTATTTTGGACGATTTTTAATAGTTGGAAGCATACAATATGTCGTATTTCATGAGTGGCTTCTTTCATGTAACATAATATTTTAAATGTTCATTTATGATATAGCATATACATGTTGATTCTTGCAACCATCATGTAAGATATTGAGAGTGTGAAGATGACACTACCTTTATAAACTTTGTGAAAGTAATCAAAGATAAAGAGAGAAAAAGAGAAAAGTAAATCAAGCTTGTAGTATATGCAGCATTAATCATTAGGTTAGCTTGTTCTCTGACTCACTTCCTCATAGTTATTTGGCTATTGTCCTAGAATTACGCAGACCCTGTTACAAGATTATAGTTCCTCTTAACTCTTCTCTAGATAATAACTTAAACATTATGAAATGATCAACTTTCCTTCTGAGGTATTCTTCAGGTCCAGCACACTGATAAAACTATTGACTAACTGATGCCAGCTGATCTAGAGGACCCCACAGGGAAATGACTCAGCAAATAATGTTCTTTCTTGCTCCTACTCCCCTGACCAATTAATTACCCAAATTTTCCAGTCCATCACCATCTATGATCTCCTTAAAACTTCCAGCCCAGAGCTCCTTGAGGAGCTGGATTTGAGATTCTCTTCTCATCTCCTTGCTCAGTGCCCTGCAATTATTAAACTCCTTCTTTGCTGCCAAACCTGACATCTCAGTGTAATTGGACTATTATTGGACAGTAAGCATATGAACCTGTTGGTCCCATAACAAAACTTCAATGGAATAAGTAACTGCAAATATAATAAAACTAGAAAGATAACTATAATTAGAAGTGGAACTTAATGATGTAACAGAAGTGATGAAATCTCATGATAAAACAAATAAGTGAGGAGTTACTTCTTAGGGAAGAGCAAGAAACTTATTTCTTGAGATGGAATCTACTCCTCTTGAAGATGCTATGAACATTGTTGAATGACAACAGGAGATTTGGAATATTAACTTAAACTTACTTTATAAAGTAGCATTAGAGTTTGAGAGGATTAATTCCAATTTTGGAAAAAGATCCTCTATGGGTAAAATGCTATCTGACAGAACTGCATGCTGAAAAAAATCTTTTGTGAAAGGGTGGGTTAATGTATGTGGCAAATGCCATTGTTGTCTTATTTTTAAGAAATTGCCGACAGCCATGGCAACTACTAGCAGCCACCACCATAATAAGTTATCAAACATCAATATTGATGCAAGACTCTCCATCAACAAAAGTTGCACTCACTGAAGATTCAGATGATAAATAGCACTCTTTACCAATTAAGTGTTTTTTAATTAAGGCATGTACTTTGTAGACTTAATATTATCACACACTGAATACACTACAGCATTGCATAAGCGTAACTTTTTATATTCCTTAGAAACCAAAGCAAATTGTGTGATTCACTTCATTGCAATATTTGCTTTATTGTAGTATTCTAGAACCAAATCTGCAACATCTCAGAAGTATGCCTTGTATTAGTGAAAACACTTAATATGAGATAAACTCTAAAATATATATTTCAGTTGAATGGGCTCTATTTACTCACCCCTTCTGTTCCTCTTTGTGAGAGCCACGCATATTATCTACTTTCATTCAGTCATGTTGGCCACATATATTAACCCACCCTTTCACAAAAGATTTTTTTAAAGTTTCTAATTCCCACAAAACACAAACATACACAGACTTTGTCATTCCACACAAAGCCCAAAGGTCCAAGGTGGTTTTGGAAAACAAATATCTTACATCACTTTACCTATGTGGACCCTCACTAATTAGCTGATAATATATTGAATAGCTATAATATAAAGACTATTTTGATATGAGTCACATGAATAATACAGGATGCTTAGAGTTCCAGAGAAAAAACACAAGTACTTCTATATGAAATAGTTAGAAAAACTTAACAAGGCAGGAACCATATGATATAAGATGAAAGCTTTGATTGCACCTAGGCAGTGTGTGGCCAAGAAGGGAGTTTCCAATAAAGAACAGAAAGATAAAAACCACGCACATATGGAGAGCATCCCAGTGTGTATGGATCACAGAGAAAGTTGAGAGCAGGAGGTTACAAAAGACAGTTAATTTGAAATGAAGACCTTAGGCAGTCTTATTTGTCATACTATGGATTTGAATTTAATACTCCACCAAAATTTACTTACACAACTTTTAAAGGATGACAGTTATGAAATCAAGATATTCCTTTAGCAAGCAACTGCGTCAAATAATATTGGCATGTAAAGTCAAGACCTTAAAATTAGAAAAGATTATTTAAAAAGTGCATTTGTAACCAAAACAGGAGATCATAATAGCCTGATGTGGTTTGGCTGTGTCCCCACCAACATCTCATCCTGAAGTGTAACTACCACAATTCCCACATATTGTAGGAGGGCTTGATGGAGTTAACTGAATCATGGGGATGAGTCTTTTCCATGCTATTCTCTTCATAGAAAATCGTTGCCTTAGATTTTGCTATTTGTTTTTGGATAGTTAGTTTTCTTTACTGCCTGCTTTTCCTCAAGCCTCCTTCGCTCCTTGATTTTATATATTAATTTATTTTTAATTAAAAAAGAAAATGAAGTTACTTAGATTTTATGTCCAATGTTGAATTTTCATCTTTATGCCTTTTGTCACACACTTTTTTGTTAATCGGAAACCTATATGAAAATACTACATTTGAAAACATAGGAATACATAGATGTTCCAAATTCATAAGCAAAACGAATTTCATAATCCTAATTAGTATACTTGCTTTTATTGAGTTTTATGAAATTTAATTAAACATTACATTTTTAAAAACTCATTGGATAGTGTATAAATAGTACTATCTAAAGAGTGGAAATCTACAATTGCAAAAACAAGAAAGTTAAAATTAACTGCTGGACTATAATATCAAAATTGTAATTGCCTTTTAATTCTAGAAATGTCTACTTCATAAGAAAGACTACATCAATCTAAGCTTCTACTTTTATGCCCAAGTACACTGGGTGGAGTTCTGACACAGTCAAATATGCTGAGGAGATTCTAGGGCATAATTCTTCTCTATCTTTGTTTATCGGCCCTCCCTTTATATGTTCCTTGGAGGTAGCACACTTCAGCGTTGTTTTTGTTTGTTTGTTTTTGAGTAGTTAGCACAGATCTTAAGATTTAAAATCTTGGCCAGGAGCAGTGGCTCAGGCCTGTAATCCCAACAGTTTGGGAGGCCTAGGCGATGGATCAAGAGGTCAGGAGATTGAGACCATCCTAGCTAACATGGTGAAACCCCTTCTCTACTAAAAATACAGTAAATTAGCCGGGCGTGGTTGCGGGCGCCTGTAGTCCCAGGTACTCGGCTACTAAAAATACAAAACAA
The DNA here is from genome assembly GCF_007565055.1 of Rhinopithecus roxellana. Classification (NCBI taxonomy): domain Eukaryota; kingdom Metazoa; phylum Chordata; class Mammalia; order Primates; family Cercopithecidae; genus Rhinopithecus; species Rhinopithecus roxellana. Next base: position 186,201,396 of record NC_044550.1, on the reverse strand, counting down.
TTCGCCGGGCGTGGTGGCGGGTGCCTGTAGTTCCAGCTACTCGTCTACCTAAAAATACAAAAAATTAGCTGCGCGTGGTGGCAGGGACCTGTAGTCCCAGCTACTCGGGAGGCTGAGGCAGGAGAATGGCATGAACCTGGGAGGGCAGAGTTTGCAGTGAGCTGAGATCAGGCCACTGCACTCCAGACTAGGCGACAGAGTGAGACTCCGTCTAAAAAAAAAAAAAAAAAAAAAAAAAAAAGAAGATTTAAAATCACAAAATGTGAGATAGGAACTTAATATTTTCTTTTCATTTTGTCACAAACAAATGACAACAAAGAGAAGTATTTCCAAAGTAACTTCAAGAATTCATAGGTAAATGATTAGGCTGCTCCCACATACACTACTATAATGCTTTAAATTTGTTTATGTAGAAGTAGTGCCTATTAATGCAAAGGAGAAAATGAGATTCCTATTACAAATGGAAAACCACACTTTCTTCACTGTGTAAATGGTTGCTTGTAAGGATTGGAGATTGTACTCACCTTCTGTGGAATCTGGGCCAAATCTGAAACAATGAGATCAGCCTTCCTCTGTAAGGTTTTGCACAACTGGTGCCAGAGAAAACACAACAGTGCCATCTTTGCCAGAGATATGGACAAATTATTTCATTTCCTACAAAGAAAATAATTTCTGCATCATAACGATGCAATATTATGTAGAATAATGTAGTTTACTTAAGCTTTAATAAAAATCAAAAGAAGTTTCCATATGTATAGTTATATTGTCCCTATATTCTGCCATATACTTCCAGTCTCTATAAGAAAGTTTGTGTTAGAAACACATGGCTTCAATACATAGTAATTATTTACTAGAAACAGTACACAACCAAATAATTATACAGAACACTTAAGCAATAGTATGCTGGCTCTTTTAATATTTGGTAGAGATCTAATTCTAAAATCATAATGGTTTGCAAACTCATAAAATATTCCTTGAAGAGTGATGTCAGTAAAATGATGAAATAATGCCCCCAAATTAATTCCCACACAAAGAGACAGCTAGTAACTATGGAAATACAAAAAGCCACACTGAATTCACCAGAGCTAAAAAAAGAGAAGAAGAAAATCCCAAGACTCATAGACATGGGAATACTCATGATCTGTAAGATGAATAATTCTTTTCGATTATGACACCCCTTCCACACACCAAGAAGACACCACTGTGAGAGAACTTTACCTGAAATTACCAAGATCAGAGGAGGAAATTTGAGGGGAATGTTCAGTTTCTTCATCATCTGTGATTCTTTTTGGGCAGCCCAGGAGAGGCATTAGGAGCGGCTAGAGGGTTGAGTGACCAGGGGTGAATTGGAAACAAGAGTGGGAGTACAAATCACAGTGACAGGCACACAGATCTCAGCAACTGCTTGGCATTCCTATTAGCAGGAATGCCACGCTGCAGAGTTTGACCAGTACCATAACACTGCAAGGGGCCAAAATACAAAAGAAGGTCTGAATCTTTGGCACGTATTTTTTACAATTCTCAGGTCCTCATATGGAGCTTTTCTATGACCTGCAAACAAGTATAACATTTGATATTAAGTTTCAGTTATTGCTTAAGTCTCTCCAAGACCTAGAAATCACTGCAAGTCTGGTTTTAAGTTACAGTGCAGAATTAAAGTTCAGATACTCCACAAAATTTTTGATAAATTCAGTGCACACCTATTTTAAAAATTCAGAAATCACAGCACATATGAATAGAAAGTTGAAAAAATACACTTTAGAGAATAATCCAGGAGAAAGATGATAAATTTTTCAAAGAAGTGGAAATGTTTTAAAAATAAAAAGAAATCCAATTGATAAAAAATAAGTGAAGTGAATTGAAAAACTCATTAGAAAACTTCAACAGCAGACTTGGTCAAACAGAGTAAGAAATCAGCAATCCTAAAGGTAAAACATATGTAATTACCCAGTCAGAAGAGCAATTAAAAAAAAAAAAAGAAATAATTACAATTAGTGAAGTAAGCCTATGAAAACATAAACATTATTAAGCAAACTACCTCTGTATAATAAGAGTTCTTGAAGGAGATAAGAAATAAGAAGTTCTAGAAAGCATACTTAAGAAAATAATGATGGAACATTTTGTAAATCTAGAGAAAGATGACAGTATCCAGGTACCCTAATCAAATTTAATACAAAGAGTATTTCCCAAAGGCACATCCTATTTAAATGGTTAAAAGGTAAATACAAAGAAACAATAGTGATAGCAATATGAGACAAATTTTGTACCATATTAAACAATGTCCCAATTCAAGCTTCATCAAATTTCTCAAAAAAAAAAAGAAAAAAAAAAAAAAAAATCTTGTGAGCATGAAGACAATAAAACATACATTTAAGGTGCTGAAAAAAATCTGCCATACAAAAATACTGTGCCTACCAAAGCAATTCTTAAAACCTGAAAGAGTGATAACATTTTCCCACACAAACAAAAGCTAAGGCATTCATAAACATCAGACCAATCTTATAAGAAATAATAGGAAGGAAAAATTTTTTGTTGGAAAGAAAAGGACACTCACATATAATAAGAAAACATCTGAAGGCATAAAAAGCACTTCTAATAGCAATTATAGAGACAAATTCAGAATGCTCTAATACTATAATTGTGGTATACAGGCTATTTATATCTTTATCATGAAGAAAAAAGACAAAGATATTAAAGAAAGTAGTAACTACAATTGGTTAAGAGATGGAAACTTGAAAAGATATAAATTGAGACATCAAAAGTCATTATGTGGAAGACAAAATTATGTCAAAATACAGTTTTGTTTATTTTTCTTTGTGCTCAAAGTTGTCATCAGTTTAAACTATCTAACAATAAAATAATTTTGTAAATCTTGCATTAACTAAGAAGTCAAACTTAGACATAACAAACAAAAATGACATGAAATCAAAACATATTACTAGAGAAAATTGCTTAACCATAAATGAAGACACAAAGAGAGAGAGAGAGAGAGAGAGAGAGAGAGAGAAAGAGAAAGAGAGAGACAGAGAGATACATAGAGAGGGACAGAGAAAGAGAGAAAGATCGAGAGAGAAAGTATATACAAAAAGTAACCCAGAAAACAATTAACAAAATGGAGGTAGTAAATCTTTATCTATTAATCATATTACAGAATGAAATTGATTGAATGATCCAGGTAAAAGACATAGAGTGATTGAATGGATACATAATTAAAACTCAACTCTAGGCCGGGCGCGGTGGCTCAAGCCTGTAATCCCAGCACTTTGGGAGGCCGAGGCGGGCGGATCACGAGGTCAGGAGATCGAGACCATCCTGGCTAACACTGTGAAACCCCGTCTCTACTAAAAAATACAAAAAAAAAAAAAAAACTAGCCGGGCGAGGTGGCAGGCGCCTGTAGTCCCAGCAACTGGGAGGCTGAGGCAGGAGAATGGCGGTAACCCCGGGAGGCGGAGCTTGCAGTGAGCTGAGATCCGGCCACTGCACTCCAGCCCGGGCGACAGAGCGAGACTCCGTCTCAAAAAAAAAAAAAAAAAAAAAAAAAACAAAACAAAACAAAAAAAAACTCAACTCTATTGTCCACACAGGGAACTCACTTCCCCTATGAAGGCATACACTGACTAAAAGGAAAGAAAGAGAAAATGTTGTTTCTTGTCATTGTAAACAATAAAAAAATTACAGTAGTAGCTATACTTAGTTAAAATATATTTTAAGTCAGGATTGATAAGAAGTTGGCCATTATATAATAATCATGAGCACAACAGAGCAACAGAATAAAATTGTAAATATATATGGTCATAATACTGGAACATCCAAATATATAAAGGAAAATTTACAGAGCTGAAGAGAGGGATTTACTGTGATATAATAGTAGAAGACTTCAGCACTTTACTTACAACACTAAAAATATAATTCAGACAGAAAATCAAAGAAGAAATCTCAGAGTTAAACTGCACTCTAGGTAAGATAAACCTAACATGGACATTTACAGAACATTCCATTGAACATCTACAGAATATGTAATCTTCTCAACAGCACATGAAACTTCTTCTAGAATAGACCATATTTTAGCTCAAAATAGGGCTTAACATTTTTTTGAATCAAAATTAGGTCATTTTTTTTCTGTAACAGAATAAAAATAGAAATCAATAAAAGAAAGAATATGGGAACATGTATAACTATATGAAAATTAACTGTGCTCATAAACAATCATTGGGTATATAGATAATTTTTTTTAAAATATATGAGAAAAATAAAAAAGGAAAGACAATATAACAAAACCTAGAAATACAGAAAAATAAGTTCTAAAACAATAAATATATACCAATAAATGTCTTCATTAAAAATGCAGAAATATCTTAAGTAAACAACCTATACCACCTCAAGAAATGTGAAAACAGAAATTAAACTAAAAAATAGTAGATAAAGGATATAACAAAATTATAGTGGAAATAGACAAAAGAGATTTTTAAAATATTTAAAAATCAATAACACAAAAGTTGGTTTATTGAATACATAAAATTGAAAAATCTTCAGCTAGATTAACTACAAAAAGTGATGACTCAAATAAATAAACTGAGAGATGAAAAAGATACATAACAACTGATACACAGAAATACAAAGGATTATAAGATACTATTATAAACAAGTTCATGCCAACAAATAAAACAATCTAAAGGATACAGAAAAATTTTTGGACACGCGCAACCATCCAGGATTGAATTTAAAAGAAATAGAAACATGAACAGGGAAATAATGAGTAAAAAGACTGAAGCAGTAATAAGAACTCACATCAAAATCAAAAACTAAAAACCATAAACCAATGGCATGGGCAAATACTTCATGACTAAAGCACCAAAAGCAATTGCAAAAAAAAGCCAGAATTGACAAATGGGATCTAATTAAACTGAAGAGATTCTGCACAGCAAAATAAACTATCAGAGTGAACAGGAAACCTGCGGACGAGGGAGAAAATTTTTGCAATCTATCCATGTGACACAGGGCGAATATCAAGAATCTACAGGCCAGGACACGATGGCTCAAGCCTGTAATCCCAGCACTTTGGGAGGCCGAGACGGGCGGATCACGAGGTCAGGAGTTCGAGACCATCCTGGCTAACACGGTGAAACCCCGTCTCTACTAAAAAATACAAAAAACTAGCCGGGCGAGGTGGCGGGCGCCTGTAGTCCCAGCTACTCGGGAGGCTGAGGCAGGAGAATGGCGTGAACCTGGGAGGCGGAGCTTGCAGTGAGCTGAAATCCAGCCACTGCACTCCAGCCTGGGTGACAGAGGGAGACTCCCTCTCAAAAAGAAAAAAAAAAAAAAAAAAGAATCTACAAAGAACTTAAACAAATTTACAAGACAAAAGAAAACAACCCCATCAAAAACTGGGTAAAGGATATGAACAGACACTTCTCAAAAGAAGACATGTATGCAGCCAACAAACATATGAAAAGAAAACTCCTCATCATTATCATTAGAGAAATGCAAATCAAAACCACAATGAGATACTGCAAAAGTACATAGAGATATCACAATGAGAATGTGATACAATTCTATCACAGTAGTTAGGATTGCAATCATTAAAAGGTCAGGAAACAACTGGTGCTGGAGAGGATGTGGAGCAATAGGAATGCTTTTACACTGTTGGTTTGAGTGCAAATTAGTTCAACCATTGTGGAAGACAGTGTGGCGATTCCTCAAGGATCTGGAACTAGAAATACCATTTGATCCATCAATCCTACTACTGGGCATCTACCCAAAGGATTATAAATCATGCTACTATAAGGCACATGCACAAATATGTTTATTGCAGCACTATTCACAATAGCAAGGACTTAGAACCAACACAAATGCCCCTCAATGACAGACTGGATAAAGAAAATGTGGCAATGTACATTATGGAACACTATGCAGCTATAAGAAATAATGAGTTGGTGTTGTTTGTAGGAACATAGACCAAGTTGGAAACCATCATTGTCAGCAAACTAACAAACAGAAAACCAAACACTTCATGTTCTCACTGCTAAGTGCAAGTTGAACAATGAGAACACATGGACACATGGAGGGGTACATAGCACACTGGGGCGTGTCGTGGTGGGTGGCAAGTGCAGGGAGAACGTTAAGACAAATACCTAATTCATGTGGGGCTTAAAATCTAGGTGGCTGGTTGATAGGTGCAGCAAGCCACCATGGGACATTTATACCTATGTATCAAACCTGCGTGATCTGCACATGTATCCCAGAACTAAAAGTATAATTAAAATATTAATCAATTTTTCTCAAATGTTTTTTTCCGAAACGCTAAAGTAAATACTATAAAAATAATTTTTCAAGAGTGTGATTACCTTGATACTAAAACCAGAAAGAAGGAACCAGAGAGAGAGACAGAGAGAGAGAGGGAGGAAAAATTTATAGACCAATAATCCAGATGAACATAGATGCAAAAATACTCAACAACTGCTAGCCAACCAAATCCAAGAGCACATCAAAGAGATTATACACAATGATGAACTGGGATTTATCCCAGGGATGCAGAGAAGGTTAAGCATATGCAAACCAATAAATGTGATACATTACATCAAGAGAATTAAGAAAAAACATAGTTTTATCAGTAGATGCAAAAAAAGGATTTGATAAAATTTAAATTTCTTCATGAAGAAAACGTTATACTTTCAACAAATAAAGTGTATTAAAAAAAACTTCAAACTTATAATGGCCATATATGACAAATGCACAGGTAACATCACACTAGAAAAAGAAAGTTGGAAAGCTTTGTCTCTAAGATCTGGAACAAGACAAATATGTCCATGTTGACCACTCTTATTCAATAAAACATTAGAGTTTCTAGCCAGAGCAATTAGCCAACAGAAAGAAATAAGGGGCATCCATTGGAAAGGAGAAACTCGAATTATCCTTCTCTGCATATGACATGATTTTATACACAGAAAATCCAAAGACTCCACCAGAAGCTCTTAAAATTGATCAACACATCTGACAAAGGCAGAGGGTACTAAATCATCATCCAAAAAATCAGTTGTGTTTCTGTATTCCAATATCTAAAAAAAAAAAAAAAAAAAAGAGTGAAAAAAAGAAATCACATTTACAAAGCTAACAAAATGAAGTATGTAGCACACCTGTTAGAATGGCAATCATTAAAAAGTCAAGAAACAACAGGTGCTGGACAGGATGTGGAGATATAGGAACACTTTTACACTGTTGATAGTTCTGTAAACTAGTTCAAGCATTGTGGAAAACAGTGTGATGATTCCTCAAAAATCTCGAACTAGAAATACCATTTTATTCAGCCATCCCATCACTGGGTACATACCCAAAGGATGATAAATCGTGCTGCTATAAAGACACATGCACACATATGTTTATTGCAGCAATATTCACAATAGCAAAAGCTTGAAATCAACCCAAATGTCCATCAGTGACAGACTGGATTAAGAAAATGTGGCACATATACACCATGGAATATAATGCAGCCATAAAAAAGGATGAGTTTGTGTCCTTTGTAGAGACGTGGAGGCAGCTGGAAACCATCATTCTCAGCAAACTATCGCAAGAACAGAAAACCAAACACTGCATATTCTGTGCATCAGTCTCCCTAGTAGCTGGGATTACACGCATGTGCTACCACGCCTGGGTAATTTTAGTATTTTTAGTAGGAACGGGGTTTTACCACGTTGTCCATCCTGGTCCCAAACTCCTCACCCCGGGTGATCCAACCTTCTCGTCATCCCAAAGTGCTGGGATTACAGGTGTGAGCCACCACACCTGGTGGACAAAATTTTTGAGAGAGGGAGAAAGGATCAGATATTTCATATTTCCCAATATTTTTTGTTTTACTGTTAGTGTTGTTGATGCTGAGATTAATAAATATCTTAGAATAAAGTTAAATATTTAAAATTATTTGACAATAAATATTATTACCAAGTTATATACAAAATTCAGACATGCTAGATTTAGGATATGGCTGTATCACTTCTGTAAAAAACACAAATTGGATTAAAAACCTTATTAATAACACCAAAAGCCCATGTTAGGTTTTAAGTTTATATTCACATTGTATATGCCAAATAAAAGAAAATTTTGCTTATGTGAGAAACTTGACCCTATCCAGAGAGGCCAAGCAGTTATTCATATGATTTGGTGACTACAAAGATTCTAGAATATAATCACCAATTTCTAGAAAATATGGTGGTTTACAAAAATTAAGAATGAATGCAAAGCTAATGGAAGACTGAAGCTTAGGTAAAATTCAGGCATAAAAATATACTTCAGAGGATAATAAGTAAATGTAGTAAATCAGGAAAGACCTGTCACAATGTGCTATGTTGTGAAAAATGAATATGTCTATATTTTTAAAGTCTGAGAGATTTAATGGTGTTTGTCTTTTTGGATCAGCTCCCCCATGTGCTTTAATTAATTAAGAATCAACTTGTTACTTGTACTTGTTACTTGTACTTGTACTATCATCCTTCTTAGAGCTTCCGGCCCAGCAGTTTCACTTCTGTTTGAATGCAGCAGAAGGGTGCAGCTTCCTGTTGTCCCAGGAAACAGCCAGATGGCATGGCACACAACCTCACCCATTCTGCTGCTGTTAGCCAGATGGGCAATGCTTGCTAGAGACTCCAGCCAAGTGGTTTCCTTTTTGTGTGAACTCAGCTGGAGGGCTCAGCTTCCTATTGTCCCAGGAAACACCTGAATAGCAGAGGATGTTTCACCTGAACCTGTCACTGGTAACCAGACAGGTAATACCTGATAGAGCTTCCAGCCCAGTAATCTTGCTTTGTGTGAGTTCAGGTAAAGTGTGCAGCCTCCTGTTACCACAGGAAACACTTGTATGGCAGGATATGTGACATTCCACCCACCACGGCCACTTCTCACAAGGCATTGCAGACTCCTATTGCCCTGGTAACACACCAACAGCATGGCAAATAATTTCACTTTTCCCCACCTTCCATAACCAGATGGGCCATATCTGCAAGAGCTTCCAACCCACGTAGCATTCCCACTTTCATCTGAACTCCAGGAAGCACAAAGACAGCAGATTAGGGCTGACAGGTCAAAGTAATGGTTTTCTGTGCCATCTATGGCCCGTTCCTGAGTAGGACACGTGGCCACAACGTTTAACAAAAGGCACACAGGCATGGAGACAGTAATCAGAAGGGGCTCCTCTAAGACCCAGGAGTGGACTAGAATCAAAGATAGTCAACTGAATTCGTCTTATTTCATAATTAAACCCCTAAGAGCATCTAGAAGGAGAAAGAAAAAACAAGTTCTGAAATTAAGGCAGTAATTAATAGCCTACCAACCAAAAAAAGTCCAGGACCAGATGGATTCACAGCTGAATTCTACCAGAGGTACAAAAAGGAGATGGTATCACTCCTTCTGAAACTATTCCAAACATAGAAAAAGAAGGAATCCTCCTTAACTCATTTTATGAGGCTAGCATCATCCTGACACCAAAACCTGGCAGAACCACAACAAACAAAGGAAATTTCAGGTGATTATCCCTGATCAAGATCGATGTGAAAATCCTAAATAAAATACTGGCAAAACAAATCCAGCAGCAACTCAAAAAGCGTATCCACAATAATCAAGTCGGCTTCATACTTCAGATGCCAGGCTGGTTCAACTTACGAAAATAAAAAAACATAATCCATGACATAAACAGAACCAATGAAAAAAAAGCATGATCATCTCAATAGGTGCAGAAAAAGCCATTGACAAAATTCAACACCACTTCATGCTAACAACTCTCAATAAACTAGGTATTGATGGAACATATCTCAAAATAATAAGAGCTACTTATGGCAAAGTCACAGCCCATATCATATTTAATGGGCAAAAGCTGGAAGCATTCCCTTTGAACACTGGTGCAAAACAAGGATGCTTTCTCTCACCACTTGTGTTCAACATAGTATTAGAAGCTCTGGACAGGGAAATCAGGCAAGATAAAGAAATAAAGGGTATTGAAATAGGAAAAGAGGAAGTCAAATTGTCTCTACAGGTGACATGATTATATGTTAAGAAAACCCCACTGTCTCAGCCCCAAATCTCCTTAAGCGGATAGGCAACTTCTGCAAAGTCTCAAGATACAAAGTCAATGTGCAAAAATCACAAGCATTCCTATACACCAATGATAATAATAATGATTTAACAACCAGAGAGCCAAATCATGAGTGAACCACCATTCACAATTGATACAAAGAGAATAAAATACCTATGAATACAACTTGCAAAGGGTGTGAACGACCTCTTCAAGGAGAACTACAAACCACTGCTTAAGAAAATAAGACAGTACACAAATAAATGGAAAAGCATTCCATGCTCATGGATAGGAAGAATCAGTATCATAAAAATGGCCATACTGCCCAAAGTAGCTTATAAATTCAATGCTATTGACATCAAGCTATCATTGATTATCTTCTCAGAATTGGAAAAAAGAAAAACTACTTTAAACTTCATATGGAACCCCCCCCAAAAAAGGCTGCAGAACCAAGACAAACCTAAGCACAAGGAACAAAGCTGGAGGCATCAGGCTACCTGACTTCAAACCATATTACAATTGTATGGTAACCAAAACAGCATGGTACTGGTACCAAAACAGATATATAGACCAATGGAACAGAACAGAAGCCTCATAAATAACACCACATGTATACAACCATCTAATCTTTGATAAACCTGACAAAAACAAGCAATGGGGAAAACATTCCCTAATTAATAAAAGGTGCTGGGAAAACTGGCTAGCCATATGAAGAAAACTGAAACTGGAGCTCTTCTTTATACCTTATACAAAATTAACTCAAGATGGACTAAAGTCTTAAATATAAGACCTAAAATCATAAAAATCCTAGAAGAAAACCTAGGAAATACTATTTAGGACATAGGCATGGGAAAGGCTTCATGACTAAAACACCAAAAGCAATAGCAACAAAAGCCAAAATAGACACATGGGATCTAATTAAACTAAAGAACTTCTGCATAGCAAAAGAAGCCATCATCAGAGTGAACAGGCAACCTACAGAATGGGAAAAAAATTTGTAATCTATCCATCTGACAAAGGGCTAATATTCATAATCTACAAAGAACTTAAACAAATTTACCAGGAAAAACATACAAACAAACAAACAAACAAACAAAAATCCTATCAAAAAGTGGGTGAAAGGTATGAACAGACACTTCTCAAAAGAAGACATTTATACAGCCAACAAATATATGACACAAAGCTCATTATCACTTGTCATTAGAGAAATGTAAATCAAAAGCACAATGAAATACCATCTCACGCCAGTTAGAATAGTGATCATTAAAAAGTCATGAAACAACTGATGCTGGAGAGGATGTGGAGAAAGAAGAATGCTTTTACACATTGATGGGAGTGTAAATTTATTCAACCATTATTGAAGACAGTGTGATGATTCCTCAAGGATCTGGAACTAGAAATACCATTTGGCCCAGCAATGCCATTACCGGGCATATACCCAAAGGATTATACATCGTTCTGTAAGACACATGCATACATATGTTTATTGTGGCACTGTTCACAAGAGCAAAGACTTGGATCCAACCCAAATGTTCGTCAATGGTAGACTGGATAAAGAAAATGTTGCACATATATAATATAAAATACTATGCACACATAAAAACAGATGAGTACAGGTCCTTTGCAGGGACATGGATGAAGCTGGAACCATCATTCTCAGCAAACTATCACAAGAACAGAGAACCTAACATTGCATCTTCTCACTCAAAAGTAGGAGTTGACAAGGAGAACACATTTACACAGGGAGGGAAACGTAACACAATGGTGCCTGTCACGAGGTGGGGGGGCTAGTGGAGGAATAGCATTAGGAGAAATACCTAATATAGGTGACAGGTTGATGGGTGCAGCAAACAACCATGGCACATGTATACTTATGTAGCAATCCTGCACGTTTTGCACATGCATCCCAGAACTTAAAGTATAATAAACATAATACAATAAAGAAATATCCTTGCAGTTACTTATCACTTTGTAACAAACTACCCTCAATTGTGGGTATTCTGAAAAACAGCAAGCATTTTATTACAACTCCCATAGCATGAGTGTTGGGTAGCCTCAATCAGGTGGTTCATACATAGTATTACTCAGGCCATTACTTTCATATGGTGGCTGGGGAGGTAATCATCTGAAGGTCATTCATTCACATACTTGGTGATTGATGTAAAAAGACTCAAATTCCTGTGAGAATGAATAATCATGACTTCTTAGTCTCCTCTTTGCATCTCTCCTTGAAATTGACCTTTATCACCAGGACTTTGTGTGTGACACTGGGCTCCAAAGTGTATACAGGGAGAAAAAGAGAAAGAGGGAGAAGGAGAAAGAAAGAGGGAAAAAAGTGTAAGTAGAAGACAGAGACAGGCAGACAGAGACAGAGAGATGAAGATAATGTACTGCCTTTTCTGACATAGTCTTCAAAATTATGCTGTCACTTTCACTATAATTTATTTGCTAAGCAAGCCACAAGCCTTGCCACATTTCAAGAGGAGGGACCATAGTTTAATAAGAATGTCAAAGTATTTGCAGTGATGTATCAAACTTCCACAAATTTAAGCTATTGATTTGGTCAACAGAAGTCTCTAAGCAACTATGAAATTCATTACATATGGACATTAAAAAGACAATACAATTCTAAAAATTGTGTGAATTTATATTTTTACAACTACTGAATCATTCATTAAGCATTTTAAAATGTTTACTCATAGATTTTCATGTATGAAATAGCTGTCCTAAAAACTAGACTCTAATAAATTAAATGACGTAGTATACTGAGGTGATCATAAGTGACTCAACTTTGTCCAACTTATTCTGCTCCAGACACATATACATGCATTAAAAAATGATGTCAAAAAACATATATAGCCTAGTATAAAATGAAGGAAAAATGTCCATCAATTGTAAAAATTGGAGAGAATTTTAAGAATAGATGCTTGTGAAAACTATGAAAAAGTGACTTTTGGGAGGAAACTAAATGAAACATAGTACCTTGAAGTAAGGAACAAAAATGTACAGAGTGAAGTGACTTTTGTTAAAAAAATAAAATAAAATATGTGTGTGCAAATGGAGATCTCCCTAGACTGCAGCAGAGGCAATTTTAAATATTGTGAAGGGATTCTCTTACAATAGAGAATATGGAGGATGTTGCAGAAATCAACACATGTTGAAGATTTCCTCAAGAAAACCATATGAGGAAATAACCAGTGACACACAGTTGGAAGATTTTCAACCAAGGATTGTAGATAGAGGACATAATCAGAATGAAGCCTTGATTTTAATTTATATACATATATATATTTTAAGATAAGGTGTTATTCCGTCATCCAGGCTGAATGAAATGCAGTGGTGTGTTCAGGGCTCCCTGCAGCCTCAACCTACCAAGCTCAAGTGACTCTCTCACTCCACTGTCCAGGCTGGAGTGCAGCGGTATGATCACAGCTCACTTCAGCCTCAAACTCCTAAGCTCAAGTGATGCTTTCACCTCAGTCCTCCAAGTGGCTGGGACCATAGATGCATGACACCACACCCAACTAGTATTTTAATTTTTTGTAGTGATGAGCTCTCATTAGGTTATCCAGGCTGATCTCAAACTCCTGGGGTCAATCGTCCTATTTCAACATCCCAGTGTTGGGATTACAGATGTGAACCACCATGGCTGGACAAAATGAGATTTTTAAATAAGCATGATTCAAATGTTCAGAGATGCAAGCATCACTAATATAAAACAAGAATGGGATGAGGTGAGAAGGATGAATAAAAATAATCAGAAATTTCTGCAATCAGAAATGGGCTCCTTAATTATATAGGAAGTGATGGTTGAGTACATGAAATAAAATGAAACCAAATGCATGACTGGTAGAGCCCCCAAGAGGAATCACCTAATGCTCTAGAAATTGTCAGTAAACAGATTAAAACCTAAAAGCATTGATTGTTAACACCTTACTTTAGAAATTTCCTGATTACCTGTTTTTCTCCAAAACTCTCCTGTTTCTAGTGGTTTTCTTGGTCTTAACTACTCATTGTATGCTTTGTTCAAACATTTATAACCTGATTCAATGTGTTTGTCTCAAGTTGTATTTCATTCTGTCTTAACTCTTGCAACCTGCATGTCCTCATTATGATGGATTAATCCAACAGCAAAGTTCACCTTATCTGACTGAGGATTATTCATTAATTTTTACTTGTTTATCTGACCTTTATCAATCTTGTTTTAGACAATCACTCTGAGCCACTGTCATGATGAGTCAGGATTCTAGATCTCTTATGAAGAGCAAATTCATCCTTAAATAAAGTCTCTATACCAAAGATGAATCTATAGAAAAATGCCACTTGAAAACAATCAGTGCAGTATATGAACAAAATTCTCACTGGATCATAAACCTAAAAAGTGATTAATGAGGCTAATAATTAGGAACTTGCAATGAAATCAATGAGACAGCTTGATATGCTTTGAATTGGTGATGGTTAATATCCATTATAGGTAAATCACCAAATATCTGGCTACTCCAGTGTTGATTTGTTCGGAGTATGAATAGAGTGGTGATAGGCTAAGGTATGCATCAGTCCAGCATGACAAAACTTCCTCTAACCAAGTCTGAGCTAGCTACTACTGAAATAAAAATTCCAACCTGCTAGTATGTCAATTCTCATTATACATTTGGACATTAGCGAAGTGACCACCAGGGGGGTGGTGAACCCAGTGGGCCAACTCTAAGTCATCTTTCTCAGAACCTCTACATGCCCCCACTTTCAAAAATGTTATTTTAAAAAGAAAGCCATGCCTCTTACTTATCCAAATTTTTCCAAGATTCAGTGTCAGAAGGAACACAACTTTTAGAATGATAGTGAATGAAAAATTTGAAAATTTATGCTTTATGAGTTTTCAATTTATTGTCCCCTGGGTGCAAATATAACTTTATGATACTGAATCAGAATCCTGTAAACATTCCTCCTTTGTCAGCTAGTTGAATGTTAAGCTTCATCAATCGAGAACACTGGAGTGGTTGTGAGGTGTTAGATGCTGGAAGACACATCCCTTCTAAGACCCTTCTCTTTACTATTATGCAGTAATTTTTATAATTATTATTGGGTTTTAAGAATTTGTATGTTAAAGAATATATTTAAGACTATTAAAGAATATACTTAAGGAATATAAGAAGGAAACTTCTAATTAGCACATTTGTTTTATCTTTTAAGAAACATTGCCTTCTGCATAGATATTAATTCAGAAAACTACATAAACCGTTTGTCCTTGACACAAGCAGATTCAGCTTCATATGTTGCTTTCATCATTAAATTCACAATTATGTTATTTTTGTCTTCAACTTCTGTGGTGCTTCATATTCCAGTCTTTAAGCAGCATATTCAAAATGTTATAGAAAAAGATGATCACGAGGATGAAGAATGTTATTTCAATTCAATGATTCCAGGTGATTAGAGTTTCTGTGTTTAAATTTTGTTAACTCCTGAGATATTTAAAAGCTTTTAGAATCAATCTCAAAGAAAGAGACACATGCATAATATTGAAAGTTTTGGAACTTCATATACTTTGTAATTTTATGTCTCATGTAAACCTTCATATTCACATACTTTCCTAACTATATGTGTACATAGTATTTTATGTGTTAAGATTTCTCAATATGAAAACAAATGAAAGTATTCTTTGATAACTCATGAATAGACATAGATTTTTGTATCTGGCTATATGGTCCATGAATTGGAAAGAAGATCTATTTTGGCAAGGTCCTTGATGCATTTGCAGAAGTTGTTTCATTAAGAAAATATAAATAGACTAAAATTTAGTTTGTGTAGTACACGTTGAGTTACATTATTTCCCCAGACTAATATTTATCTATAAAGTTTCCCCTTTTATAAAGAAGACATTTCTATAAAAAGCACTTATACATTACACTTTTTTTCTTGTACTTTGCTATTTTTTTTTTCTAGTGGCATGACTATATGTTTAAAGTGTAGTAAAGTCAAATATTTAGTGTATATTTCTTTTCCAGACATGATAATAATTCATTTTATTACCAATTATTGCTACAACATTTTCTCCTAGAGAAGAGTACTATAAAGTCTATTGCGTGTGTCAGAAATAATCATAATGCCTCTCTTTCTTTCAACTGTTTTAGACACAACTCTTGTCAGACAGAAGAACTGCTCTTAAGTTGGTTCCCTTCTTCTCTGTTTTTTTATTTTAAAAACCTTGTTCTGAGTCCAAAGGCTGTAATGAACAACAGTTGAATGTAGGTATTGGAGAGCTTTTTGCCATTTACTACGTTTTCTCCATCGTAGACTTTAAAAATTGTTGTACGTGATATTTGGCTCCTTATTCCACCTACAATTTAGTTTTTAATATATTATGAGAAGAGAATAAGTAAAATAATTATATACATTTCCGGTTTGTATATCCTCAGTATTGCAGGCATTAAAGTAGGTGGGGATACCATACTTGACAAGGTAAGGACAAGAAATGTGAGGTCTTATTGTAGGAGAGAAATCAGGTAACATTATAATCTAGAGGGACTAGACTAAACCTGCTCGACCATATCAATAATTCCTGACTAAAGGGAGCTAGCCTTTTCTTTTTTTTTTATGTATTACTACCCAATTGCAAATTGTCATTACTAAAGCAAAAATAGTAACTCAAGTTAGTCAAGGTCTCATGTGGAAAATATCTTCAGTCTTTCTAACCAAACATTTTACCAGGTTGCATAGTTTTACATAGGAAGCCAATTATGACTATCTAGAGTTTTGAAACAGAGAAAATTTTCATGAGAAAATATTTTGCATTTCTTGAAGGATGTGAATTGGAAACACCCATTTAACACAAAGAACTTGCCTAAACACCATGCTAAGAGAGTTGGCTAAGTTTAGTCCAGCTTGTATGTGCACTATGTCATGGATTTGTCCTGGAAGGTGACCCTAGCCTTCATGCTGAGGCTTTGCTCAGTAAAATGTGATCCTGCCATATTGCAAAACTGCCCTGTCTAACTCATCTTGTCTAATAATTAATCATTTACACTTAATATTTATGTAATTTTCTATTTCCATATAGCCAACTACTCTCTTTTTGTTTTCCTTATTTTTATTTCCTCATATTCCCTTTTTATTCACAAACAGATTTTCTTTAAAAATCTCAGTTAACCTTTGTCTTAGTTGGGGTTGAGTTCAGCTCATATTGCAGTCTCTATCCCCTACTTCAGTAGTCAAAATAAAATTTATCTTGCAATTTTTGACAAGGATGTTGCTCAGTGTTTTTTTTTTTTTTTTCTGAAATGCACACATGTATTCCATATAATTGTATTTGTTGATATAGAAGAGGGTTCTTTACCAATGTAATAAACATGCACATCCTGCACATGTATTTCTGAACTTGAAATAAAAGTTGAAATAAAACAATAAAAATATAATATGTAAATATATTTATTTTATACATTATAGAAATGAATATTATATGAATTTATTATATATTATGTAAATATATATATAAAAGAAGAGATTTCTTAAAATGCAAAATATATCTAGTCTTTCTGGCCTTCTCAAGGAAACAGACTGAGTTTCTAGTGAATCTCATTTTATTTTCAGTTTAAAAATATATGTAGATAAGCATTAAAAGTGAATTACTACAGGTTTTCTGAAATTAAAATTGTACATTACTTAATGTTTAACAAAGATTAAAAATTTCAAACAAATCAAGAAGGCACAGATTTTGTAAAATGCAGTAAAGTATTTAGTGCATAGCTTGAGATATACTGGCGGCATTAAATGGCATGATTTTCTGTATCATGCCTGCCTGCCTTAGATCTCAAACAGATGTACCCTCTTTTCTTTCTATCTTACCTTAACAAACAGTTAATAATCAAGAACATAATATGACAAAGAGAGTAACAACTGCCAAGCAGGCCAGCACATCCATAGAGCAGTACTGCAACCAGGTGAGGTTGTGGGTAGGTGGCAGCGGGTACTTGGCTCCATTGTGGTTCATGACAAACTCAATCCAGAAGAGTTTTTGGTCCAAGGGCTTCAGAGACTGATCATAATAAATGATTGATAACTACATCACATCCTTTTTACAGCTACTGGAAAATCAAATAGATATCAACTTATATAATGAACCAGAAAAGACAAATATATGAAATTTTTGTATAGATGTTAAAAATGAGTGCCACATAAAAGTGGATGAAAAACAAAATATTTTATTTCATGGTGGTTATAGAGATTTTGGTTTATGGGCTAGAATTTGTTTCATGCATAAGATTTCAAGATGTAAAGAGATAATTTAGAGAGAACAAGTATTTTAGCCTAGAAATTGAAATCAGATAAGTCCAAACGGTTAAAAAAATAATTTGAGGGTACAGAAATTGAATTGTCCAGTAAAAAAAAAAAAATTAATGGAGCGGGTGTACAAGTTTCAAATAATATCAAAGTCTAGAGATAGCAGACAAATCTGATGAGGTCAGGTACATGTCAGGGCAAAGCTCATAAGAAGTTGGCACTGACCAAGAGTTGGTATTAACATTACATCAGTGGATTAATGGTTAAAAGTATGAAAGTGGATGGCCTTAGCTTGAATCCTAACCTGATATCTACTGGTCCTTTTTTTAAAAAATGTATCTGTTCCATGTTTTTTTAATTCTTAATTTGAATGAATAAGAATTGTATCTTTCTTGCCTGATTATTTTGAGTCATCATGTAATGATTCTCAGAATACTTCGTAGAATTATTCTCTTCATAAAGTGATTGTCAGTAAATGTTCAGTGTCATTACTATTTTTCTTGTATTGGTATTTTAGAATCTAAGCGGCTTTTAATAATTTACTTGGAAATGTTACAGCTCCATTTGTTTCTAGTGTTGAAATAATTATGGACTAATAGACAAAGAATAAGGATGCATGTAAGTATATCGCTTACCAAGTCAAAACCAAAAACTGCTAAAGCATGGCACCATAGCATTAGCAATGGAGGTAACTTCTCTCCTTGTTACTTAAAAAAACACGTGGTGGAACGGTGTTTTTCAGAAGAGGGCACTAATTCTGATATATTTTTTCATACAATTGGATTTCATAATACAAAGAACCAATACAATGTGTGTCACACATATTCAGTATGTATCAACTAATTAAAAATTGTCATTTTTCAATACCAGATCTATGTTTATTAAAAATTATTTTTATTACTAACATAATAGTAATAGCATAACTGAAATTAATGTATGTGCTGAGATAATTTTTAAACCACATATTTCTGGTTTCATGCAATTTGGCTATTAAACAGAAATATTCCAACTTACCTCTTTCAAGTCAATTATTTTTTGATTTTATAATTCTTCCAAATAAGCAAATCAACCAACACTGTAAGAACAAATAAATGGTTACATTTATACTAATATCTCCTCTTTTCAATCATTTTTAAAAGGCAAATTTGAAAGCTCTAGCTGTTTACAAATTATCAATGATAGGATCAAAATGTAGTGTGAAAATTTATAAAACATTGAATATGATGGTAATTAGGGATTGATTATGTCATGATGATTACTGAAAATAAATCATCTTAGGAATGCTTTAAAAACAAAGAAATGTGTAACTAAGAGGAGATCATGAATATGTTTATTTGTTTTATCATGGTAACTTTTTAAATATGTATTTGTATTCCATAATATCATTTCATATACCTTCAATATACACAAAAAATATTTAAAAATGAACATTTGATGAGTTCTCATGCTGAAAGACAACATAAGTGTGCTGAAAATTAGTCAGTACTGTAATAATATTTACAGTTTTCTGCTTCAACTTTGTCTTCAATCTTCCTTATAATCCTTCTGTTATCATCTTTAGCAATTCCTCTTCTTTCACCATTTGGCTATTTTAGAACTTATGCACTATCCTAAAACCTCAGAAAAATGTTTTCACTAAATCAAACAAACAAAAAACATACTGTGATACAATGATGTATTGATCATGGCCTTTAGGTGTTGCAAAAAAATATATGTACTCAGCACTGTGTTCATGTTCAGAATCACTGCAGTTCCCTTGGCTTTCATGTGAGAAAGTATGAATAGATGCTATGAGCTTAAAAAATTTACATTCGTGTAGGGTCATTAATGACTGCTTTTAATGCATCGAGCAAATCTGTAATTTACATTGTTTTTGAGTCCAATCTAACAGCTACTCGCTTAGCCTTCATTTGAGCAAAGTTACCAGGTTGATCTGTAATAAAGGAAGGCCCACCGTAGGGATTCCATGGTAGATTCCCTCATACATTCCATTGGATCCATCATGAGTCATAAATGCTTTAGTTTGAGGATGACCTAAGAGTAGATAATTTTTTGAAAAAGTATACATTATAAGTCTTAGAACTAAAATGAGCAACGCACAATATGAGTCAATGAAACAGGCAGTGTTCTGTAGATCACAAATTATTGTAACAGTAAAACTGCGTTAAAATCAGTTTCAGATCACAAAGGAAGAAGTACCAAGTCCCCTGGGGCAGTAAGTGAAGGCTACACATTAAGACATGGTATGTGACTTGAGACTTGAAGAATTAATACAAGATTGTCACACGGACAAATAGAGAACACTGTGGATAAAGATAATTGTGTATCACCCATTTCTCATTACAACCTTCCCCCCAAAAAGAAGCAGCATGCATGCCAGAACTTGTTCTCTTAGAGAAATAAGGCAGTCACTGAGTATGATAGGGCACAGTATTCAGTGCAGCAGGGAGAGGGGTGGTGGTGGTGCTTGGATAGAGGAAGGACAGGTCACACTCTATCATGAAATGTGTTACCACCACTCCATAATAAAGATAGGGGATTTACTCTCATAGAAAATGAAGCAACTGGTAATGAAAGAAGAGCTGTCATTTTTCTGTTGCATTTGCGACATCTATACATTAGGAGAAAGAGTAGGTGTGATGATTGAATTAGGAGACAGACAACCCAGAAAATTATTGAAAAACAATTTTGTGAATGGTAACTACACTTGAAATAAAGACAGTTTGTTTCTCGCCATAAAGAATGTGACTGTGTATAATAAAACGTCAATCCCTTTTAGTTTATTATATTTTTCCTAGGACTGGAAGATAAATGTAAAGAAGTTAGATTTTATTTTTGACTTTTTAAATGATAAGTGGTGAATCAATTATTATTTCAACAGTGTGTTTTCCGTTGAAGCATTTTCATCCTCACATGCTATTACCCAAGTTTTCAATATTTGATCCTCAGAGTCTTACTGAGAAGGTGATTCTGGACTACCCACTATATTGTTGAATATTGGTACTAAGGTATCTGATTTCCTGTCATCAAATTTCCATAGAACTGTATAGATAAGGGAGCCTAACAATGAGAACACGTGGACACGTAGAGGGCAACAACACACACTGAGGCCTTGCAGACGGTGGAAGGTGGGATGAGGGAGAGGAGCAGAAAAAAAAATCACTAATGGGTACTAGGCTTAATGCCTGTGTGATGAAATAATCTGTCAAACAAACTCCCATGGCACAAGTTTACATATGTAACAAACTGGAACATGTGCCCCTGGACTTAAAAGTTTTAAAAATGAATGTACTTTGTTCTATGAGTAAATTCAAATTATAGCATGTCTGTTAGAATTCTAAACAGATTGAGATCACCTAGTCAAATGCCTTCCATATGGCTAATAAGGAAATGAGGAAAAGTTAAGTAACAAGAACTATTAGAAGACTGAAGTAAATAGAACAACTATATTATCTTGACTAATTTTTATATTGTCAAGCTAAATGGAATCATGAGGTTTCATATATAGTGACTTAGAGAATTGTGATAATTAATTAAAACCTCAAATATTTAAGTAATTGTTAGGCAGACATAATCCTAGTATAAAGAAGAGTAAAAAGTTACTACTAATGGTCTACACCTATTTTATTAATGTATTTACTGCATACACATTCATCCTGCAAATTTAATGTTAGTCTTTTCATTGATAAAAAATGAAATGGGAAGGAATTTACTTATATTCACTTGTTCCATAAATTAGAGTCTTATATTTGATAATTTACTAGAAAAGCAAATCTATGTCATCATCTATGTATGAGAGATCCATTAATCTACTTAGAAAGTACATATAATTTGTTTCTGATTACAATTTATTAAGCGCTTCTTCCAAGAAAAAATTGTGATATTTTTCACATATATCGAAAATGTTATCACATTTACTACCACTGCAAATTATTTAAATGTAAAAATATTGATTGGTAGTTTGTAAATAATAGAGCTGTTAAAAAATTTCCAAAATTGTGATGATGCTAAATTTTGTTCTGCTGACTGTTAACTCTTTGATAGTATACTCTAAAGCATTGACAGATTTTGTCTACCTTAAGGGCAGGATGTGATCCCTCTCTTTTTATTACATCTTCCTATCTGATATTGGCCAAGTCCAGTCCACCAAGGCAGTTTGGTTTTTCTGTTTCTCCAAATCTACATGGCTAAATGGGTACCTAGACTCAGGGTGGATGAGTTTGAGCTTCCTTTCTCTTAATAGCCCTCTGAACAATACACTGAATAGACCTATTTCAAAATTAGGTTAAGTAAATAGGCCCAGATTACATGGAAAGCCTAAACTCCATGATAGGTTTCAATATTTTTTCAAACCTACTTATTGTTATTATGCTAGTGAAGTAACACATAAAGTACAACTCCTTTCTGATAATATTTGTAGTATGTACAGCACGCTTAGGAATCCTATAAGTTACAGAATTGAATGGCAGAGCAGAATTTGGTGATATCCATTACCTGCCTCTACTATCATGATAATACTAAAATGCCACACTGCACCTCCTAATTATGTATTTTTTTCTAATCACAATGTTAATGCAAAGTATTATTAATCAACACTCTGTGCTATTTTATCATCTATCATGTATATTGTTTTTAAACTGACATCTTTTTGTGGGAATCAGGAGGACCAGAGAGAGTTCTTGGGGTATATACAAGAGGATATCTTCACTGAGTGCACTCAGGCACACTCAGCGGACTTAACGTCCAAAGATTGGGACCCCAACAAAGACAGCACTTGACTTTTATACACACTTTCCAAAAGGGGTGGGCTAATTTGATGCAGGCTTACAGTGGAGCAAAAGCAGGGATACAGAGGGAGAACAATTGACCAAATTGTGACAGCTCATAAGTCAGGATTACGCATGACTGTTGCTGTGCAAACTAGATGTCTGTTATCTAGGTTTTGCTCAAAACAGCCTTGCACTGGTTTACCTTCTAATCTTCAATATGGTGCCCAGACAGCTGTAGTTCAGGCCTGCTCAGGCCTCTCATGACCTTCACTGTACTTTTTAGACAAAATAGAATACTTGAAGTTGCTAGTTACAGAGAACAAAAATCTATAAACTCTTACCATAAAACAGAGGAAAATTTGTTTTTTTTTCCCTATGTTGAAGGAGTGCTGGGAGAGTCTCCGGACCACATTTTTTTGGTGTGTGTCCTGGTTTTTTAGATAGTATTACCAAGACTTTCCCTGGGTCTGGACTTCACCAATTGCTGCCTCTGGGACAAGTTAGTCTAATACAAGAAATCTTATTTCTCCTTTTTAATTTTTCTTTCTTTCTTTCTTTCTTTCTTTCTTTCTTTCTTTCTTTCTTTCTTTCTTTCTTTCTTTCTTTCTTTCTTTCTTTCTTTCTTTCTTTCTTTCTTCTTCCTTCCTTCCTTCCTTCCTTCCTTCTTTCTTCTTTCTTCTTTCTTTCTTTCTTTCTTTCTTTCTTTCTTTCTTTCTTTCTTTCTTTCTTTCTTTCTTTCTTTCTTTCTTTCTTTCTTTCTTTCTATTTTACACCTCATCTCCCCCTTTGATGCCTCCTATAATGGAATTTAATAGAAGGCATCACTATCATTTGGTTCCTCATTACATGTCAGTTCTTCTCTGGTACAGGTTGATACTGGGTTAGAGCCGTCAGTTCAGTGGAAGCGGTTCTGTTAACTATGGATTCTATGGTTGATTGGATGCTTCTGATGAGGAGGGGTAAAAGGCAAGGGAGCATTAGGCAATGTTTTAATACAGCCAACACCATCCCTAATGTTTTAAAACAACCAAAGGATGAAAACCAACCTCCTAAGAGGGAATCTAGAGACCATCCGAATTCCAGGTCTGAACTAGGACATGAGCTATCTTCCACATCCTTGCAGTTGTTTCTATGATGGCTTTCCTGTTATCATTAATTTCTAGGCAGCAATTCATCAGGCTCCACTTTCCACATACTCCTTCTTTCTGGGCTAGGAGGTAGTCTGAAGTCAGTCTATTCTAATAGATGGTGTTCCTTATTTCTGTGGCGTACTGGGCCAACAAGTCTAATGTATTTGCTGTCTCATTAGTGATAATTTCAAGTACTGTCTGCAATCTTATGATGTGATTAAGCATGTAAATAGGGGTACAGTATTCCCTGACCTATCTTGTGTCCAGGTACCTATAGTATGCATGGTACAATAAAATCTTAACTACTGTGTTTCTTATCCATGGAGTGTGCATAGAGTGAGGGCATTCTAATATGGGTCCTCTTCTTTCTAGCACAGATATGGGGATCAGCACAAACAAAGCAAACAGTAGCGTTCTTATGGCCAGCATGGGCAGTAAAGGCATGTAGGTGGTTGGTTAAAGCAATAGCACAAGAGCAATATAATGAATAATACAAAGAAGATTAGTGGGCCTAAGATTTCTGGCCACATTGACTCGTTTGATGATGATTCTTCAAGCTTTGGCCGTGCATAGATTAGTCAACTCTTGGTGTGACTAGAGCAGGGCTTGCTGTTTTCTCAAGCTTCCACCATGCATAGACTGGTCATCTTCCAGAGTCACCAGAGCAGGGCTGTTGTCGTCTCCACTGGCACCATGGTCTCATTGCAGGATCAGCTGGGTCGGATGGTCTGGGTCCTGCTGGCTTGTCCACTGGTCCTGGGCCGATGGTTTCAGCTGACTGTGGTGGATCCAAGGCATGACACCTGCAACTTTAACAACAGTAGGAGTGGACAAGATCACAGTATGGGGCCCTTCCCATATGAGGCACAGAGTAGTTGGATTCTATTTCTTAACCTAAACAAAGTCTTCAGGTTTTAAAGGGTGCACTGGGTCTGTCAAACTTACAGGCATTCTTTCCTGTGCCCCAAACAGACTTTTTTCATGGCCATATCTAAAATCTGCATTGGCCTCCTTAAAGTTAGTTTTTGTAGCTCATGGAGATTACCTTTACTCTGACTTATGATTGGGGGTGGCTGGCCGAACAAAATCTCACAGGGCAAATACTCAGTGTGGTTTGTTTTGTGGGGGTGCACCTGACTCAGAGAAGGACCATGGGCAAGACTTGGTCCCACCTCAGATGAGTTTTCTGACAAAATTTCTTCAGCAGCTGCTTGAGTGTACGTTCATGCACTCCATCTTTCCTGAGCTCTGAGGCTGGTAGGCTGTGTGCAACTTCCATTTTATTTTTGATAGTCGAGTTAATCCTGAACTATTTCAGCCACAAATGCTGGTCCACTATCTGACCCCAAAGTTAGGGGAAGTTCAATTCAAATCTGGGAATAATGTCTCTTAACAACACCTTGGTCACCTCTCATGCCTTCTCTGTCTGGGTGGGGAAGGTCTTGACCCATCCTGAAAAGGTACAGACAAGCACCAAAATGTACCGATAGCCCCCTGCTCGGGGCAATTCGGTGAAGTCCATAAGCAGGTTTTCACAGGACACAGCTCCTGTTTCTTGAATTCCCGGGGGCTGAGTAGGCCCTTTTCGGGAGTTGTTCTGAGCACAAGTTAAACACTGTTTACAAATGGCTCAAGTAATAGCGGTGAGCCATAGCACATAGAAATGATGCCCTAATCATGTCTCCAGCGCCGTTTTTCTCATGTGAGTTCCTTGGTGGAACTGTTTTACAAATCTGGGGGCCAACATTTCAGGTATGGTTAGGCTCCCATTGAAGAATTTCCACCATCCTCCTTCAAAGTCATTCCCATTTTCCTGGGTAAACCAAGCCCTTTTATTTGCAGTGTATGTTTGGGGTCCCTGGACCCCAATCTCCGGGAGGAGGGGGCAAAGCTAAGGCTTGTTCTTTAGAAGGTGGAGTCGCCATTGCAGCTTGCTTTGCCTCTTTGTCTGCTTTTCTGTGTCCTTTAGCCTCTAATGTTCCTGCCTTTTGCCTACATTGCATTACTGCTACCTGTTTGGGGGCCCATACCATATCTAAGAGCCATAGAATTTCTTCATTGTACTTTATTTCTTTACCTCCAGGAGTTGAGTTCTTTTTCTTTGCAAGTAGCCCCATGAACATGCAAAGTGGCTAAAGCATATTTAGACTCTGTGTAAATATTTGCTGCTATCAGACCTATCAGCTCTGCTTTCTGAGAGGAAGTTCCCGTAGACAAAGACTGTGCCTCTGCTACTGAGTCCAAAGTCACCACTGCATACCCAGTGTGGCAGACCCCTCTAGTATGAAGCTGCTCCCATCAGTAACATATTCAATGTCCAGGTGTCCAAGGGGATGGTCTGTCAAATCTCTCTGGCTTGAGAACACTTCATCTACCACATCCACTCAGCAATGAAGGGGGCTTCCTGACATTGATTCAATGGGGAGCAAGGTAGCTGGGTTTAGGGTATTCACAGTTTCTAAAGTTATGCAGGGATTTTCACATAGGAGCCCTTTTTATTGAGTTATTCTCGAATTTGGTAACCAATGGTGTCCCCTTTGGTCGGTCAAAGTTATAACTGAGTGTGGTACCTGGATTGTCAGTTGCTGTCCTAAAGTCAGTTTATTAGCTTCCTGTGCTAGCAAAGCAGTGACAGCTAGTGCCTTAAAACAAGGAGGCCATCCAAGTGCCACAGAATTCAATTGCCTGGATAAGTGTGCCACTGGGTGATGTCATGACCCTATGGCTTGAGTTAGAACTCTTACGGCCATTCCCTTTTGCTCATGGACATATAAAAAGAAAAGCTTAGTTAGATCTGGCAGTCCTAAAGCTGGGGCCTGAGTCAAGGCTTCTTTGATTTCCTTAAAGCCCTTCTCCTGATTGGCCTCCCAGAGGAAGGGCTCCTTTTTCCCCTCTTTTTGGCTTCGTATAACGGCTTAGCCACGAGCAAGAAATTTGGGATCCAGATGCGGCGGAACCCTGCTGCCCCTAGGAACTCTCTTGTCACCGGGTGGTTGGAGTAGAAAGCACATAACAGCCTGTTTCCATTTGCTACCGAGCCATCTTTTCCTTAGGCTTTTATAGAAACCTAAATACTGGTCACTTTTAGGCAGATTTGAGCCTTTTTCCCTGACACTTTATATCCTGCCTTCCATAGCAGGTGCAGGAGGTCTTGGGTCGCTTGGAAGCAGTCCTCTCGGGTTGGGACTGCTAGAAGAAGATCATCAATGTACTGGAGCAAAGCACAGTCACTATTCGGTGGGGTGTATCCTTTAAGGTCTGAGGCCAGTGCCTCTTCAAAGATTGTAGGAGAGTTTTTAAATCCTTGTGGGAGTCTTGTCCAAGTGTACGGTGATTCACCGCATTGAAAAGCAAAAATAGACAGACTGATTGGTGCAAGCCAGAGACAGAAAAATATGTCCTTTAAATCTAGGACTGTAAACAAAGTGGCCCTTGCTGTAATATGTCCCATTAAAGTAGACGGGTTTGGCACCACTGGGTGGATGGTCACCGTGGCCTGATTTTCCACACACAAATTCTGTACTGGTCTATATTCACCAGACAGCTTCCACCCTGGCAAGAGAGGGGTTTTCCGTGGTGACTGCCATTTGACTATGATTCCACGCTTATGAAGGCGCTCTAAATATTTGCGGACACCCCGCACGATCTTGGGGAGTATCAGGTCCTGTCGGACCAGAACCAGAGTTGCTCCCGGTTTTAACTCTACCACCACTGGTGCCTAACTTACAGCCAGTCCGGGTGAGATACTTTTGCCCAAACTCCGGGAATTTTAGTAAGCAACCCATGCATTTCATTTATTGCTGGTTCCAGAGTCTTATTTGCATATAGTCTCCATTCTTCAGCTTACGGAACAGTAAGGGTTAGTGTCATAGCATCTGGGAAAGGTAGCTTTAAAGTTACATTCCCTTTTGGCCAAAATATAGTCTGTGCCTGCAGTTTTTGAAGTGGATCTCTTCCCAGCAAAAGAACTGAACAATTTGGGAAGTATAGGAATTCATGTTGGACTTCTCATCCTCCTATAACACACCTCTTTGACCGACAGGTGGTCCTCTTTTCAGAGACTCCAGTGCCTCCTACAATAGTTGCACAGTTCTTGGATAGTGGCCCTCTAGGTTGGGTTACTACTGAGTGTTTAAGTTTGGTGTGTACCGCAAAGTCCACTAGCTGGCCTCTGTTCTAATCTGACTGTGGGCTCCTCCATGCCCAAAGTGAAGCAGCCTTGGCTGTCCTAATCCTCATATCTTTCATACCCTGCCAGGCTGATCAGATCAGGGTCTGGTTTCTCCTGGGTGTGGCAGCCCCCAACTGGTGGCCTTACTATACCATGGCCCTGACCTTTCTCCTTGATATTATTCTCTGGACACTCATCCTTCTAGTGTCCTTATCTTTTGCATCGTGCACACTGATCTCTTTCCAACCTCGGTGGGCTCTCAAGCCCCTGTCCATACTGGCCTCTTCCCTGCCTACCTCCGTGCCCACATCACGACCCCTTGCAAAGCCAGCTTCCCTCCCTGTGAGGGCTGCTGCCAGCAAATCAGCCTTTTTCTTAAGCCTTCAACAAGCCTCCCTCTTTGCCTCCTGATCTCGGTTAATGTACAACTTGTGGCCACTTCAGTAAGCTGAGTAGCATTCATGCCTGCAAAACCTTCCACTTTCTGCAATTTTCGCCTGATATCCCCCTGGGCTTGCAATACAAATGCCCTGTTCACCATGCGCTGGCCTCACTAAGTCTTTTATAAAACTGACTGGGGCTTTCATCTGCGCCCTGAAGCACCTCTGAGATGTTCCCTAAATTGATTGCCTTTCTCCCGCCTTCCCTTAAACTTTGCAGGGGTTCCTCTTGGTACCTGGGCAGCTGCTGTAGTTGGGCTGCCTCATTTGGATTCTATGGGGGTCCTCTTGTTTCCCAGAGACGCATTCGAATAGCCCGAACACGACCTGACTGGAGACAGCTTGCTTGATTTTCTTAGCATTTCACCTTAACTTCCTGGAGCGAGGGCTCAGATTTTTTCATCTCAGGAGAGACTGGGGGCTTGTATCCTTTTGAGCTTGTCTCCTGAGAGTCAGTAACCCTGGGTAAAGCGGGTTAGATTGGAACATATGGAGGAGGGGTCTCTTTTACCTCTAGCGGTTCTTGCAAAACCGGTTTTTCCTGCGACTTTCTTTCTGTCTCTGAGAAGCTTTCACTCTCCGCTCAGCTCATGCTACAAGCTCCTATGACTTTCTCTTTAGCTCTGTGTTTACAGGTGAAGCTTTCACTTTGTCTTTGTAGCTGCCAGAGCAGCTTATTTCTCTGCTCCAGTGCGAGCATTCCGCAATAAGCTGCTAAACAGGGCTGCATTAGTCCCTGAGTTAGTATAAGGAAATTTGGTCTGAACGCCGTGACTGTCCTCCCACTCTGTCACCACCTTAAACACATGGCCAGTGGTCTCCCTATCTGTAGTACATTTGGCAGGCCAGCCAACACCAAAAGAGGGCTATTCTAATTCACAGAGAGCTCTCAGCATTCGATGGGTTACTTGACTTCCTAACCCCACCCCCGCAAAGCCTTTCTTAAAGTTCTTTAACATGCATTCCAATGGGGTCGGTTTCCATGATTTTCCTCCCATTCCCTCTGGATTGTGACACAGCACATTCCCCTTTCCTTTCATTTTAGACCAATCAGACCCGGTTGGTCCTACACTTTGCTTGGATAGATGCTGGGATTGCTCCAAGGTCTGAGTTTTCATAATAGTGCTGTTATGAATATGGATGTGCAAATATCTCTTTGAGATCCTGATTTAATTCTTATGGATAAATATCCAGAAGAGGGATTGCTGCATCACATGGTAATCTTTTGTTAATTTTTTGGATAAACCTCCACACTGTTTTCAGTAGTGCCAAGTTTTTAAACAAACCTCATCACTCAGTTCCTTTGGAAGGAGGTATGTGCCACAAGGTACATTTCCTCTATTATTAATGCATAGTCATGCAAGTGTGCATGTGTGTATATTTGACTTAGTACATATAATAAGAATTAAAATAGCATCTTTGCACAGTAGTGGAGAAAGATACTGTTAAAAAAATATGGAAACGAGACTCTTCATTTATAATATTTTAATCACTAGTATGGATTCTTAGGAAGGTTAGTGTTATTTGTTTACATATCTTTAATTTTATATTTTTATAGTTCTGCTAAATAATTTGTATTTCTTCCAGGCAGCTTTTCTGTTTAGTCATGAGGATTTATTTACCTGACTATGAGCACAAAGGAAAAGTTACTTGTTATTGGGAAGACGTTATGTATTTCTCTCAACTATGTAATCTAACATAAAACATTTTTTCATGTTCTTATTGGACGTTTACATATTCCCTGGTAAAATTCCTGTTTAGATCTTTTAAACATTTTTTGATTAGGTTATTTGTCTTTTTAACATTGAGCTGTAAGCTTTCTTTATATATTTTTTATATAAGTCACTTATCAGGCATGTAACTTGCAAATATATACTTCAAACTCTGGTTTCTCTGTTGACTTTATTGATGGTGTTCTTTGATGGGTGAAAATCTTAATTTTGATGAAACCCAGTTTATCAATTTTACTTTAGTTGCTTCTGCTCCTGGTGTGATATTTAAAAACCTTGGCAATTTGGTGTTCCAAGAAATTTTATTGTGCTGTATATACAATTGTTTTTGGTGCTTTGAAATATTAATGAATTCATCCTGTCATCAACCCCATGAGTTTGATAGTACTATGACCACCACTGCCATTTCATTGGTGAGGAAGTTGAAGCAAATAAAGCCCAAGTAACTTGTCCAACCCCACATCATCATGTAGTGGTTTCTCAGAGACTTGAATCAAGGGCATCTGGATTCAGAGTGCCGGCTCTTAACCACCATGTTGTGCTGACTCTTCTATTTGGGGTCCAGATATTTTCAAAATATAATATTCCCTATTTTCCACTCATGTAGCTATATATTAATGATAATTTTATTACAAATGTGTAATTTAAAATATGTAGAATTATTATTCCAGTTATGTATCACTACATGACAAATTGTTCCCAAATGTCAGGCCTTAAAACAACTGTAATAATTTTATTATCATCGCTCAGAATTTGGGGGTGTTGGTTGGACTCAGTTATGTGTTCCTTCCACAGAGTTTCTTATGTAGCTACTTTCCTATGGTGCCTTGGTCTATAATTATCTGAAGGTCATTCGCTTACATACTTAATGATTCAAGTTGAAGGGATAAAAGTGCTCGTGGGCTACCAGGATTTCTTAGGCATGTATTTTTGTCTGTCTGCCAAATTGTCATTTATTACGGGGACTACAGATTGAGTTAAGGAGTAATGGAGAGGAAAAGAAACATACAAACAAAATATCCAAAAAGATGGAGAGAAAGAGAGAGAAAATATATTCTGTTTCCAACAGAACTTTTAAAGTTGAGCTGCATTGTTTCCACTACATCATTTTTGTTGAGACAGCTACAAGGTCTGCCAAACTTCAAAGGGAGGGGATGTTACTTGACAGGATAATTTTCAAAGTGTTTATAGTCATATCATAAAATCACAATCAACATAAACTTTTGAAGAAGACAGCAGAAGTTGTTAAGCTATTGTAAGATTCATAAAATATTAAAAATAATAAAAGAACAAAATATGAAAATTTTGTGAATTTAGATATCTTCAGTTCTTGCTATTTTTTAAACATTGTATTTTATGTATCCGTAGATATTTTAAACCTTGAATAAGTGTTCTAAAAAAAAGCTGCAAATGAGTAAAATCACATGTGAGAAACATGATCAAGTTTTTTGAATAACACTAATGAGTTAATAATGAGATGTTAATTTTTCAAACTTCCTGTATTGATTTTATGTTTATTTTACAAATTAATTTTTAAACCTCATAAATAACACATGAAAATATTGTAAAAGGTTAAATACTGCAGAATTCTGTAGAAAAACATCTAAAATTCCCATCCTTGGATTTATGTTTAGTCGTCTAGATTTCTTTCTTTCTTTTTCTTTTTTTTTTTTTTTTTTTTTTGGTGCAAGTTTACATGTATTTTATGTTATTTCATTGCAAGGAAGATTTTTTTTTTTTTTTTCTGGAAACTACTTTTTCTATTTAGCGGTGGAATAAACTATTCTCTGCAATGGCTACACTCATACATTTGTTGGAGCTATATGTGTTCATTGACTGGAGCCAATAGAGTGCTGGAGGAAATATTCTGTTCATTCATGTGCTTATGTGGAAGGATTTCTGCATGACAGATTTTTAGATGTAGAACTTCAGTTTCAAACTGTATACTGACATTTTATTTTAGAAGGTTATTTTACATTATACTCCCTCAAAAATAGATTTCTCAAGTTGTTATAGGTTGCAAATCTCTATAGCATTAGTTTGTTGGCATTGTTTCTATTTTCCTGAGCACCAATTACTTTATAATCTTTCACATGTTTTTGGCAATTTTTACTTTGAAGTGCACATTTATATTTACATTAAGTTTTATATTGGAATACTTCTCTTTTTTGGTTGGTGATTGTAGTACTTTCTAAACAATAGATACCCATCTTTTAAGTGTGTTGTAGAATAGGTTTAATGTGAATTAATTCAGGCTTATAAGAATGATAAAACAACATTATTAACCTTTGCCACCTTATTATTCCTGCTTTTCTGTATAAATACCTGGATGATTTGTATAAAATATTCTGTTGTAAACACTTCCTATAATTTTTTTAACAGCAGTGTTTTAATCTATATGTGTCTGTGTATGACATGATTTATATATACATACACAAATACAAATCTATATATTTAGTGATCCATATATAGTGATATATATGTGTGTATACACACACACACATAGAGTGATATATTTAAATCATGCCTTAGGCTCAAGAATATTTGTTGGGAAACTTGTTTAATGATGAGACTTCTGGTTACCAAAGACACCTGGATTTCTGTCAATCTGGACCACTTTGATCATAAAGTACTTCACTGATGTGCAGATTAAAGGTGTATGGCTTGATTTAGCTATTTTCCACAAAATGTATAAACTTTTTGTATTCTTTGTATATATATTTTTGTTATGCTGAAAATTTAGTGTTGCCATATTATATTTATAGGAGGGAAGAATCCAAAGACTGTGGAAAAGAGAAAAAAATTAGACATGATCATTTAAAATATAGTTATGTAGAATAGTAATTATTATTTCAAACTGTCTTCAATAAACACATTGAATTTTGCAACATACCTATTAGATAGTAAAGTGATGCTTTGTCTTGTTTCAAAAGAAATGGACATGTATATGTGCATATATGTTTAGCAAGACTGAAAATTGACTACATAACTTTAGAATGCATTTCCTTTATTATCATAAACTAAAATTAAGAACTTACATTTGCTATGAAAGGTCAAAAATGAGAATAAAACCAATATGAAATTTAGGATTGTTTTTCCTAGCTCTCTTAAGAATGATGATGATATGTTGATGAGAATTGCACTGAATTCATAGATTGCTTTTGGCTGTATGGTCATTTTCATAAAATTGATTCTACCCATCCATGAGCACGGGAGATATTTCCATTTGTTTGTGTCGTCTATGATTTTTTTTGACAGTATTTTGTAGTTTTCTTAGTGGAGGTCTTTCACCTTTTTGGTTGAGTATATTTCTAAGTATTTTATGTTTTTTTTTTTTTTTTTTCGTTTTGAATCAGCTGTTGTGAAAAGGGTTGAATTCTTGATTTGATTCTCAGTTTGAAGTCTGCATAGCCAAAGCAAGACTAAGCAAACGGAACAAATCTGGAGATATCACATTCCCCAACTTCAAACTACTACAAAGCTGTAGCTACTGAAACAGGGTGGTGCTGGTATAAAAACAGGCATGCAGACCAACGGAACAGAATCCAGAATCCAGAAATAAAGCCAAATACTTATAGCTAATTGACCTTTGACAAAGCAAACAAAAACATAAAGTGGAAAAAGGACACCCTATTCAACCAATGGTGCTGGGATAATTGACAAGCCACATGTAGTAGAATGGTACTGAATCCACATCTCTCAACTTATTAAAAAAAATCTACTTAAGATGGATGAAAAAATCACACCTAAGACCTGAAACAATAAAAACTCTAGGAAATAATATCAGAAAGTCTCTTCTAGACCTTGGCTTAACAAGGACTTCATGACCAAGAACCCAAGAGCAAATGCAACATAAACAAAGATAAATTGATGTGACTTAATTAAATTAAAACCTTCTGCACAGCAAAAGAAATGATCAGCTGAGTAAACAGACAACTCACAGAGTGGGAGAAAATATTCACAAACTATGCACCTGACAAAGGACTAAGATTCAGAATCTATGAAGAGTTCAAACAAATTAACACGAGAAAAACAAACAATACCATTAAAAAGTAGGCTGATCATGAATTGACAGTTCTCAAAAGAAAATATACAAATGTCCAACAAACATAAAAAGATGCTCAGCATCACTAATTATCATGGAAATGCAAATCAAAGCCACAATGCAATACTACTGTCCTCCTGTAAGAGTGAACATCATTAAGAAAATCAAAAAATAATACAATATTTGCATGGATGTGGTAAAAGGGAACACTTTTACACTGTTGGTGGGAATGTAAACTCGTACAATTACTATAGAAAACAGTATAGAGATTCCTTAAAGAACTAAAAGTAGATCTTCAGTTTTAACCAACTATCCTACTACTGAGTATCTACCCAGAAAAAAAGAAGTTATTATATGCAAAGACTTGCACACACATCTTTACACCAGTACAATTCCCAACTGTAAAAATATGGAACAAACCTAAATGTCTATCAACCAATGGGTGGATAAAGAAAACGTGATACACACACACACACACACACACACACACACACACACACACACAGGCACACTTGGAATACTACTCAGCCATAAAAAAGGAACAAAATAATGCCATTAATGGCAACCTGGATGGAATTGGAGACCATTATTCTAAGTGAAGTAATTCAGGATTAGGTAGCCAAACGCTGGATGTTCTCACTTGTAAGTGGGAGCTAAGCAATGAAAACGCCAAGGCTTAAGAGTAATATAATGGACTCTCAGGACTCCAGGAAAAGTCAGAATGGGAAGAGGGATAAAAGACTACACTTTGGGTGCTATATACACTGCTTGGGTGATGGGTGTGCCAAAATTTCAGAAATCACAACTGAAGAAATTGTCCATCTAATAAAACACCACGTGCTCCCTAAAATTTATTGAAATAATTTAAAATATGAGAATAAAATCAACCAGATGAATATTTTAAATGACCAGAAAAAATGGGTAAACTTAGGCTCAGGGTGAAAGATTGGCCCAGCAGAAGGTTGAGACTGGACCCTTGCTCTCCTGACTTTTATTCCGGTGTTCTCTTCACCACTCACTCACTCATTTCTCCATTTCTAATTTTTTTTTTTTTTTTGGACAAAGATGTCTTGATTTTTTTGATATCACATGGAAAGCCTGAATTGGGTCATAGAACCAAAGACTTAGTAAAATAGTTCAATATTACTGTGGGAAGCAGGTAGCAGTAGCTATATTTCTAATTCCACATACATACTACTGGGGAAATGAATAAAACTCTAAAATAATAAACATTTAGCCACAAGTTTTGGGAAAAAACTGACGCTAAAGCAGTATGCACTGTAAAGGCCAAGCAGCACTACTCATCTCAAAATACTAAAAGGAAGAGAAAGTTTTTTAATACAATTCAATTGTTTAATAATTCCTTTAGGAACAGTTAAAATATGAAAATTCTGCTCTAAATGAAGCCAAGTAATCTGAGTATTTGCAAAACAGTACCAATACTGTCAGTGGACTTCTTAATATTCTTGTGTTTAAGTAAAATACGTGAAATGTACTTAAACTCTGTAAAAATTATTTCACGTAACCTGTGAATGGGAGCAACAAATTTCAATATAAGCTCGACAAATTTAAATATCAGCTTGTATGGTTTCATACTTTTTAATATTTTTGCCAATATTTTCCCTCTTGACAAAAAGTATTTCTAACCATTAAACAGGTATTAAATCTCTGAAAACACATTTTTATTTGACAAGGTAAGTAAGTTTTAAACAGATTTCCTGTCACAGAAAGAAAGGAATCTTGCATCATAACCTTTCTTGTTGGAATAAACTGAAGAAGTCCCTTCTCTCTGGTTTCCCAGCTTCAAGCCTCATATACAGCTAATCTCTTTATCCCTTCTTTCCAGTTCTAGCAAATTTCCAGAAATAAAACATACAACATTTTATGATGGTAAATATCACAGTTGCCACACAGGCCAGGAGGAACCCAATCACATCCAAAGAGTGGTACTGGAACGAGGTGAGGTCGTGGGCTGCAAGCTGACGGTGCTTGGCTCCTTTATGGTGCCTGACAATTTCAATCCAGAAGACTGCACAACCTTTACTGGTTGATCATGACCAATTCTTGATAACTTCATAGTGTTCTCTTTATATCTGAAGGATAAACATAGAGATATCAAAATTGAAAGTAAGTTTATTTTCTTGAGCATATCAAGTCCATGTAAGGTTTTAATTTTTATTTTATTTATTTATTTGTTTATTGAAACAGAGTCTCGATCTGTTGCCTAGGCTGGAGTGCAGTGGTGCAGGCTCGACTCACCGCAACCTCCACCTCCCGTGGTGTCAAGAGGTTTTCCTGCCTCATCCTCCCAAGTAGCTGGGATTACAGGCTCACGCCACCACGCCTGGCTACTTTTTGGATTTTTAGTAGAGAGAGACAGGGATTTTCCATGTTGGTCAGACTGGTCTCGAACTCCTGACCTCAGGTGATCCACCCGCCTCGGACTCCCAAAGTGCTGGGATTACAGACATGAGCCACTGCGCCCGACACATGAAAGGTTTTTAAAGTGCCAAATGATTCAAAGTAAATGGCATATAATTGACATAGAATTTGTGCAATTTAGTTTGAGTCATCATAGAGACTTTGGCTTTTACATTGGAATTTTATCACTGACAAATTTTATAAAGTATAACGGAAAGTCAGGAAAATTAATTTCTTACAGGCAAAACAAATATAAGCCATTTTATTATTATTTTTTAGTTTGTTAACTTTTACTTTTTGTGTATATTTACCAGGTGTATATATTTATGGGTTGCATGAGATGTTTTGATACAGGCGGCAATGTGAAATGATCACATCATGGAGAATAAGGTATCCTTCCCTTAAATATTTATCCTTTGTGCTGTGAACAATCCAATTATACTCTTTTAGTTCTCAAACAGGCATATGAGAACATGGGCAATGTCATGAGCAATTTTAAGTGCTTTAAGAAAGATATTAAAATACAATTTGAGAATTATCATGTTTAAGTCCAAAAAGGAATTGTGTCATGGTGAGTGAAATGCCTCATAGCTAGTCACTCTGCTTCTATACTACCTTTTGCCTCCTACTGTTTCCTACCCAGTAGCCAAAATGATATTTTTGAAATAAAAGTCAGATTTTGTCACTCCTCTAATTAAGATTTTTGCCTGACTTCTCATCATATTAAGAATAAAATCCAACTCTGTTATTTGGCCTACAGGACCCTGCAATGTCAAACACTGGCAAGTTCTTCTCCTAACAAGTTTTCCATACACACTAGGTCTTCTAGAGACATTGACCTTCTATTTTTCATTAGGGTGTCAAAAGTGTACTCACCATAGCATCTTTACACATTTTGCCCCCTCTCTCATACTCCTGGAACATTCTTTCTTACAACAACCCAAGGCATGCTTCTTTCTCTTTTTGAGGCTTCCCTCTAAGTGTTACCTCTAAGAGAGGCTTTTCCTGGCCACACTATGATGGAACCTCTAGGATTTTCTCTATTGTTTTATGCTTATTTTGATATTTGATTCCTATAATTTTAAGTACATTATATATCCTATAAAATAAACCTTTACATATTAAAGCCAAAAGGTAAATATACATACACTAAGTGAATAGGTCAACAGTGTAAGATCATCTTGAACATTATCTTGAAGAGAAGATACCAATTTACCTACTGCTCAGATCATGGTGTAGGATATCACAACCTGTCTAGAATAACTCTCTTGTCCTAAACCATTTAGTCACCACTTTTGTCCTCCAATTAAATACTAGCCTGACTTCAAATATCATACATTAGTTTTCTTTGTTTATGTAACTGAATTATATAACATATATTCATTACAGTCTATTTTTTAAAACTTTTGTGTCGCAGTTGTTGGTTAATACCATTGCTGTGTAATATTTTGTTGATGGCT
Organism: Rhinopithecus roxellana; assembly: GCF_007565055.1. Lineage (NCBI taxonomy): Eukaryota > Metazoa > Chordata > Mammalia > Primates > Cercopithecidae > Rhinopithecus > Rhinopithecus roxellana. The sequence goes on along the minus strand of NC_044550.1, from coordinate 186,162,898 downwards.
AAACCACAGATTATGTCATCATTTTATGAGCAATAGACATTTGGGTTACTAACAATTTTTGGACAATATTAATAATTCTGTCATAAACATTCTGGTATATGAAATGCATGAGTTCTTTGTCCCCCCCACAAGATGTGCGACAGCTGTGTGACTCATCTGCTCAGTCGCCATGCACGTTCAAGCCCCTTAAGGGAGAAGGAGCACACAGACAGGTAAGTGCAGGAGCCTGGGTGAGCACCCCTGGGCTCTGGCACCACGGCAGCATACAGGGGTGGATGTCTGCAACTCCTGAAGCCCAAGTGGGTATGTGTTAGTGTACGCTTTTAGCCTTGCCCTATACTAATGACTTAAGTGTTAACCAGTTCAGCGTCCTGTTAGTACTCAAGTCCTTGTCTAGCACCCAGGAAGAATCAGGTCACATATGGACTTGGAGGACAAATGCAGGGGTTTTACTGAGTGATGGAGGTGGCTCTCAGTGGGATGAATGGGGAGCCGGAATGGTGATGGAGTGGGAAGACGTTCTTCCTCTGGAGTTTGGTCATCCAGCATCCAATCTCCTCTCCTCTCCAACCGTCTTCAGCTGAACTACTCTCGGCATTCAGAAATTCCTTCTCTTCTCTCTGATGCACCATTCTGCCATTCTTCTGCTCTTCTGTTCATGCCGGGGGGTTGGGGTTTATATGAGTACAGAATAGGGGGGTATGGTAGGCCAAAAGGCAACTTTGGGCCTCAAAACAGAATGTCCGTTCTCGTTTAGGGCCAAGAGTTTTCAGGCTTGAGGGTGGAACATTTGCAGGGGAACCAACCACTTCTACCCAGTATTTTGCTGTTTCCTGTCCATGTCATATACAGCACTAGGTTTCCATATGAATACATATCTGTTGGGTAAATAATTGAAAGTAGAATTGCTGAGATAAAAGTGCATGCATAATTACAATTCACTTCTTGACTTTGTTTTTCTTTAATTTTTAATTTTTAAAGTTTTATTTATTTATTTAATTTATTTTTGGAAACAGTTTTGCTCTTGTTGCCCAGGCAGGAGTACAATGGCACGATCTTGGCTCATTGCATCCTCCAACTCCTGGGTTCAAGCAATGGCTTATGCCTGTAATCCCAGTACTTTGGGTGACCAAGGTGGGTGGATCATCCGAGGTCAAGAGTTTGAGACCAGCCTGACCAACATGGTGAAATCCTGTCTCTACTAAAATACAAAATTGGCCGGGCATGGTGGTGTATGCTTGTAATCCCAGTTACTGGGGAGGCTAAGACATGACTTTAAATTTTTTTGAAGTGTGTTTTCTTAATTTCCAAAATTAAAGATATTTTAGTTATATTTTTTAAAAATCTCCCTTTCTTCAATTAAGGCTGGATCATATATTGTTTATGATATTGAATCTTTTCAAATTTACTGAGTCTTGATTTCTGGCCCACCACAGGTCACTTCAAATAATTATTAACAATTCAATGTGCTCTAAGAAAATGTGTCTTCCAGTTGATATATATAACACATACATGTGCATATATATATGTGCATGCTTGTGTGTGAGTATCATGTTACATTATAAGGTTCCGTTTGTTAACTGTGTTCTTCTAATGTTTTCTGTCATTTCTCATTATTTGATCCTCTTTTTAAAGTCTATTTAGATTTAATGGAAGTATCTGTATATTTGCATTTAAATAAACCACCTTATTTTAGATTTCTTTTATATTGGTCCAACCTGTTTTATGGTACAATCTGTTATAAAAGCATTCCTTTAGGTGATACTTTTCTTTCATAAAAACATTATTGATAGTAGTTATAAATGCTGAATTGATGGTAGCTGGACTGGGTAGACATTTTGCACGCTGTATCCTTTGGAGTATAAATAAATCAATTATTAAAAATTTAATTTATTAAAATTAAATTTTTTGTACTTCAAAAGCCATCATCAAAAAAGTAAAATTTAGAATGACACAAAATATTTGATAATTATATATCTACGATTATATCCATGATATATAAATAGTTCTTAAAAGTCAATAATGGGACAAGTAGCAAAGTTTAAAAATGTTTCAAGGATTGGAATAGACATTTTTCCAAAGAAGATATATGGTCAGTAAGCACATTTAACAATGCTCCACAGTTTTAGCTGTAATGAAAATTCAATTGAAACCATGAGAGATCATTTCACACCCACTAAGAAGGCTATAACAAAAAGATAATAACACGTGTTGGCCACAGTGTGGAGAAATTGGAACCCTCTTGCATTGTTGGTGGCAATGACAAATATAACAAGTACTTTGGAAAACAGTTTAGTAATTCTTCATGAGCATACAGTTCCCACATGAGCCAGCAATTCCACTTATAGTATCAATCCCAAAGAAAAACATGTTTATGCAAAGACATGTGTAGCAATGTTCCTAGTAGCCACAATTGGAAACAATCAAAAGGCCAATGAACTGATAAGTGAACATAGAAAATACAGCATATCTACACTATAAAATATTATGCTGCTTCAAAAAAAAAAAGAAAGAAAATACACACTATAACATGAATGAATCTAAAAACCATTAAAAAACAAAAAAACAAAAAATTATGCTCAGTGAAAGAAGTCACTTATATAACACCCTGAATTGTATGATTCCAGATGGCCTCATGACTCATAAACATTCTAAATATATTGGGATTTTATACCTTAAATAGGTGGGTTTTAAGTCATGGAAATCACATCTAATTATTAAACATGTTACAATAATGGGAACAATAAAATGAATTTTTCATCAAGAAAGTAGTGATGCTTTTAGCGATTTTAGATATTTAATTTAAATATTTTATCATATTCCTTTAAGTTTATCCTTCCTTTCTACTGTGGACTGATTATATGATTTTTTTAAAAAACTGTCTTTTTAGGAAAAGAAGAAGTCAAATTGTCCCTGTTTGCATACGACATGATTGTGTATTTAGAAAACCCCATCATCTCAGCCCAAAATCTCCTTAAGCTGATAAGCAATTCAGCAGAGTCTCAGGATACAAAATCAATGTGCAAAAATCACAAGCATGCTTATACACCAGTAACAGACAAACAGAGAGCCAAATCATGAATGAACTCCCATTCACAATAGCTTCAAAGAGATTAAAATACCTAGGAATCCAACTTACAAGGGATGTATCTCTTCAAGGAGAACTACAAACCACTGCTCAGTGAAATAAAAGAAGACACAAACAAATGGAAGAACATACCATGCTCATGGATAGGAAGAATCAATATCGTGAAAATGGCCATAGTGCCCAAGGTAATTTAGAGATTCAATGCCATCCCCATCAAGCTACCAATGACTTTCTTCACAGAATTGGAAAAAGCTGCTTTAAAGTTCATATGGAACCAAAAAAGACCCCACATTGCCAAGACAATCCTAAGCCAAAAGAACAAAGTTGGAGGCATCATGCTACCTGACTTCAAACTACACTACGAGGCTACGGTAACCCAAAGAACATGGTACGGGTACCAAAACAGATATATAGACCAATGGAACAGAACAGAGTCCTCAGAAATAATATCACACATCTACACCCATCTGATCTTTGAGAAAACTGACAAAAACAAGAAATGGGGACAGGATTCCCTATTTAATAAATGGTGCTGGGAAAATTGGCTACCCATAAGTAGGAAGCTGAAATAAGATCCTTTCCTTACTCCTTATACGAAAATTAATTCAAGATGGATTAGAGACTTAAATGTTAGACCTAAAACCATAAAAACCCTAGAAGAAAACCTAGGTAATACCATTCAGGAAATAGGCATGGGCAAGGACTTCATGTCTAAAACAACAAAAGGAACAGCAAAAAAAGCCAAAATTGACAAATGGTATCTAATTAAACTAAATAACTTCTGCACAGCAAAAAAAAAAACTACCATCAGAATGAACAGGCAACCTCCAGAATGGGAGAAAAGTTTTGCAATCTCCTCATCTGACAAAGGGCTAATATCCAGAACCTACGAAGAACTCAAACAAACTTACAAGAAAAAAACAACCCCATCAAAAAGTGGGCAAAGGATATGAACAGACATTTCTCAAAAGAAGACATTCATACAGCCAAAAGACACATGACAAAAGGTTCATCATGACTCGTTGTCAGAGAAATGCAAATCAAAACCGCAATGAGATACCATCTCACACCAGTTAGAATGGCAATCATTAAAATGTCAGGAAACATCAGGTGGTGGAGAAGATGTGGAGAAATAGGAAAACTTTTTCACTGTTGATGGGACTGTAAACTAGTTCAACCATTGTGGAAAACAGTGTGGCGATTCCTCAAGGATCTAGAACTAGAAATACCATTTGACCCAGCCATCCCATTACTGGGTATATACCCAAAGGATTATAAATCATGCTACTACAAAGACACATGCATACGTATGTTTATTGCAGCACCATTCACAATAACAAAGACTTGGAATCAACCCAAATGTCCATCAGTGACAGACTGGATTAAGAAAATGTGGCACATATACACCATGGAATACTATGTAGCCATAAAAAAGGCTGAGTTCGTGTCCTTTGTAGGGACATGGATGCAGCTGGAAACCATCATCTCAGCAAACTATCACAAGAACGGAAAAGCAAACACCGCATGTTCTCACTCATAGGTGAGAATTGAACAATGAGATCACTTGGACACAGGAAGGGGAACATCACATACAGGGGCCTATTGTGGGAGGGGGCGGGGGAGGGGGCGGGGGAGGGGGAGGGATAGCATTAGGAGATATGCCTAATGTAAATTATGAGTTAATGGGTGCAGCACACCAACATGACACATGTATACGTATGTAACAAACCTGCAGGTTGTGCACATGTACCCTAGAACTTAAAAAAATAAAAATAAAAAAATCTATCTGTTTTATATTAGCTATATTACTTTATAATTACTTTTGTATGGAACATTGTTTCACTATTGGATACCCATTACATGTATGGAGTTCAAAACACGATTTTTAAATAACCACTCAAAAATATAAGATTATTTCAGATTGGTTACATCATGTAAATTCTTTCAAAATTAGTCTCTTAAAAAAAGGATGAAACCCATACCTACTATTGAGAAGATAAGCTATCTATAAATACCACCTAGTAAAAAAAATATTGTTACACTCACAAAGGGTCATTAATTACTGTCTTCAGTGCATTGAGTAAGTCTGTACTTGACACTGTGTTGAAGTTCAATCTAATAGCTGCTGCCCTGGCCTTCATTTGTGTAATGTTATCAGGTTGATCCTCCTCACACAATGGAATGCCCACCATAGGGATCCCATGGTAGATCACCTCGTGATGCCATTGGATCCATCATGAGTAAAAAAAGCACTGGTTTTTGGATGACCTTGGATTGGATAAATTTTAGCAATATTATTCATAGGAATAAAATGAGGAATGAACAACTAAACGCTCAAGTGACAGTGTTTTCTAGCTAAAACCTTGAAGTCAATTAAAATTGTGTTTCAGACTTCAGAGGAAGGAGCACCTACTTCTGCTGGAGATGTAAGTGAAAGCTGTATGGTGTGTGTGACTTCAGACTGAAAAAAAATTAAACAAGATTAACAGTTGGACTAAACAAAAATGCAATGTAAATAAAATGTGCAAAAAAAAAAAAAAAGAGAAAGAAAGAAAGAAACAAAGAAAAGAGGTGAACACGTAAGAATGTGTTCTCCTAAATGCAGTCACAGAATGTGAAATGTGAGATGTGCAAGGCAGCAGGCAGTGGGGTGGTGGTGGTGCTAGGATTGCAGGAGGACAGGTCACACTTCATCATGAAATGTGTCATCACATTATGATTAAGATTACAAATTTAATCCTACAGAAAATGGAGAGTCCCTGGTGATAGCAGAAGAGCTGTTATTTTTAGTGACATTTGAAATAACCTGCATAAAAAGAACAGGTGTAAAGTTACAGAAATAGGAGACAAAGAGACAATCTATGAAGTTGCAAACAATTCTTTGAGATGTAATAACACCTGAAATAAAAATACTCTGATTCTGACAATAAAGAATGTGAATGTATATCATAAAATGCCAACAATTACAGCTTATTATTTTCCCCATAGGAATGGAAAATAAATATAAAGAAGCTTCATTTTATTTTTAAGTTTTTCCATAACACATTTTCAATAACCTTATTTCATGATTAATAATTAATGCTCTAATGGGCTGTTACTAATATATTCAGTATTTGTACTCCAGAGTCATACCAAGAAGGTCAATCTGGGGTATCCACTTGTACACCTGGGTACTGAGTCCTAACGCATGTGGTCTATTCCCATCAAATCTCCACAGAACCTGTTACAGTAAAGAAAATATCTTATTCCATGAGTAGAACTCCAAAGTTATAGAATGTTAGAACACTAAAGATATTAAGAATGAGATCAGGGATGTTGAGTAATAAAATTACTCAAAGACTGATGTAAATAGAATGCCAACATTTCATTTTCTTAACTTCTGTAATTAGTTAAGTGTGTAAGGAAATCAGGATTTTCCAAATAATAGCTTGGAAAAAAATGAGATTGTAGATGAAAAGTTCAAGTATTTAGAAAATTGTTAGGCTTTTCGAAAGAAAACCCACGTATAGCCAACCATCGTATGAAAAAAATTTAACATCACTGCTCATTGGAGAAATGCAAATCAAAATCACAATAGATACTATTTTGCACCAGTCATAGTGGCTATTATAAACTCAAAAGGTAGTACATGCTAGTGAGATTGTGTAGAAAAAGGAATGCTTATCCTCTATTAGTGGGAATGTAAGTTGGTTCAACCATTGTGGAAGACAATGTGGCACTTCCTCAGAAACCTAGAGGCTAAAATACAATTCAACTCACCAATCTCATTAGTGGGTATATACGGAAAGGATGAAGAATGATTCTCTTATAAAGACACATATGCATGTTTATTAATAGCAGTAGTATTCACAATAATAAAAATATGGAATCAATCTTAATGCCCATGAATGATTGACTGAATAAAGGAAATCAAATGGTATACATATATACCATGGAATATTATGTAGTCATAAAAAAACCCACAAGATTTTGTATTTTACAGGTACATAGATGGAGCTGGAGGCTGTTATCCTTAGCAAACTAGCATAGAAACAGAAATCCAAATATCGCATGTTCTCACCATTAAGTGGAAGCTAAAAGATGAGAACACATGGAAGCATAGTGGGGAACAACATACACTGGGGTGTATTGGAGGGTGGAGGGCAGGAGGAGAGAGAAGATCGGCTAAAATAACTAATGGGTTCTGGTCATAATGCCTGGATGATTAAACAATCTGTAAAACAAACCCCCATGACACAGATTTATCTATGTAAGAAACCTGTTCCTGTAGGCCTGAACTTAAAATGAAAGTTAAAAAATAAAATAAATTTAATTTTAAACACATAAAAATTCTAAAAAATTATATGCAGAAAAAATTAAAATAATCATTATAATTCTAGTGAGAATAAGCAGTAACAATTTAATAATGACCTATATTATGTTTATTTTGTTTTATGTATTTTATACTAGTTTTCATCTTCCACATTGAATATTAATTTATTCATTTTTTAAGTAACATAGGAAGTATTTCATGTAATTCTGCTTGTCTATAAGTTATTATATTAGAGTTTTGTGTCCTTTAATTGACAAAAAAGCAAGTTGATAAAATAAGCTAATTGCAAGAAATAAATTAATGCTGCAAAGGGAATATGTATAACTTCTTTCAAATTACAAATTATCAAGCACTACTTGGAGGAGAAGTTTCAAGGGACAATTTCTGAGACAAATTCAGAGTATTATCAGTATTGCTAATTTTGGTTGCTGTTTCAGCATTGAAATGAGGAAACTTTTGGTATCATAAATAAAGATGGAACTGTTGAATAAATTCAGAATTGTGTTTTCCTCAATTTGGTTAACTGATTGTTAACACTTAGACAATGTGTTACAAAGTGTTGACAACAGTGATTAATATGCTCTACATAGCCAAGACATTTTTATGTTTAAGTTACTAATTATAGAACTCCCAAGCAATTCTCATAAACTGAACAATAATTTACAGTGTTTAACTTTTACTTGTTATATCAATATTAAAATAACTGAGTTTTCAGCAAAAAACTTTAGTATAGGTCATTACAAGAAGACTATATCAGATAGGGAACTAAAAAGTATTTGACAAATACACAAATGTCACCATTTTATTCTATACAGAAGAAAATATGTTTCCTACTATGTTCTATGGAGGGAACATCTGAACCTGTTCCCCCACCTGGCTTCCTTCTGTTTGACTCCTTCCTATAATTCCTTCTGCTGCCTCCATTGGGAGGAGTTGTTAATCTGATAGTTAGTGCTGACTCCTTGTGGAACATTTTATGCAGCACAGCATCCACCTTCAGGTCAGGATCTATCCCCATACTTTCTCTTTCATCTTCCTGCTTCAGACATTGGCTGGGCCCAGTCCAGCAAGGGAGGCTGCTTTTACTCTTTCTCTAAATCTACCTGGCTGATGGGAACTTGGACTAAGTCTGTCAGCCAAGGCCATTCTTTCTCTGAATCATACCCTGAAAATCACTCAGATAAGCCTAATCCAAAATGTACAGAAACTATATGAGGCTGGATTACATGGCAAGCTTAAACTGCGTGATGCATATTAGACATTTGCATATAGTATAAGTTTTTAATCATTCATTCATTTAAGATGTTGGATTACTTCCAATGTTAATTTTATGAATATTTTCCATAAATATTAAATATTCACATCTTGACTTATTTTTTCTCAGTATGATTACATGAGACTATATTGTGAAACCAATGGTTATGTGCATTTTTAAATCACTAGAAACATTTTGCCAAGTGTCTTTTTCTCTTAAAATATACACACCTATTCTGAGAATCTAATATTTAATTGAAAAGGAAACAACTTTGGTTAACAATTGTTCTACATAAGAAACAATTAGAGAACCAATTTTACAACCATTGATTGTCATTTAAATCTTTCTGCAACTTAATAACAACAGTTACTCTTAGTAATTATCACTATTTACTACAGGTCATACTTTTCTTGTCCTTTTACACCTCCTACTATCTTCTGCCTCCTTTTGGCACTATCACTTTCCCTTAATGTGAATAGGGAAATCTTTCAATACTAGGGTAGGGTGGCATAGAATTTTTATTAGTCTTACCTCAGCTTTTGTCTCTTTCAAAATTATAAAGTGCACACAATTTGTGTTCAACATAGATATTGTATTTTAACCATGGAATAAATTCTCAGTTTGATATAGACAAAAATCTTAAGAGATTGCTTAATAATGTACTAAAGAATGCTTACTTTCTTCAAATGTCTTAGAAGTATGATATTAATTTAAAATGTATGAGGGTGTTGTGTTCCTTTGAAAAGAATATCATCTTCTAAGTAGAATTCTTTCATTATTGTAAACTAAATTTACTACTATACAGCTACAAGTGATAGAAACTCTTTGGTATTTATAATAAGTGGATCGTTCATTTTCTCCGTGCTTTTCTGTAGGGAGCTTTGGTGTCTAGACACAAGTTCCACCAGGAAGCTGTACTAAGTTGCTCGTCATAAGACTGAAAACAACTTGTCTAATAGGGCAAGTTTCTGATCTAAGATGTAAAACTCTGGTATCTCAGCATAGAATGAGTTACATTCTTGTATAAAATCAAGTGAACAATGGATTTGGCTGCAAATATTATTAGGGGTACACATTTATATCATTGAGTTATTCTTTTAAGTTAGAATACTTAAGATCTGCATCACTTACAGTAGAATTTTAGAATAGCTTTCTTTATTATTATTATTATTATTACTATACTTTAAATTCTAGGGCACATGTGCAGCTTTCCCATCTTACTGGCAAAGATAGTATGTCTATTTTTATTCAAGTCCGCAATATATCTGTCATCCATGACCTCTCGAGAGAATGTAATCTTGTGCTGAACAATCTGGTTCTGTTAAATGAAGAATGATATCTCAAGTGACTTGCACATGTTAGGTAATTAGTAGTGTTAGTAATCATAACAAAATAACCATAATTGAAAAATTAATATATCTCTATCATTGAATATATAACAGAGACATTTTAAGTGTTTTGTCTGTATTAACATTTTTTTCCACAAAATGCAATATGAAGTGGGTGTTCTTACTGTAAATGTAGGCATGATTATTTCTATCAGCATTGTAGTTCACTTTCCATCATCTGCTACCAGATCCCATGCAAAATTTTCCAAATGGTCTGCTCTTTCTTTCTTTGTTTCTTTTTTTTTTAATTACCTTATCACACATCTTCATTTCCTGACTCTTTTTAGTAGTTCTCAAATGTGCTTGATAAATAAGTTAGCTCCTAAAAAGTACCTGGCTCTAACTTGCCTCTCAGCATCATCTGATTCTCACTCAGCCTTTCCCTGCAAACTCAACTTGGAGTCTTCAGAATTTTCCTCAATTCATTACCTTCTTTTCTCTTTTGTGTTTTCCTGCTCCCTCATTATTTCACCAATTTCTACATTGTTCAACTCTCAGCTTCCTTATCAGTGAGTCCAGGATACTTTTTATTATCTCCATTGATGCTATGTGCCATTGAGTTTTTCCTTGAGATAAAAGCTTTTGCACAATTTTTATTACTTGCACATATTCTGTCTTTTGAAATAGAATGTAATGTGTGTAGGGAGAGAAACTGTGTATTTTTTTCCTCTTGCCTGTGGTTTGTGTTAAACTTTTTATAAACATTCTTTTAATGAATGACCAATACCTTCTTAAGTGTTGCATAATCAAGGCTGAAATTTAACCACCCCTGTTTTCAAAGTCTTCTTAATATCCCTCTCTATCTATAATAATGATGAAACTCATGTACTTGTGATGGTATCAGCAAGTCAACATGTACGCATTTCCTAATTGGTATCTGCTTTACCCTGCCCACTGCCCATCTTTCTTTCTGTGTAACTCAAACACTCTGCATGAAGAGTGTAGAATTATCCCCACTAAAAATTCAAAGCCAACAAAACAAAACCAACAAAATTATCTTTAACATAGGTAGGGGTTTGGCAGGTTTGCAGTATAGTCCTCCAACAAAATCAACATTGGTAAGAGTGGATGAGGAAATTGAAAATCCCAGGAGTTCTTAGTAAGCCATATGTCAGCTTTCCCTATTGTCTCAGATAAGGTAGTGGGTCTTCCTGAGAAGAAAAAGGAAAGAAAAGATGGATGACACAAGATAATTACATTAGGTAATTTTCTGAAAGGGATTAAAATAATGTAGGCAAAAATGTAGGCAATGTGTCTGTGCTTTGAAATACATAAACATATAGTCAAATATTATAAGCATAATTTATTTTTTATGTAGTATATATTTGCTCGTGTGTATTTATAAGAAAGCAAGGTGATAAGAGAATTTTGAGAGTCAACTACATCATAGCCAATGTCACATCAGAATACTCACAATCGTAAACAATTACTAAAATAATCTATAGAGAAGTAAACATCCATTTCTTTACCCTTTAAAGCTTCAATAATAGCATGTAAACATTTAAAAAACTCTTCGAGCTCCACGATAAACTAATTCTGCTGTACACATGAAAACAATTTTCTAAGAAATCGTCTAGTTTCCACAGTTCATTACGCTAATCCTTTATCTTTGGTTTATTTATCTTTATCTTTGGTTATTCAAGTGAACTGTGGGCTATTTTGAGAGTATGGCTGAAATCCTTGTACCCACTACTGCTTTTGATGCATGCTAAGGTGTTAATCATATTAGCTTTTAAGTAAATATATTTGCAAATTACAGATAGAAAATTTTGAGAAATTATTCAAATAGAGATTTGTACCCAACCTTAATTTGGCTCATATTTTGTAAAACACATAGTTTAAAAAAAAAAACTATATAGATATAACAATGTTCAGACTTCAACAAGATGATTGGTCTTAAAATAAATAATTTTCAATCTTTTAGTGAAGGAATGTAGAGACATTAGAAACTACAAATTACACTTAGTGGTTTTTGCATTTGAGGTAGAGGCACTATTTCTCTCAACTGTGAAGGAAACCTTCTGGTGACATGGAGACATATTTTAATTTCAGAATAAGGAAACTGAGGTATACAAGGAAAAATAATTTCTGCAATGTTGCACAGATAGTTGTTGTAGAAAATTGAGTAACTACTCAATCTACGTGTATGCATTCAGTAAGATGCTTGTGGATGGGTCTGACTTTTTTTAAAATGAAGAAAATTAATAGTAAAACAGATGTGTGATTGTTTAAAGAAATATTAGGTGCACTAATTTACAGATTTATGACTTCCTAGAATGTTCTGTGTGAGCAATGGTCACAGGGTTTTAACTGACCTTATAATTTAAACTTTGGTATAATATTTGTACAATTGATAGATCATCTTGTGTTTTCATTTCATAAATTCACTTACCAAAAAACTCCACTACCAGCCCCATGTGGTGGCTCATGCCTGTAATCCCAGCACTTTTGAGGGCTGAAGCAAGCATATCACTTGACGTCAGGAGTTTGAGACCAGCCTGCACAACATGATGAAATCCCATACCTGCTAAAAATACAAAAAATTAGGCAAGTGTGCTGACACATTCTTGTAATCCTAACAGTGAGCTGAGATTGGATCACTGTACTCCAGCCTGGAAGAGAGAGAAAGACTCCACCAAAAGCAAACAAACAAACAAACAAACAAAACAAAAACAAATTTAAAACACCAAGTACCTTGACTTTATAGCTTTATATAAGCTCAGCTTCAAAGGCACAGGAAAGTTAATCTCCATGTTACCAAAGGAAAATTTTACTTACCTAGAACTTCACTGGAAAACTGATCCCACTTCTTCATATTAAATATTTGGAACCAAAATGGAAAATAAACCACATAGATCATATTTTTTTACCCTCACCATGAAAGTCATTTGGTCACTTAATTCTGACATAACAACAGGTATGTAAGAAGGTAGAAATAGAAATCCTCCACTATGCTTTTCAAGTGTGTAGCCAGCAGAGAAGGGGAGACTGTACACAAATGGTATGAAAATAGCTCAGCCAGCAGCTCCCCACAGGGAACAATCGCACTTGCAAGAACAACATCAAATTTTGACTCTTGTAGATTCTTCATAAGTTTCTTATTTGAAACTCTATCCTTACAGAACTTTCTAATTATGTCATTAAATGTACAGATGATTTCTTATGCTTGTGAAAAATATGACCAAAATGTGTCTTTTGGAATGTCTGATCATGATGATATCCTCGAAGTCAGTTATAATTAAAGATTCAGGAGAAACTTCAAGTTTAACAGTAGATGGGCTGTTGGGATAAAAAAATAGAAGCTGAAGATGCCAATACGGTCACCTCATGACCCCTCTGGACAAGCTCATCCAGAATTGTCTCTATATTCATCCAATGACTGAAATCTGTGGGCCACACCAGTACCTTTCCACAACTCCCAGAGCTAATGTAACAGGTCAGCTGTATCAGCAAAAAAACTGAAGTCTACTTCATACACTTCCTAGTGCAATGCAATGCTTTTTCCCATTTGCTGTTTCTTTCTGTCATTTCTTATGGTTATATCCACGGATAAATAAATCACAAAGTTCAAATGTAACTTTTACACTTCAAAGTAAATGTATTATTATTAGATTAACAGTCAGAACATGTAGATGGCAAGAAGATAAATGAATGTAGATGACCTGTTTACTCAAGTGTGTTTAATGTCCCTTTTATGTTTATAAGTGCTATTGTTGAGCTAATATTAATGTTCTTGTATGGACACATCACTTGTCTTATGTAATTTATTTTAGAAGAGTTTCCAGAAACGTAACTATGAGAGGTTCATGTTTTTGCATTTTGTTTGACAGAGAACTAAAGATAAAATAATGAAACATGGTTCAAAATTTTTTTATATACTATGTTTGCATATAATTTATATACAGAACCTTCAGCCGAAGCGCGGTGTGCACAGTGGGCTGCCATTTTTGCTGTTTGGGTAACTTAGCTGTTCTGCCTTTCAAGCTTTGGAGAGTTCAAATGTATTGGTGGTGGAAGGAATCCACCAGTTGCTGCACATCTAGTCTACAAAAACATTGCCAGACTGCTTCTTTAAGCAGTTACCAGATTTTGTTCCTCCTCACTGGGTGGGACATCCCAACAGGGGACTCCAGCCACTCCCACCAGTGTTCTTGGGTCTATAGAGATTTGAAAACTCCCTGTGGCAGAGCTCCCAGAAAGACGTATGGCCCGGCATCTTTGCTGTTTGATTGACTTATCGATTCCAGTCTGTAAGCCTGGAAGAGCCCAAGCTGACTGGGGTGGAAATGATACACCAGAAGAACACAGCAGCCATATAAAAATGGGGCCAGACTGCTTTTTTTATTGAGTTCCCGACCTTCGTCCTCATTACTGGGTGAAGCCTCCCAACAAGAATTTTTGGCGACCACCACTGGTATTCACCAGCTGACAGAGTTTCCAGGCATCCCTGGTAAAAAGACCCCAGGGGACAGGGCAGGCTGATATCTTTGCTGTTTGGGCAACTTAGCCATTCCAGCCTTCTAGCTTTGGAGTGTCCAAGGCAACAGGGGCTGAAGGATACCCCAGGGAAGCACAGCTGCTTTATGAAAATGTGGCTAGACTAACTTAAGCAGGTCCCTGATACCATTCCTTCTGACTAGGAGTCTGATCTCCCTACTGGGGTCTCCAGCCACCTCTTAGAGGAGTGTTTGTGTCAGAAACAGGTCCATATCTCCCTGAGATGGAGCTACCAGAGAAAAGGGCAGGCTTCCATCTTTCCTGTTTCTCAGCCTTCACTGGTGATACCTCCAGGTACTAGAAAATCTGAGGTGACTAGTGACTGGAGTGGGCCCCTAGCATACCACAGCAGCCCTACAGAAAAATGACCAGAGTGTAATGTGGTTGCCTGCTCCTGTATGTCCTCATCAGGCAGATATTCCAGGTCTAGGTCTCTAGCCAACACTTGCCAAATCTATCTAGATAGTAGAAACTTGGCAACTCCTTGGAGAGAGCCCCTGGGGCAACAGAAAGTCTCTTCACCACTGCCTCTGCAATGGAATTTCCCTTGCCTCTCTTGGACCAACAAAGGAGCAAAGACACTGAGCAGCTACTGACTTTCATTTCTCTGAGATGAAGTCACAGGAACAAACAAAGTAGCAAAGCAGCAAGCCAACTGATGTGGAGTCCAGAGGGGTGGGTGCAGGAGAATCTGTAGCAAAGTGTGGCCATCTCCGTAAGCTCAACTTTGATGAATAAGAGACCCTATCCCTTGGGTAAGAGTCAGACCCGATCCCTGCATGGTAATTCTGCACATCAGATGAGGCTGGTCTGATTTGAGCACTCCTTGATATTCTACCCTCTCCTGGAACCCCAGTCTTACCATGCCTACTTACAGGGCAGTCTTGGGTGTCCTGGGGTCCCACACCATAGTTTCTGCAACAGAGGAACAGGACTGACTGATAGAGGGTTCCACTGAGGCAGCCCTTACAACTGTGCACCAGTCTGCATGTTCCCTCCCATACTGCAGCTTCCCCTGAGCCTACAGAAACTCCTCACACCACTTTGCTGAATGCACGTCTGCATGGGTGGGATTTGCTGTACATGACCCAGCAGCACACAGGAGTGCAGTGCATCCCTCCATGCCCCCCACTCACCAGATTCACTCAAATCACCCTGACAGTCTTTGCAGCATTGCAGACAGAGTCTTGATGGGCACAGAACCAGAAATCCCTGTCTGGCCAGTGCCCAACTTTTTGCTGATGCTGCACAGAGGACATCCTCCCATACCTTGAGTGATCACTTCTGCTAGCGGGGCAAAGAGAAGGCACCCAGACTTGTGATGGCAATCACGCCACTCCTAACAAACACCACCTCCAATGTGACATAACACAGTCTGCAGCAGGGGCCTTCCATTTCCCTTACAACTGCTTTGCTTCTGCCACTGTGGTGAACACTCAGAAAGAGGCAGGCACTCCTGCACTCGCTAGCAGTCTGCTGCAGTTGCCGCACCTTGATCACTCCAGTGCACTAGGCCTTAAGCTTTGAAAAGCCAGAGAACAAAGCTGGGGCTCAATGCAAATCCACCAGAGTTAAGGCATACAGTCTAGGAACTGGAAACTGAAGACTACCCCCTCTACAAACAAAGCCAGTTGGCTGAATCCACCTTATATCACAAACAAACCCTCAAGGCAATCAAATAGCATAAAGAAGAAGAAGAAGAAGAAGAAGAAGAAGAAGAAGAAGAAGAAGAAGAAGAAGAAGAAGAAGAAGAGAAGAAGAAGAAGAAGAAGAAGAAAAAAAAACCAAAGGCCAGCAACCTCAAAAATGGAAGGCAGATAAGCACACAAAAATAAGAAAGAATCAGTGCAAGAACTGTGAAAACTCAAAAAGACAGAGTGCTTTCTTTCATCCAAATTACAGCATCACCTCTCCAGCAAGAGTTTGGAACTGGGCTGAGGCTAAGATGGCTGAAATGACAGAAGTAAAATTCAAAATAGGGATATAAACAAAGTTTGCTGAGCTAAAGGAGTATAATGTAACCCAATGCAAGAAAGCTAAAAATAAGAATAAAACATTGGAGAAGTTAACAAAGTAGCCTGTAAAGAGAAAAATGGAACCTACCTGATAGAGTTGAAAACAACACCACAAGACTTTTATAATGCAATCACAAGTATTAATAGCAAAATAAAACAAGTGAAAAATGACTATCAGATCTTTAAGACAGGCTTTCTGAAATAAGAGAGGTGGGAAACAATAGAGAAAAAATATAAATGAATGAACAAAACTTCAAGAAATATGGAATTATGTGAAAAGAATGAGTCTATGAGTAATTGGTGTATTTGAAAAAGATGACAACAATGAAATCAACTTGGAAAGCATGTTTCAGGATATCATCCATGAGAACTTTTGCAATCTAGCTAGAGAGGCCAATATTCAAATTTAGAAATGCAGAAAACGCCAGTGAGATAATCCATGAGAAGATCATCCCCAAGACAAACAATTACCAGATTCTCTAAAGTCAAAACAAAAAGAAACGTAAAAGACAACTAGAGAGAAAGGAAAAATTACAAACAGTGGGAAGCTCATCAGACTAACAATGGACTTTTGAGCCAAAATCCCAGAAGCCAGGAGAGATTTGTGGCCAATATTCAACATTCTTTTCTTAAAATTTTTTAAATTTTTTTTATTATACTTTAAATTCTAGGGTACATGTGCACAACATGCAGGTTTGTTACATATGTATACATGTGCCATGTTGATGTGCTGCACCCATTAACTCATCATTTACAATAGGTATATCCTAATGATATTCCTCCCCTCCTCCCTAAATAAGACCCAGTGTGTGATGTTCCCCTTCCTGTGTCCAAGTGATCTCATTGTTTAATTCCCACCTATGAGTGAGAACATGTAGTCTTTGGTTTTCTGTTCTTGCAATAGTTTTCTGAGAATGATGGTTTCCAGCTGCATCCATCACCCTACAAAGGACACAAACTCATCCTTCTTTATGGCTGCATAGTATTCTATATTGTATATGTGATACATTTTCTAAATCCAGTGTGTCACTGATGGACATTTGGGTTGATTCCAAGTCATTGCTATTGTGAATAGTGCCACAATAAACATACGTGTGCCTGTGTCTTTATAGCAGCATGACTTATAATCCTTTGAGTATATCCCCAGGAGTGGGATGGCTGGGTCAAATGGTATTTCTAGTTCTAGATCCTTGAGGAATCACCACACTGTTTTCCACAATGATTGAATTAGTTTACAGTTCCACCAACAGTGTAAAAGTGTTTTATTTCTCTACATCCTCTCCAGCACCTGTTGTTTTCCTGATTTTTTAATGATTGCCATTCTAACTGGTGTGAGATGGTATCTCATTTTGTTTCGATTTGCATTTTCTGATGGCAAGTGATGACGAGCATTTTTTCACGTGTCTGTTGGCTGAATGAATGTCTTCTTTAGAGAAGTGTCTGTTCATATCCTTTGCCCAATTTTTGATGGGGTTTTTGTTTTGTTCTTGTAAATATGTTTGGGTTCTTTGTAGGTTCTGGATATTAGCCCTTTGTCAGATGAGTAGTTTGCAAAAATTTTCTCCCATTCTGTAAATTGCCTGTTCACTCTGATGGTAGATTTTTTTTTTTTTTTTTTTTTTTTTTTTTTTTTTTTTTTTTTTTTTTTTTGTGCTGTGAGGAAGTTCTTTATTTCAATTAGATTCCGTTTGTCAATTTTGACTTTTGTTGCTGTTGCTTTTGTTTTTAGACATGAAGTCCTTGCCCATGTCTATGTCCTGAATGGTATTAGCTAGGTTTCTTTCTAGAGTTTTTATCTTTTGGGTCTAACATTTAAGTCTCTAATCCAAATTGAATTAATTTTCATATAAGGAGTAAGGAAAGGATCCAGTTTCAGCTTTCTACTTATGGCTAGCCAATTTTCCCAGCACCATTTATTAAATAGGAAATTCTTTCCCCATTTCTTGTTTTTGTCAGGTTTGTCAAAGATCAGATGGCTGTAGATGTGTGGTAT
The DNA here is from genome assembly GCF_007565055.1 of Rhinopithecus roxellana. NCBI lineage: Eukaryota > Metazoa > Chordata > Mammalia > Primates > Cercopithecidae > Rhinopithecus > Rhinopithecus roxellana. The sequence goes on along the minus strand of NC_044550.1, from coordinate 186,144,350 downwards.
TATTTCTGAGGGCTCTGTTCTGTTCCATCAGTCTATATCTCTGTTTTGGTACCAGCACTATGCTCTTTGGTTACTGTAGCCTTGTGGTATAGTTTGAAGTCAGGTAGCATGATGCCTCCAGTTTTATTCATTTGTCTTAGGATTGTCTTGGCAATGTGGGGTCTTTTTGGTTCCATATGAACTTTAAAGAAGTTTTTTCCAATTCTGTGAAGAAAGTCATTGGTAGCTTAATGGGAATGACATTGAATCTATAAATTTCTTGGGCAGCATGGCCATTTTCACAATATTGATGCTTCCTATCCATGAACATGGTATGTTCTTCTATTAAGTTTGTGTCCTCTTTAATTTCATTGAGCAGTGATTTGTAGTTATCTTTGAAGAGTCCTTTATATCCCTGGTAAGTTGGATTCCAGGTATTTTATTCTCTTTGAAGCTATTGTGAAGGGGAGTTCATTCATGATTTGGATCTCTGTTTGTCTGTCACTGGTGTATAAGAATGCTTGTGAGTTTTGCAAATTGATTTTGTATCCTGAGACTTTGCTAAGTTGCTTCTAAGCTTAAGTAGATTTTAGGCTGTGACAATGGGGTTGTTCTAAATATACTCATGTCATCTGCAAACAGGGACAATTGACTTCTTCTTTCCTAACCGAATACCCTTTATTTCTTTTTCTTGCCTGATTGTCTTAGCCAGAACTTCCATACTATGTTGAATAAGAGTGTGTGAGAGGGGCATCCTTGTCTTGCACCGGTGTTCACAGGGAATGCTTCCAGCTTTTGCCCATTAAATACTATATGGCTGTTGCTTGTCAGATTAGCCTTATTATTTTGAGATACGTCCTTCAATACTGAATTTATAGAGATTTTTTAGCTTGAAGGGCTTTGAATTTGTCAAGGCCTTCTCTCATTTATTGAGATAATCATTGGTTTTTTGTCCTGGTTCTTTTGCATGCTGGATTACATTCATGTATTGTGTATGTTGACAGCCTTGCACCCAGGGATGAGCCCCTCTGATCGGGGTGGATAACTTCTTGTGATGCTGCTCTGATTCAGTTCACGAGTATTTATTGAGATTTTGGCATCGATGTTCATCAGGGAGATATTGGGTCTACTTAACATTCTCTTTTTGTTGTATCTCTGTCAGGCTTGGTATCAGGATGATGTTGCTTCGTAAAATGATTAGGGAGGATTCCCTCTTTTTCTATTGATTTGAATAATTTCAGAAGGAATGGTACCAACTCCTCCTTGTACCTCTGGTAAATTATGCTGTGAATCTGTCTGGTCCTAGACTTTTTTGGGTGGAAGGCTATTAATTATTGCCTCCATTTCAGAGACTACTATTGGTCTATCAGAGATTCAACTTCTTCCTGGTTTAGTCTGGGAGAGTGTAAGTGTTCAGGAAATAATCCATTTCTTCCATGGTTTTCTAGTTATTTGTGTACGAAGCTTGTTTTATAGTATTCTCTGATGGTAGTTTATTTCTGTGGGGTCGGTGGTGATATCCCCTTTATCATTTTTTTATTGTGTCTATTTGATTCTTCTCTCTTTTCTTCTTTATTAGTCTTGCTAGTGGTCTATCAATTTTGTTGATCTTTCCCAAAAACCAGCTCTTGGATTCAATGATTTTTTTGAGGGTTTTTTGTGTATCTATCTCCTTCAGTTATGCTCTGATCTTAGTTATTTCTTGCCTTCTGCTAGCTTTTGAATGTGTTTACTTTTGTTTCTGTAGTTCTTTTAATTGTGATGTTAGGGTGTCAATTTTAGATCTTTCCTGCTTTCTCTTGTGGGCAATTAGTGCTATAAATTTCCCTCTACACAATGCTTTAAAAGTGTCCCAGAGATTCTGGTATAGTATCTTTCTTCTCATTGGTTTCAAAGAACATCTTTATTTCTGCCTTCACTTTATTTTTACCCAGTAGTCATTCAGGAGCAGGTTGTTCAGTTTCCATGTAGTTGAGCGGTTTTGATTGAGTTTCTTAGTCCTGAGTTCTAGTTTGATTGCACTGTGATCTGAGAGACAGTTTGTTTTAATTTCTGTTCTTTTACATTTGCTGAGGAGTGCTTTACTTCCAACTATGTGGTCAGTTTTTAAATAAATGTGATGTGGTGCTGAGAAGAATGTATATTCTGTTGATTTTGAGTGGAGAGTTCTGTAGATGTCTATTAGGACTGCTTGGTGCAGAGTCGAGTTCAATTCCTGGATATGCTTGTTAACTTTCTGTCTGATGATCTGTCTAATGTTGACAGTGGGGTGTTAAAATCTCCCATTATTATTGTATGGGAGTCTAAGTCTCTGTGTAAATCTCTAAGGACTCGCTTTATGAATCTGGGTGTTCCTGTATTGGGTGCATATATATTTAGGACAGTTAGCTCTTCATGCTGAATTGATCCCTTTACCATTATTTAATGGCCTTTTTTGTCTCTTTTGATCTTTGATTGCTTAAAGTCTGTTTTATCAGAGAATAGAATTACACCCCCTGCCTTTTTTTGTTTTCCATTTACTTTGTAGATCTTCCTCCATCCCTTTATTTTGAGCCTATGTGTCTCTGCATGTGAGATGGGTCTCCTGAATACAGCAAACTGATGGGTCTTGACTCTTTATCCAATTTGCCAGCCTATGTCTTTTAATTGGATCATTTAGTCCATTTACACTTAAGGTTAATATTGCTATGTGTGAACTTGAGCCTGTCATTATGATATTAGCTGGTTATTTTGGTCACTAGTTGATGCAGTTTCTTCCTTACGTCGATGGACTTTACATTTTGACATGTTTTTGGAATGGCTGGTACCTGTTGTACCTTTCCGTGTTTAGTGCTTCCTTCAGGATTTCTTTAAGGCGGGCCGAGTGGTGTCAAAATCTCTAAGCATTTGCTTGTCTGTAAAGGATTTTATTTCTTCTTCACTTATGAAATTTACTTTGGATGGATACGAATTTCTGTGTTGAAAATTATTTTCTTTGAGAATGTTGAATAGTGGCCCCCACTCTCTTCTTGCTTGGATGGCTTGTGCCAAAAGATCTGCTGTTAGTCTGATGGGCTTCTTTTTGTGTGTACCCTGACCTTTCTCTCTGGCTGCACTTAACATTTTTTCCTTCATTTCAGCTTTGATGAATCTGACAATTATGTGTCTTGGAGTTGCTCTTCTCTAGGAGTATCTTTGTGGCATTATCTGTATTTCCTGAATTTGAATGTTGGCCTGCCTTACTAAGTTGGTGAAGTTCTCCTGGATGATATCCTGCAGAGTGTTTTACAACTTGGTTCCATTTTCCCCGTCACTTTCAGACACACCAATCAGATATAGATTTGGTCTTTTAACAAAATCCCATATTTCTTGGAGGCTTTGTTCATTTCTTTTTACTCTTTCTTTCTCTATACTTCTCTTTTCACTTCATTTCATACATTTGATCTTCAATCACTGATACTCTTTTTTTTATTTATTTATTTATTTTTATTATACTTTAAGTTCTAGGGTACATGTGCATACCGTGCAGGTTTGTTACATATGTATACTTGTACCATGATGGTGTGCTGCACCCATCAACTCATCAGCACCCATCAATTCATCATTTATATCAGGTATAACTCCCAATGCAATCCCTCCCTCCTCCCCCCCCCCCCTGATAGGCCCCCCGATGTGTGATGTTCCCCTTCCTGAGTCCAAGTGATGTTATTGCTCAGTTCCCACCTATGAGTGAGAACATGCGGTGTTTGGTTTTCTGTTCTTGTGATAGTTTGCTAAGAATGATGGTTTCCAGCTGCATCCATGTCCCTACAAAGGATGTAAACTCATCCTTTTTTATGGCTGCATAGTATTCCATGGTGCATATGTGCCACATATTCTTAATCCAGTCTGTCACAGATGGACATTTGGGTTGATTTCAAGTCTTTGCTATTGTGAATAGTGCCACAATAAACATACATGTGCATGTGTCTTTATAGCAGCATGATTTATAATCTCTTGGTTATATACCTAGGTGTGGGATGGCTGGGTCATATGGTACATCTAGTTCTAGATCCTTGAGGAATCGCCATACTGTTTTCCATAATGGTTGAACTAGTTTACAATCCCACCAACAGTGTAAAAGTGTTCCTATTTCTCCACATCCTCTCTAGCACCTGTTGTTTCCTGGCTTTTTAATGATTGCCATTCTAACTGGTGTGAGATAGTATCTCATTGTGGTTTTGATTTGCATTTCTCTTATGGCCAGGGATGATGAGTATTTTTTCATGTGTTTGTTGGCTGTATGAATGTCTTCTTTTGAGAAATGTCTGTTCATATCCTTTGCCCACTTTTTGATGGGGTTTTTTTGTTTTTTCTTGTCAATTTGTTTGAGTTCTTTGTAGATTCTGGATATTAGCCCTTTGTCAGATGAGTAGATTGCAAAACTTTTCTCCCATTCTGTAGGTTGCCTGTTCACTCTGATGGTAGTTTCTTTTGCTGTGCAGAAGCTCTTTAGTTTAACTAGATCCCATTTGTCAATTTTGGCTTTTGCTGCCATTGCTTTTGGTGTTTTAGACATGAAGTCCTTGCCCATGCCTATGTCCTGAATGGTACTACCTAGGTTTTCTTCTAGGGTTTTTAAGGAATTAGGTATAACATTTAAGTCTCTAATCCGTCTCGAATTAATTTTTGTGTAAGGAGTAAGGAAAGGATCCCATTTCAGCTTTCTACTTATGGCTAGCCAATTTTCCCAGCACCATTTATTAAATAGGGAATCCTTTCCCCATTTCCTGCTTCTCTCAGGTTTGTCAAAGATCAGATGGCTGTAGATGTGTGGTATTGTTTCTGAGGACTCTGTTCTGTTCCATTGGTCTATATCTCTGTTTTGGTACCAGTACCATGCTGTTTTGGTTACTGTAGCCTTGTAGTATAGTTTGAAGTCAGGTAGGTGATGCCTCCAGCTTTGTGGCAATTAGGCAAGAGAAATAAATAAAGGGTATCCAGTTAGGAAAAAAGAAGTCAAATTGTCCCTGTTTGCAGATGACATGATTGTATATTTAGAAAACCCCATTGTCTCAGCCCAAAATCTCCTTAAGCTGATAAGCAACTTCAGCAAAGTCTCAGGATACAAAATTAATGTGCAAAAATCACAAGCATTCTTATACACCAGTAACAGACAAACAGAGAGCCAAATCAGGAATGAACTTCCATTCACAATTGCTTCAAAGAGAATAAAATACCTAGGAATCCAACTTACAAGGGATGTCAAGGACCTCTTCAAGGAGAACTACAAACCACTGCTCAGTGAAATAAAAGAGGACACAAACAAATGGAAGAACATACCATGCTCATGGATAGGAAGAATCAATATTGTGAAAATGGCCATAGTGCCAAGGTTATTTATAGATTCAATGCCATCCCTATCAAGCTACCAATGAGTTTCTTCACAGAATTGGAAAAAAACGGCTTTAAAGTTCATATGGAACCAAAAAAGAGCCCACATTGCCAAGACAATCCTAAGTCATAAGAATCACTGATACTCTTTCCTCCAATTGATTGAGTCAGTTACTGAAGCTTGTGCATTTGTCACGTAGTTCTCGTGTTATGGCTTTCATTTTTATCAGTTCTTTTAAGGTCTTCTCTGCATTGATTATTCTAGTTATCCATTCATCCATTCTTTTTTCAAGGTTTTTACTTTCTTTGCACTGATTACGTAGTTCGTCCTTTAGCTCTGAGAATTCTGATTGACTGAAGCCGCCTTCTCTCAACTCATCAAAGTCATTCTCCATCCAGCTTTGTCCCATTGCTGGCAGTACTACTCATCTTAAAATATCAATAGGAAGAGAGACTTTCTATACAATTTCACTATGTAATTGTTTCTTTAGTAGCAGTTAAAGCAATACAATGTTGTTCGAAATTAAGTCAAATTTTTCTGAGTATGTGCAAAACAGCACTGATACTGTCAGTGGACTTTTCATGTTCTTGTGTTTATGTAGAATGTATGAAATACAGTTAAGCTGAGTATTTTTTTTGTATAAACTATGAATTAGAACAACAAATTTCAATATAAGTTCAACAAATTTCAATACAAGCTCATATGAATTTACATTTTTTGTGTTTTCCCGAGTGTTTTCTTCATTTACAAAATATTTCTAACCATTACTGGGTGGTAATCTCTGAAAAAAATTTTTTTGACAAAGTAAATTTTGAAAAGTTTTTTATTTTATTTTTATTTTTTTGTTACAGGAAGAAAGAAATCTTGCATCATATCCTTTCTTCCTGGAATAAACTGAAGTAGTCTCATCTATCAGGTTTTCCAGCTTCAAATCTCAGAGATAACTAATCACTTTTTCCCTTCTTTCCTTTTCCAGCAAAATTCCAGAAACAAACAACAATTTCATGATGATAAAATCACAGTTGCCACACAGGCCAGCAGGAACCCAATCACATCCAAAGAGTGGTACTGGAACCAGGTGAGGTCATGGGCTGCAGGCCGAAGGTGTTTAGCTCCTTTGTGGCGCATGACAAATTCAATCCAGAAGACTGCTCGATCCAGGGGCTTCACCGGTTGATCATGTTGAATTCTTGATAATTTCATAACATTCTCTTTATATCTGAAGGATAAAAATAAAGATACCAATGCAAGGAAGAGACATAGACAAAACCCTCAACACCAAGTTAAAGAAGGAAGGGGTTTATTCAGCCAGGAAGCATCAGCAAGACTCCTGTCTCAAGAGCTGAGATCCCCGAGTGAGCAGTTCCTGTCCGTTTTAAGGGCTCACAACTCTACAGGGGTCCATGAGAGGGTCATGGTCAGTTGAGCAAGTAGTGGGTACATGACTGGGGACTGCATGCACCAGTAATCAGAAGAACAGAAGGGGCAGGGATTTTTACAACGTTTTCCATAAAATGCCTGGAATCTATAGATACATAACCAGTTAGGTCAGGGGTCGATCTTTAACTACCCGGCCCAGAGAGTGGCACCAGGCTGTTGCTTGTGGATTTCATTTCTGCCTTTTAGTATTTACTTTCTTTTTTTTCTTTGGAGGCAGAAATTGGGCATAAGACAATATGAGGAGTGATCTCGTCCCTTACTAACACTGAAAGTAAGTTAACTTGCCTGTGCATATCAAGTTTATGAAAGGCTTTTAAAGTGCCAAATAATTCAAAGTAAATGTCAAAGAATTGACATAGAACTTGTGTACTTTAATTGGTCATCATAGTAAGTTTGGCTTTTAAATTGAACTTTTCTCATTGACAAATGTTTTCTAAAGTAGAAATTGAATGTTAGGTGAGAAAGTTAATTTTTTTTGAAGCAGAGAAAATATAAGCATTTTAATTTTTTTTAATTGTTTAATTTTAAGTTTTTGTGGGTACATATTAAGTGCATATATTTATGGGGTATATGAGTGTTTATACAATGTGAAATAACACATCATGGAAAAGGATATTCATCCCTTAAGCATTTATCCTTTGTATTATGAACAATTCAGTTACACTGTTAGTTCTCAAGCAGACATATGGAGAACGTGCTCAACACATGAACCATTTTAAGTGCTGTAAGAAAGATCGTGAAAATGAATATGAGAATTATCATCTCTAAGTTCCTAAAAAGTAATTGTGTCATGGTGAGTGACATGCCTCATAGCTAGTCATGCTTCTACATTACTCTTTGTCTCCTACTGTTTCCCACCCTGTAGCCAGAATGATTTTTTGCAATTAAAGTCAGTTTATAGCACTCCCTGATTAAGACTTTGACTGGCTTCTCATTATTTAAAGAATAAAATCCAACTCTGTTATTTGGTCTACAGAACCCTACATTGTAAGACACTGGCAAGCTCTTTTCCTAACACTTTTCCCCTGCACACTGTCTTCTAGATTGGCCTTCTATTTTTTTCTTTAAGCTCCCAAAGGTGTTCTCGTCTTAGCACCTTACACATTTTTTCCCCTCTCTCCTGCTCTTGGAGTATTCTCTCTTGCTACAACCCAAGGCATGCTTCTCTGCCTTTTTATGGCTTCCTTCTATTGTTACTTCTAAGAGAGGCTTTTATTGACCACACTATGATGGAACCTCTAGGATTTTCTCTATTTTCTGTGCTTATTTTGCTATTTGATTCCTAGAATTGTAAAATGCATTATGTATCTCATAAATAAATATTTAAATAGTAAATACAAAATCATATATGTACTAAGTGAATAGTTCAAAAACGTAAGATCATCTTGAACATTATTTTGAGGTGAAGATATCTATTTACCTACTGCTCAGATCGTGGTATAGGATATCACAACCTGCCTAGAATCACTCTCTTTTTCTGAACCATTTAATCACTATTTTTGTCCTCCAATTAAATATTAGTCTGACTTCAAATAGCATGCATTAGTTTTGCTTGTTTATGTAATTGAATTATATAATATGTACTCATTAGTGTCTTTTATTATGTCGCAGTTGTTGGATAATTTCTTCGCTGTGTAGTATTTTGTTGACTGATAAAGCACAGATTTTTTCTTCATTTTAAGGTTAATATGTATTTGTGTTGCTAACAATTTTTAGACACTATTGATAACTCTTTATAAACATATTCTAGATGGTATTAGATTTGTATATTATACATATCTCTTGGGTCTATAATTGAGAGTAGAATTGCTGAGATAAAATTGGATGCATAACTGTTATCCACTTTTGACTTTAACATTTTTTGAAGTGTATTTTTTGATCTCTAAAATTTAAAGACATGTTATAGTTTTCATAACCTCCCTTACTTCCACTATGACTGCAATCATACAGTTTCTATGACATTAAATCTTATTAACTAAGTCTTTGGTTATTGCCCACCACATATCACTTCAAATAACTATTTGACATGCTCTAAGAAACTGTGTCTTTCAGTTGATATATATAATACATATATGTGTATTGTGTATGTACATATGTGCATGTGTGTGTATCATTTTACATTATAGATTCCATTTGTTAATTGTGTTCTTCAAATGTTTAATGTCTTTACCCATTATTTGCTCTTGTTTTAAGTCTGTTTAGATTGAGTGAAAGTATATGCATAATCACATTTAAATCTACCAGTTTGCTTTATATATATTTTTTTCTATTTGTCCAAGTTGGTTTGTGTTTCTTTTCAATTATTTCCTATCTTCTTTAAAGGTATTTTTATCATTCATTGACCTTCTTTTTTGTTGATAAAATAATTTTAATGTATTCCTTTAGATGATACTCTCCTTCTTTAAAAGCATTATTGAGAGTAGTTATAAATGCTGAATTGATGATAGCAGGACTCTGCAAGGAATTTTGCACACTGCTATCTTTGGGTGTGAGAAAATCAATTATTAAAAATTTGACTTGAAATTATATTTTTTGTGCTTCAAAGACCATCATCCAAAAGGAACATTTAGTGTACCCAGAATGGGACAAAACTTTTAAAAATTATATATCTGAAATGACCCATATATATAAATAGTTCTTAAAACTTAATAATAAGACAAATACCAAAGTTTAAAAATGTTCCAAGGATTGTAGTAGACATGTTTTCAAAGAAGATATACGAATCGTCAGTAAGCACATATAAGGATTCTCAACGTCTTTAGCCGTAATGAAAATGCAATCTGAGACCAGGATGAGAGATCATTTTACACCCACTAAGAAGGCTTTACCAAAAAGACAGATAATAATTCATCTGGCAAAAGTATGGAGGAATTGTAACTATGTTGCACTGCTGGTGGTAGTGACGAATGAAACAAGTACTTTGGAAGACAGTTTAGCAGTTCTTCATAAACATACAGTTCCCACATGAGCCAGCAATTCCACTTGTAGTATCAACCCCAAAGAAAGGAAAACAGGTTTATGCAAAACTTGTGTAGCAATATTCCTAGTAACCACAATTGGAAACAATCGAAAGGCCAATGAACTGATAAGTTAACAACTAAAATATGACATATCCTTACTAAAAAATATTAAACTGCCGTAAAAAGAAATGAAGTATTAAAATGCACAACAACATGAATAAAACTAATACCATAAAAAACAACAAAAAATTAAGCTAGGTGAAATGTCATTTACACAGCACCATAAACTGTATGATTCCATTTATATGAAATACCTAGAGAACAATCTCTAGAGAAAGAAAACAAATTAGTGTTTAGACTAGGGCTAAGTGGTCATAGGAAATGACTTCCGTGTCTTTGCAGTTTCTTTGTGCTGACAAAAATATTCTAAAATTATGTCATAGTGATGGCTTCATGGCTCTGTAAACATAGCAAATGTATTTGGATTTTATACCATAAAAGAAGGATTTTATGGTATCAAAATTAAATCTCATTGTCAAGTTCAATTACAGTAATGATAATAATAAAAGTTAATTTTTCAACAGGAAATAGTCATGTTTCTGAGGCATTTTAGATATTGAATTAAAATATTTACTATATTATTTCATTTATTTTTCCTTTCTACTAAGGATTCATTATGTCAAAATTTTAAGAAATGTATTTTTTTTTTTAAAGTGGACAAAGTCTATGAACCAGACACTTCTCGAAAGACATTTATGTGGCCAACAAATGTATGAAAAGCTCAACATCACTGATCATTAGAGAAATGCAAATCAAAACCACGATAAGGCTGGGTATGGGGCTCACAGCTGTAATCCCAGCATTTTGGGATGCCAAGGCGAGTGGATCACCTGAAGTCAGGAGTTTGAGACAAGCCTGACCAACATGGCAAAACCCCGTCTCTACTAAAAATACAAACAACAACAAATATTAGCCAGGTGTGGTGGCGTGTGCTTGTAATCCCAACTACTCGGGAGGCTGAGGCAGGAGAATCGCTTTGAACCTGGGAGGTAGAGGTTGCAGTGAGCCGAGATCACGCCACTGCCACTCCAGCCTGGGTGACGAGAGCAAAACTCCATCTCACAAAAAATACAAACAAACAAACAAACAAACAAAAACCCTAAAACCAATGAGATACCATCTCACACCATCACACCAGTCAATGGATTATTATTTTTTTATTTTATTTTTTGACAGAGAACATGTTTTATTCATCTTTGGGTTTTTTTTGTTTTATTTATTATTTGTTTATTTATTTTTATTATACTTTAAGTTCTAGGGTACATGTGCATAATGTGCTGGTTTGTTACATATGTATACTTATGCCATGTTGGGGTGCTGCACCATCAACTCGTCAGCACCCATCAGTTCGTCATTTATATCATGTATAACTCCCCACTGCAATCCCTCTCTCCTCCCCCCTCCCCATGATAGCCCCAGTGTGTGATGTTCCCCTTCCCGAGTCCAAGTGATCTCATTGTTCAGTTCCCACCTATGAGTGAGAACATGCGGTGTTTGGTTTTCTCTTCTTGTGATAGTTTGCTAAGAATGATGGTTTCCAAGCTGCATCCATGTCCCTACATAGGACGCAAACTCATCCTTTTTTATGGCTGCAGAGTATTCCATGGTGTATATGTGCCACATTTTCTTAATCCAGTCTGTCACAGATGGACATTTGGGTTGATTCCAAGTCTTTGCTATTGTGAATAGTGCCGCAATAAACATACGTGTGCATGTGTCTTTGTAGTAGAATAATTTATAATCCTTTGGGTATATACCCAGTAGTGGGATGGCTGGGTCATATGGTACATTTAGTTCTAGATCCTTGAGGAATTGCCATACTGTTTTCCATAATGGTTGAACTAGTTTACAGTCCCACCAACAGTGTAAAAGTGTTCCTATTTCTCCACATCCTCTCCAACACCTGTTTTTTTCCTGACTTCTTGATGATTGCCATTCTAACTGGTGTGAGATGGTATCTCATTGTGGTTTTGATTGCATTTCTCTGATGGCGAGTGATGATGAGCATTTTTTCATGTGTCTGTTGGCTGTATGGAATGTCTTCTTTTGAGAAATGTCTGTTCATATCCTTTCCCCACTTTTTGATGGGGTTGTTTGTTTTTTTCTTGTATAAAGAAATGTATTTTTTTATATTATCTATATCATTTTAAAAGTATTTTTGTGTAGAAAATTGTTTCACTAACTGGCTATTCATTAGATGTATGGTTTTCAAATACAATATTTAAATAGCTGATACAAAATAAAAGCAGATTTCAGATTGGTTAAATCATTTAAATTCTTTCAAAATTACTCTCTTAGAAAAAGGGTGAAACTCACACTCACTATTGACAAGAGAAGCTATCTATAAATACCATCTAGTGAAAATATTGTTCTACTCACAAAGGATCATTAATTACTGTCTTCAGTGCATTCGCCAAGTCTGTACTCGACATTGTGTTGAAGTCCAATCTAACAGCTTGCTCCTCTGGCCTTCATGTGAGCAATGTTATCAGGTTGATCAGCAAACAATGGAATGCCCACCATAGGGACCCCATGGTAGATTGCCTCGTAGATACCATTGGCTCCACCATGAGTTATAAAAGCTCTGGTTTTTGGATGACCTAGGATTGCATGAATTTTTAGCAAAATTATTCATAGGAATAAAATGAGATGCACAATGAAAGGCTCTAAAAGTGACATTGTTTTCTAGATAACACATTGAACTATTTTGCTATTGCTTTTCAGACTTCATAGGAAAAAACACATACTTGTGCTGGGTATGCAAGTGAAGGCTGCATGGTGTGTGAGACTTGAGACCGCAAAAACAATACAAGATTTCCAGTTGGACTAATGAAAAAGTGTGATCTAGATTTTTAAAATGTGCAATAAAGAAGAAAGCAAAGAGTTGGGCATGAAGTGAACTGCTATTTTAAGTGCAGTCACAGAATGTGATATGTGGGGTGTGCATGGCAGCAGGCAGTGGGTTGATGGTGGTGCTAGGATGAGGAAAGACATGTCACAGTTCATCATGACTTATCATCACTTTATGATTAAGATTAGCAATTTAATCCTTCAGAAAATGCAGAGTCACTGATGATAGAAGAACTATAATTTTTGGTGGCACTTGAAAAACCCTGCAGGAGAAGAAACAACAGGTGTAAAGTTGTAGAAATAAGAGACAGAGAGACAGCTCAGGAGTTATTGAAAAATTCTGTGAGATATAGTAATACCAGAAATAAAGATTCCTGCTGATTCTGACCATAAAGAATGTGAGTGTATATCATAAAATGCCAATAATTATAGCATATTCTTTTTCCCCTTTGACTGGCAAATAAATATAAAGAAGTTACGTTTTGTGTTTCCTTAACAAATATTGAAAAATCTTGTTTCATGATTAACTATTAACACTCTAATGTGCTGTTACTAATATATCCAGTATTTGTTCACCCGAGTCTTACCTAGAAGGTCATTCTGGGGTATCCACTTATAGAGCCGAGTATTGAGACCTAAGGTATCTGGCTTATTTCCATCATATCTCCACAGAACCTGTTACAGTGAGGAAAATATCTTATTCCATGAGTGGAATTCAAACTTATAGAATGTTCAAACTGTAAAAAGAGAAAAAGAGTAGGAACGAGATCAAGGGATGTTAGCAAATCAGAACTACTCAAAGAGTGATGTAAATAGAATACTCACATTTAATTTTGGCCAACTTCACATTTGTCAGAAGTTTCTATAATTGGATTACTTACAAACTTTAGCAGCCTCTTTCAGTAGTTTTCCATATCAGTAAGACATTTCATCTTACCTTTTGTGGAATCTGGGCAAGGGCTGATGCAATTACGTTGGCCCTTTCTTTTTTCATGTTAGTGACCATTGACCCCAGAGTAAACACCACAACACCATGTTCTCCAGAGCTCTGTACAAACTCTTCCATTTCCTGTGAAACAGAATTTGTTTCATCACAAAAGAATAACAGCGCAGCAGGCACTACTGAAAGAATTGGTACAAGTTACTAAAGAGAGAAAATCAGGTATTTTAAGGAATTATTGGAGTAAATAATATTTTCTAACTGATTCAATCACTCAGGTTTTTTGCAATTGGATATATAATGTGAGATAGGTGGACGCTGTTAGGATATTTGTGTAACTATGTGTGAATGTGTATATATTTGTGTGCATGTGTGTAAGGGAAAAAAGAAATGGAGCTATTTCACTGTAGTCAGGGAGATAATGTTAAAATATTACACACAGACTCTTATATTACTAAAATTACTAATATAAGTTCTTGGAAAGTGGCACCACTCAGCTTTAATTCTATATTGTTGTTCTACTAAGTCACTTGTGTTTATTTCAGGCAGATTTTCTGTAAGATTCTTTTAGTTGGAAGCCCTTAGTGTTTACTTCCCTCACTATGAGTTCTGAGGATAAGCTACTCACTATTGGGATAATTTTATATCTACATTTATGTTTCTCTACAGTGCTTTACACTTCACTTAAATTTGTCACAGTTTTCCGATAGCGTTTGAAAAACTAAAATAAATGAATAAATAAATAAATAAATAAAAGCTGACGGTTAAGAACCAGTGACATTCTGGAGTCGGGTATTGTAATTTGGAATTTCTGTGAATTAGTCCAGGAGTCTTATTTATAATACAAAATTGTACAGTATACAGTTACATAGTTGAATGATCATATTTTCAGGTTATTGTTTAGGTGGAACACCTACTGACCTGAAATCACACACACTGTTAAACTGAGGTACTATTTATAACTACATGTGAGGAACTCTCATCATCACTTTGTTGTGTCTCAGAGGCACCATTTGCATCAGAATAGAAGGGACCACCAGGCCTTTCTATAGGGGAGATCCTGTCTCTCTTTTGAGTAGCTCACTCACACCACATCACACTCCTGGTGAAGATGTGCTTGGCTGCAATTGATTGAGAATTATTCTGATTTACGTTCTCCAATGTATGCCAATATTTAAATTTAAATACTTTCAGATTTGATCATTGTGGTAAAACTTTTCCTAATGGTTCTTAACAAAACAAAGAAAAAACGTCCAAATGTTACCTGTGCAGACCACATATTACAGAGTGTTTTTTAAAATATGATTTTTAATCTTAAGGTAAGAGTCATTGTGCTGCTATTCCAGGTTATACCTTGGGCATCTAAGTATTGTGTGTGATTACAGTTGACTGTAGCCATATTTACCGTAACTGATGTTCAGTGTTTCACCTCACTAGCTTGATGCCAAGAGCCCTGTTTACCCATGCAGTGTTGAAGGAACCTAACCTCTGTTTACAGATTCATCACTGATATGGATTGGTTGTTTCTTCTTCTGTGATAATGTAATAAAATAATATAAGATTAATGTCAGAAATTTTATAAAAGCATGAAAAATTTTTTTAAATAAAATTTTTCTAAATTTTTATGTTGCGATATTATTTATATAAAATATATTTTTTCATCATGGCTTTTGTCCTATTTATAAAGCTCAATGTATACATGTGACACTTACTTAGAAAATGTTAATCTTACTGAGTATATGTTTTCCTCCTGCAAAAACTTGTCATCTTGTTGCCTTTATCATTTTCTAACTCCCTTTATTTGTATTACAGCTGACAGTGTAATTGAATATTTCATTGATAAAATTATTGTAATGCTATTGTATGCACACAGTATAAGTTTTTAATCATTCCTTCATTTAAGATGTTGGACTACTTCCAATGTTAATTTTATGCATATTTTTCATAATGTTGAATAGGTACATCTTGATTAATTTTTTTATCTGCATAATTTCACGTGAATGTATTATAAAACTCATGGCAATGTTCATTTTTAAAACACCTGATACATTTTGTCAAGTGTCTTATTCTCTTATATAGAAATTATCTGAGAATCACATATTTAATTGAAATGAAAGCAACCTGGCTGGGTTAGCAATTATTTTACATAATAAACAAAGAATTGGTTTCACAACCATTGACTTGCATTCAAATCTTTCTGCAAGTTAATAACAACAGCTAATAGTAGTAATTATCACTATTGTACTACTAGTCATCCTTTTTCTTATCCTTCTACAAGTCCTACTCTCTTCCCCTTCCTACTGACACCATCGGTTTCTCTTATTGTGAAGGGGGAAATATTTCAAGAGTAGGGCAGGGTGGCATAGATGTTTCATTAGTCTTACCCCAGCTTTTGTCTCTTAAGAAAGTTATCATATAAAGCCCATGCAATTTGCATTCATCATAGATATTGAGTTTTAACAATGGAATAAAATCTCAGCTTTATGTGGACAAAAATTATATTTTAAGAGATTACTTAATAATGTGATAAAGAATGCTTGCTTTGTACATATGTCTTAAAAGTATGATATTAATTTACAATATACAGGTTTATTGTATTCTTTCATAAAGAATATAATCTTATATGCTGACAGAATGTTTTTGGCATTGAAACTAAGGGCACAATTCAGATACAAGTGGTATAAATTATTTGGTCTTTATTATACATGCATTGTTCTTAATCTCTGTGCTTCTCTGTCAGGCAGCCATGATGTTAAGACAAGTTGGCACAGGGAGCTTTAATGAGTTGCTTGTCATATGGCAAAAATCATCTGCTTTCATAGGGTATGTTTATGCTGTAATATGTAAACCCTTGGGGTCTCAATGAAGAATGATTTAAATGCTTTAGTAAGATCAAGTGATCACTGAGTTTGTCTGCAAATATTAAAGGAACACATTTATTTTATTGAGGAAGTATTTTAAGCTGCAATACTGGTGAAGATCCTTGTTACCTATGGGAGAATTTTAGAATTTCCACTAGCTCATTGTTGCGGGAAGTCAGGGACCCCACAGAAGAAGTGAAAATGGCAGGTCCTTGCCTTAAGCGATGATATTATCCTGTGAAATTCCTTTTTCTGGCTCATCCTGGCTCAAAAGTCTCCCCCACTGAGCACCTTGTGACCCCCACTACTGCCTCCCAGAGAACAATACCCCTTTGACTGTAATTTTCCTTTACCTACCCAAATCCTATAAAACAGCCCCACCCTTATCTCCCTTTGCTGATTCCCTTTTCGGACTCAGCCCACCTGCACCCAGGTGAAATAAACTGCCATGTTGCTCACACAAAGACTGTTTGTTGGTCTCTTCACACAGACGCGCATGGCACAGGTGTCTGTCAACTATGACTTTGCAAGAGAAGATAATTCTGATGTACTGAAAAATCTGGCTCTATTAAATGGAGAATGATATCTCAAGTGACCTGCACATGTTAAGTAACTAGTAGTATTAGCAATAATAACAAAATAACAATAATTGCAAAATTAATAATATTTATGAGTAACTAACTACAGGCCAGAGACACACTTCAACTGTTTTGCCTGTGTTAATATTTTTTCCACACAACATGAAGTTGCCACTATTTCTGTAAATGTAGGCATCATTATTTTTATCAACATTCTAGTCTACTTTTCCATCATCTGCTACCTGAATCCATGCAAAATTTCCTGAATTGTTGGCTCTTTATTCTGACCCTCCTGCAATTTAATCATTGAATATCTTGAAAGCTCTTCTTAAAGAAGAGAATATTTTCATATATCTTTCTGTCTTAACTCTTTTTCATAGTTTTTCAATGTGCTTAATAAATATTTCAACTCCCAATATGTATCTGGCTCTAATTTGCCTCTCAGCATCATCTGATTCTTAGTCTCTTCCTGCAAACTAAACCTGAGGACTTGAGAACTGTCCTGACCACTTTACCTGCTTTCCTTCCTTTGTCTGTCTCTCTCTGTCATTCTTTTACTTATTCTTGCATACTGTTCAGCTCTCATCATAGTAATCAGTGACTCCAGGATACTTTCTATTATCTCCACTGATGCTTTCTTGACATTGGGTTTTTCCTTGAGATAATAGTTTTTATATATTTTTTATTACTTGCACATATTCTGTCTTTTGAAGTAGAATGTAAGGTATGTGGGGGCAGAAACTGGGTCCATTTTTTTTCTCTGAAAATTCTGCACTTACCTGTGTTTCGTGCTAATCCCTTTGTAAACATTATTTGAATGAATGACCAATATCTTCTTAGGTGTTAAATAATGAAGACTTCAATTTAACCAACTCTATTTTTTGAAGTCTCCTTAGTATTCCCCTCTATTTGTAGTACTCATGAAACTCATATACGTATGATAGTATCAATATGTACATGAGTTTCTAATTGGTATCTGCTTTACCCCACCCACTTCCCATCTTTCTTTCAGTGTAAGTCAACTACTCTGAATGAAGACCGTAGAATCAATTCTACTGAAAATTCAAAGCCAACAAAACAAAACCAATGAAAGTATGTTTACCTTAGGTAGGGGTTTGGCAGGTTTGCAGAGGAGTCCTCCAACAAAATCAGCATTTGGTAAGAGTGGATGTGGAAACTGAAAATTCCAGGAGTTTCGAATAAGCCATATGTCAGCTTTCCCCATTGTCTCAGATAATGTAGTGGGTCTTCCTGACAAGGATAAAAAAAGAAAAGGTGGATGACACAAGATTAGGTTATTTTCTGAAAAGGGTTAGAATAATGTAGGCAAAAATATAGGCAAAGTGTCTATGCTTTGAAAAATATACATATATTCATCTATAGACGTAATTTAATTTTATGTATTATTTATTTTGCCCATGTATATTTATAAGAAAGGCAAAATAGTAGGAGAATTGTGAGGATAAGCTACATCTCTAATGTCACATCAGTATACTCACAATTACAAACAATTATTAAAATAAGCCACAGAGAATTAAACATCAATTTCTCTTCTTTTTAAAGCTTCAATAGTAGCATATGGACATTTAAACAACTCTTTGAGCTCTATAGTCAATTAATTCCACTGTATACATAAAAATAATTTTCTAAAAGTTGTCTAGTTTGCACAAATCATTAAGCTAAATTTTTATCTTTGGTTCTTCAAGTGAACTGTGGACTATGTTGTGAGTATGGTTGAAATCCTTGTACACTTTTAGATTCAAGCTAAGATCTTAATAATATTATCTTTAAGTAAATATATTTGTAAATTATAGCTAGAAATTTTTGAGAAATTATTGAAATAAAGATTTGTACTCAACCTTAGTCTGTCTTATATTTTTTAATAAAAAGTCATAGTTTGAAAAAAACTATGTAGATATAACAACCTTCACACTTCAACAAGATGATTGGACTTTAAATGAGTGGTTTCCAATTCTTTAATGAAAGAGTATAGAAACATTAGAAACTTCAAATTACCTTTAATGATTTATGCATCTGAGATATAGACATTCCCTCTCTCTATTGTGAAGGAAACATTCTGGTAACATGGGAACATCTTTTGATTTCTAAATAAGAAAACCAAGCTTTACAAGAAAAAGTAATTTCTGCAGTTATATAGATAGTTGTAGAAAAATGTGTAACTACTCATTCTAAATCTATGCATTCAGTAAGATGTTATTTGATGCATTTTACTGTTTTTAAGATGTAAAGCAATGTATAGTAAAACAGATGTGTAATTGCTTAAAGTCTTAGATGCACTAATACATAGGTTTATGATTTCCTTGGGTGTTCTGTGTGAGTGATGGCCACAGGGTTTTACCTGACCCTGTAATTTAAACTTTTCTATAATATTTGTGAGATTGATAGATCATCTTGTATTTTTGTTTTATAAAAACACTTACCAAAACCCCACTACCCTGACTTTATGGCTTTATATAAACTCTGCTTCAAAGACACAAAGAAGTTACAGATTGAAAAAAAATACTTACCTAGAACTTCACTATAAAACTGATCCCACTTCTTCATGTCATACATTTGGAAACAAAAATCAAAATAAAGCATATAGATCATATTTTTTACCCTCTCTATGAAAGTCATTTGATCACTTAATTCTGACATAACAACAGGTACGTAGGAGGGAGGGAAAAGAAATCCTCCACAATGCTTTTCAAAACCATAGCCAGGAGTGAAGCGGAGACTGTACACAAGGGGTATGTTAAATAGCTCAGCCAGTAGCTCACTACAGGGAAAAATAGGATCTGCCAAAATGACATCAAATCTTGACTCTTGTAGTTTCTTCATTAATTTCTTATTTGATACTACATCTTTACAGAACTCTCTAAATATATCACCAAACTTCCACATAATTTCTTGCATTTGTGAAAAATATAACCAAAATGTATCTTTTGGAAGGTCTGACCATCTCTTAATCTCTTGTGTGACTAAATTCTCAAACTCAGGTTTAGGTAAAGATGTAGGAAAAACTTCAATTTTAAGAGCAGACGAGTTGTTGGGATCAAAAAGAATGGAAGCTGAAGATGCCAGTACAGTCACCTCATGACCTCTCTGGACAAGCTCTTCCACGATTGTCTTCATATTCATCCAATGGCTGTATTCTGCTGCCCACACCAGCACCTTTCCACAACTCCCAGAGCTAAAGTAAAAGCTCAGTTGTATTAGCAGAATTACTGAAGTCCATTTCACAGACATCCTGGTGCAAAGTAATGCTTGTTTTCCAGTTGCTGTTCCTTTCTGTCATTTCTCATGGTTATATCCAATGATAAATTAGCCAAGAAGTTAAAATGTAACTCATACTTCAAAGTACATACAATATCATTAAATCAACATTCCCAGCATGTGGATGGCAAGGAGACAAATGAAGGTAAATGACCTGTTTACACAGACATGATTAATTTCCCTTTTATGTTTCTGAGTGCTATCCTTCAGCTAATATCAAGGGTCTTGTATAGACATGCCATCTGTCTTATGCAATATATTTTAGAAGAGTGTCCAGAATTGTATCAGTGAAAGGTCATATTTCTGCAGTCCATTTCACACAAAACTAAAGATAAAATGACTAAACATGGTCCACATATTTTGTACACCTTGTTGACATATAATTTAAATATCATACAATTTATCAATTATTGTGTAAAATTTAATGTTTCATAGTATATTCACAGAATTGTGCATCTACCACAACAATCTATTTGAGAGCCCTTTTATCTCCCCAAAATAAGCCCTATAGCCTTTAGCCTTTTCCTCTCCACCTCTAGTTTCTGCATTTCCCCTGTACTGGGTAATTGCTAACTGCTTTTCTATCTCTATAGATTTGCCTATTCTGGACGGTTTTTAATACATGGAATCATACAATATGTGGTATTTCGTGACTGGCTTCTTTTATGTAACATAACATTTTAAATGCTCATTTATGATATAGCATATACACGTTGATTCTTACAACCATCATGTAAGATATTGAGAGTGTGAAGATGACACTATCTTTACAAACTTTGTTCAAGTAATCAAAGATAAAGAGAGAAAACAAGAAAAGTAAATCAAGCTTGTAGTACATTCAGCATTAATCATTAGGTTAACTTGTTCTCTGACTCACTTCCTCATAGTTATTTGGCTATTGTCCTAGAATTATGCAGATTCTGTTACAAGATTATAGTTCCTCTTAACTCTTCTATAGATAATAACTTAAACATTATGAAATGATCAACTCTCCTTCTGAGATATTCCTTCAGGTCCAGCACACTGATAAAACTACCAACTCAGCAGGTCTGAAGGACCTCACTGATGCCAGCTGATCTGAGGGACTTCACTGATGCCAGTTGATCTAGAGGACCCCACAAGGAACTGACTCAGCAAGAAATGTTGTTTCTTGCTCTGATAACTTTGTCCCCATTACCCTGAACAATCAATTACCCAGACTAATAAATTACCCAAATTTTCCAGTCCATCACCATCTGTGATCTCCTTAAAACCTCCAGCCCAGAACTCCTTGAGGAGTTGGATTTGAAGTTCTCTTCTTATTTCCTTGCTCAGTGCCCTGCAATTATTAAATTCCTTCTTTGCTGCCAAACCTGACGTCTCAGTGTAATCAGACTATTATTGGACAGTAAACATATGAACCTGCTGGTCCTATAACAAAACTTCAATGAAATAAGTAACTGCAAATATAATAAACTAGAAAGATAACTATCATTAGAAGTGGAACTTAATGATGTAACAGAATTGATGAAATCTCATGATAAAACAAATAAGTGAGGAGTTATTTCTTAGGAAGAGCAAAGAAACTTGTTTCTTGAGATGGAAACTACTCCTGATGAAGATGTTATGAAGACTGTTGAATGACAACAGGAGATTTAGAATATTACTTAAACTTACTTTATAGAGAAGCATTAGAGTTTGAGAGGATTGATTTCAATTTAGAAAGAAGATCCTCTATGGGTAAAATGCTATCTGACAACACTGAATGCTGAAAAAACTCTTTTGTGAAAGGGTGGGTTAATGTATGTGGCAAATAACATTGTTCTCTAATTTTTAAGAAATTGCCACAGCCATGCCAACTACTAGCAGCCACCACCATAATAAGTTATCAACCATCAACATTGATGCAAGACTCTCCGTCAACAAAAGTTGCACTCACTGAAGATTCAGATGATCATTAGCACTCTTTAGCAATTATGTGTCTTTTAATTAAGACATGCACTTTGTAGACTTAATATTATCGCAGACTGAATATGCTACAGCATTGTCTAAGCATAACTTTTTATATGCCTTAAAAATCAAAGCAAATTGTGTGACTCACTTCATTGCAATATTTGCTTTATTGTAGTATTCGAGAACCAAATCTGCAACATCTCAGAAGTATGCCTTGTATTAGTGAAAACACTTAATATGAGCTAAATTCTAAAATATGTATTTCAGATGAAGGGGCTCTATTTACTCACCACTTCTGTTCCTCTTTGTGAGAACCATGCATATCACCTACTTTCAGTCAGTCATCTTGGCCAGATACATTAACCCACCCTTTCACAAAAGATTTTTTTAAAGTTTCTAATTCACACAAAACACAAACATACACACACTTTCTGTCATTCCACACAAAACCCAAAGTTACCAGGTGGTTTTGGAAAACAAATATTTTACATCACTTTACCTATGTGGACCCTCACTAATTAGCCGATAATACATTGAATAGCTATAATATAAAGATTATTTTGATATGAATCACATGAATAATGCAGGATGTTTAGAGTTCCAGAGAAAAAACACAAGTACTTCTTTATGAAATAATTAGAAAAACTTAACGAGGCAGGTAACATATGATATAAGATGAAAGCTTTGATTGGACCTAGGCAGTGTGTGGCCAAGAAGGGATTTTCCAATAAAGAACAGAAGGAGTAAAGGTCATGGACATATGGAGAGCATCCCAATGTGTATGGATCACAGAGAAAGTTGAGGGCAGGAGATTGCAAAAGACAGTTAATTTGGAATGAAGACCTTAGGCAGTCTTACTTGTCACACTATGGATTTGGATTTTAATACACCACCAAAATTTACTTAGACAACTTTTAAAGAATGACAGTTATGAATCAAGATTTTCCTTTAGCAAGCAACTGTGTCAACTAACACTGGCATGTAAAGTCAAGACTTTAAAATTAGTGGCTCACGCCTGTAATCTTAGCACTTTGGGAGGCAGAGGCAGACTGGATCACGAGGTCAGAGGATTGAGACCTTCCTGTCTAACATGGTGAAATCCCCTCTTTACCAAAAATACAAAAAATTAGCCGGGCATGGTGGCGGGCGCCCATAGTCCCAGCTATTAGGCTACTAAAAATACAAAAAATTAGCTCTGGGTGGTGACAGGAGCCTGTAGTCTCATCTACTCAGGAGGCTGAGGCAGGAAAATGCCGTGAACTAGAGAGGGCAGAGTTTGCAGTGAGCGAAAATCACGCCACTGCAGTCCAGACTAGGCGACAGAGTGAGACACCGTCTAAAAAAAAAAAAAAAAAAAAAAAAAAAAAAAAAAAAAAAAAAGATTTAAAATAACAAAATGTGAGATAGAAACTTAATACCTTAGTTTCATTTTGTCACAAACAAATGACAAGAAAGAGAAGTATTTCCAAAGTTACTTCAAGAATTCATAGTCAAATGATTAGTTGAGCCCACATACACTACTATAATGTTTAAAATTTTTTATGTAGAAATAGTGCCTGTTAATGCAAAGGAGAAAATGAGATTCAAATTACAAGTGGAAAACCACACTTTCTTCACTGTATAAACGGCTGCTTATAAGGGTTGGAGGTAGTACTAACCTTCTGTGCAATCTGGGCCAAGTCTGAAGCGACGAGATCAGCCTTCTCTTCTGTAAGGTTTTGAGCAACTGGTCCCAGAGAAAACACCACAGTGCCATCTTTGCCAGATATATGGGCAAATTCTTTCATTTTCTACAAAGAAAATAATTTCTGCATCATAAAGATGCAATGTCATGTAGAATAATATAGTTTACTTATGCTTTAATAAAAATCTGAAGAAGTTTCCATATGTATAGTTATATTGTCCCTATATTCTGCCATATACTTCCAGTCTCTGCCAGAAAGTTTGTGTTAGAAACACATGGCTTCAATACATAGTAATTATTTACTAGAAATGGTACCCCACCAAATAATTATACAGAACACTTAAGTAATAAATATACAGCTCTTTTAATATTTGATAGATATCTAATTCTAAAATCATAATGGTTTGCAAACTCATAAAAATATTCCTTGAGGAGTGATGTCAGTAAAATGATGAAATAAGGCCCCCAAAATTACTTCCTACACAAAAATACAGCTAGTAACTATGGAAATACAAAAAGTCACCCTGAATTCACGAGAGCTAAAAAGAGAAGAAGAAAATCCCAAGACTCATACACATGGGAAAACTCACTATCTGTAAGAAGAATAATTCTTTTGGATTATGACACCCCTTTCACACAGCAAGAAGACACACCACTATGAGAGAACTTTACCTGAAGTTACCAAGATCAGAGGAGGAAATTTAAGGGGAATGTTCAGTTTCCTCATGGATCTGTGATTCTTTTTGCGAAGCCCATTTTTGTCCTACCCCAAGAGAAGCATTAGTAGTGGCTAGAGGGTTGAATGACCTGGGGTGAATTGGAAACAAGAGTGGGAGTACTAATCACAGTGACAGGCACACAGATCTCAGCAACTGCTTGGTGTTCCTATTAGCAGGAATGCCACGCTGCGGAGTTTGACCAGTACCATAACACTGCAGGGGCCAAAATCCAAGGAAAGTCTGAATCTTTGGCACGTATTTTTTTTACAATTCTCAGGTCCTCATGCAGAGCTTTTCTATGACCTGCAAACAAGTATAACGTTTGAGATTATGTTTCAGTTATTGCTTAAGTCTCTCCAAGACCTAGAAATCACTGCAAGTCTGGTTTTAAGTTACAGTGCAGAATTAAAGTTCAGATACTCCACAAAATTTTTGATAAATTCAGTGCACACCTATTTTAAAAATTCAGAAATCACAGCACATATGAATAGAAAGTTGAAAAAAACACACTTTAGAGAATAATCCAGGAAAAAGATGATAAATTTTGCAAAGAAGTGGAAATGTTTTAAAAATAAAAAATCCAATTAATAAGAAATAATTGAAGTGAATTGAAAAACTCATTAGAAAACTTCAACAGCAGATTTCATCAAACAGAGTAAAAAATCAGCAATCCTAAAGGTAAAACATATATAATTACCCAGGCAGAAGAACAAAAAATTAGAAATAATTAAAATTAATGAAGTAAGCCTATGGAAGGAATCAAACATTATTAAGCAAACTACCTCTGTATAATAGGAGTTCTTGAAGGAGATAAGAAATAAAAAGGTCTAGAAAGCATACTTAAGAAAATAATGATGGAACATTTTGTAAATCTAGAGAAAGATGACAGTATCCAGGTACCCTAATCAAATTTAATCCAAAGAGTATTTCCCAAAGGCACATCTTATTTACATGGTTAAAAGTCAAATACAAAGAAAAAATAGTGATAGCAATATGAGAAAAAGTTTGTACCATATTAAACAATGTCCCAATTCAGGTTTCATCAAATTTCTCAAAATAAATAAATACATAAATGAACTTGTAGGTAAGAAGACAACAAGATATACATTTAAGGTGCTGAAAAAAATCTGGCATGCAAAAATACTATGCCTACCAAAACAATTCTTTAAACTTGAAAGAG
This sequence comes from Rhinopithecus roxellana, assembly GCF_007565055.1. Classification (NCBI taxonomy): domain Eukaryota; kingdom Metazoa; phylum Chordata; class Mammalia; order Primates; family Cercopithecidae; genus Rhinopithecus; species Rhinopithecus roxellana. The sequence continues at coordinate 186,118,538 of NC_044550.1, read as the reverse complement.
TTTCCCAGACAAACAAAAGCTAAGGCATTCATAAACACCAGACCAATGCCACAGTGCAATCAAACTAGAACTCAGGACTAAGAAAATCAATCAAAACCGCTCAACTACATGGAAACTGAACAACCTGCTCCTGAATGACTACTGGGTACATGACGAAATGAAAGCGGAAATAAAGATGTTCTTTGAAACCAATGAGAACAAAGATACAACATACCAGAATCTCTGGGACACATTTAAAGCAGTGTGTAGAGGGAAATTTATAGCACTAAATGCCCACAAGAGAAAGCAGGAAAGATCTAAAATTGACACTCTAACATCACAATTAAAAGAACTAGAGAGGCAAGAGCAAACACATTCAAAAGCTAGCAGAAGGCAAGAAATAACTAAGATCAGAGCCGAACTGAAGGAGATAGAGACACAAAAAACCCTCCAAAAAATCAATGAATCAAGGAGTTGGTTTTTTGAAAAGATCAACAAAATTGACAAACCGCTAGCAAGGCTAATAAAGAAGAAAAGAGAGAGGAATCAAATAGATGCAATAAAAAATGATAAAGGGGATATCACCACCGACCCCACAGAAATACAAACTACCATCAGAGAATACTATAAACGCCTCTACACAAATCAACTAGAAAATCTAGAAGAAATGGATAATTTCCTGGACACTTACACTCTCCCAAGGCTAAACCAGGAAGAAGTTGAATCCCTGAATAGACCAATAGCAGGCTCTGAAATTGAGGCAACAATTAATAGCCTACCCACCAAAAAAAGTCCAGGACCAGATGGATTCACAGCTGAATTCTACCAGAGGTACAAGGAGGAGCTGCTACCATTCCTTCTGAAACTATTCCAATCAATAGAAAAAGAGGGAATCCTCCCTAACTCATTTTATGAGGCCAACATCATCCTGATACCAAAGCCTGGCAGAGACACAACAAAAAAAGAGAATTTTAGACCAATATCCCTGATGAACATTGATGCAAAAATTCTCAATAAAATACTGGCAAACCGGATTCAGCAGCACATCAAAAAGCTTATCCACCATGATCAAGTGGGCTTCATCCCTGGGATGCAAGGCTGGTTCAACATTCGCAAATCAATAAACGTAATCCAGCATATAAACAGAACCAAAGACAAGAACCACATGAGTGTCTCAATAGATGCAGAAAAGGCTTTTGACAAAATTCAACAGCCCTTCATGCTAAAAACGCTCAATAAATTCGGTATTGATGGAACGTATCTCAAAATAATAAGAGCCATTTATGACAAACCCACAGCTAATATCATACTGAATGGGCAAAAACTGGAAAAATTCCCTTTGAAAACTGGCACAAGACAGGGATGCCCTCACTCACCACTCCTATTCAACATAGTGTTGGAAGTTCTGGCTAGGGCAATCAGGCAAGAGAAAGAAATCAAGGGTATCCAGTTAGGAAAAGAAGAAGTCAAATTGTCCCTGTTTGCAGATGACATGATTGTATATTTAGAAAACCCCATCGTCTCAGCCCAAAATCTCCTTAAACTGATAAGCAACTTCAGCAAAGTCTCAGGATACAAAATTAATGTGCAAAAATCACAAGCATTCTTATACACCAGTAACAGACAAGCAGAGAGCCAAATCAGGAATGAACTTCCATTCACAATTGCTTCAAAGAGAATCAAATACCTAGGAATCCAGCTTACAAGGGATGTAAAGGACCTCTTCAAGGAGAACTACAAACCACTGCTCAGTGAAATCAAAGAGGACACAAACAAATGGAAGAACATACCATGCTCATGGATAGGAAGAATCAATATCGTGAAAATGGCCATACTCCCCAAGGTTATTTATAGATTCAATGCCATCCCCATCAAGCTACCAATGAGTTTCTTCACAGAATTGGAAAAAACTGCTTTAAAGTTCATATGGAACCAAAAAGAGCCCGCATTGCCAAGACAATCCTAAGTCAAAAGGACAAAGCTGGAGGCGTCACGCTACCTGACTTCAAACTATACTACAGGGCTACAGTAACCAAAACAGCATGGTACTGGTACCAAAACAGAGCTATAGACCAATGGAACAGAACAGAGTCCTCAGAAATAATACCGCACATCTACACCCATCTGATCTTTGACAAACCTGAGAGAAACAAGAAATGGGGAAAGGATTCCCTATTTAATAAATGGTGCTGGGAAAATTGGCTAGCCATAAGTAGAAAGCTGAAACTGGATCCTTTCCTTACCCCTTATACGAAGATTAATTCAAGATGGAATAGAGACTTAAATGTTAGACCTAATACCATAAAAACCCTAGAAGAAAATCTAGGTAGTACCATTCAGGACATAGGCATGGGCAAGGACTTCATGTCTAAAACACCAAAAGCAATGGCAGCAAAAGCCAAAATTGACAAATGGGATCTAATTAAACTAAAGAGCTTTTGCACAGCAAAAGAAACTACCATCAGAGTGAACAGGCAACCTACAGAATGGGAGAAAATTTTTGCAACCTACTCATCTGACAAAGGGCTAATATCCAGAATCTACAAAGAACTCAAACAAATATATGAGAAAAAAACAAACAACCCCATCAAAAAGTGGGGAAAGGATATGAACAGACATTTCTCAAAAGAAGATATTTATACAGCCAACAGACACATGAAAAAATGCTCATCATCACTCGCCATCAGAGAAATGCAAATCAAAACCACAATGAGATACCATCTCACACCAATTAGAATGGCAATCATTAAGAAGTCAGGAAACAACAGGTGTTGGAGAGGATGTGGAGAAATAGGAACACTTTTACACTGTTGGTGGGATTGTAAACTAGTTCAACCATTATGGAAAACAGTATGGCAATTCCTCAAGGATCTAGAACTAGATGTACCATATGACCCAGCCATCCCACTACTGGGTATATACCCAAAGGATTATAAATTATTCTACTACAAAGACACATGCACACGTATGTTTATTGTGGCACTATTCACAATAGCAAAGACTTGGAATCAACCCAAATGTCCATCTGTGACAGACTGGATTAAGAAAATGTGGCACATATACACCATGGAATACTATGCAGCCATAAAAAAGGATGAGTTTGCGTCCTTTGTAGGGACATGGATGCAGCTGGAAACCATCATTCTTAACAAACTATCACAAGAACAGAAAACCAAACACCGCATGTTCTCACTCATAGGTGGGAACTGAACAATGAGATCACTTGGACTCGGGAAGGGGAACATCACGCACTGGGGCCTATCATGGGGAGGTGGGAGGGGGGAGGAGGGAGGGATTGCATTGGGGAGTTATACATGATATAAATGATGAATTGATGGGTGCTGACGAGTTGATGGGTGCAGCACACCAACATGGCATAAGTATACATATGTAACAAACCTGCACGTTATGCACATGTACCCTAGAACTTAAAGTATAATAAAAAAAAAAAAAGAAATAAGAAACAAATAAATGCTATTTTAATTAAAAAAAAAGAAATAATAAGAAGGATTTTTTTTTTTTTTATTGGAAAGAAAGGGACACTCACATGTAATAAGTACATGTCTGAAGGCATAAAAAGCACTAGTAAAGCAATTGTAAAGACAAACTCAGAATACTCTAATAGTATAATTGTGGTATATAAGCCATTTATATCTTTACCATGAATGCAAAAGACAAAGATATTAAAGAAAATAGTAAATACAATTGGTTAAGAGATGGAAATTTGAAAATATATAAATTTAGACATCAAAAAGTCATTATGTGGAAGACAAAATTATGTCAAAATACAGTTTTGTTTATTTTTCTTTGTGCTGAAAGTTGTCATCAGTTTAAAATATCTAACAATAAAATATTCTTGTAAATCTTTCATTAACTAAGAAGCCAAATTTAGACACAATAAACAAAAGTGGCATGAAATCAAAACATACTATTTGAGAAAATTACTTAACCATAAAGGAATGCACAAAGAGAGATAGAGAGACAGAGAGAGAGAGAGAGAGAGAGAGAGAGAGAGAGAGAGAGAGAGAGAGAGAGAGAGAGAGAGATTGAGAAAGAAAGGAGACACAGAAAGTAACCCAGAAAACAATTAACAAAATAGAGGTAGCAAATCTTTATCTATTAATAATATTACAGAATGAAATTGATTGAATGATCCAGGTGAAAGACATAGAGTGACTGAATGGATAAATAATTAAAACTCAACTCTATTGTCCCCACAGGAAACTCACTTCCCCTATGAAGGCATACACAGACTAAAAGGAAATAAATAGAAATTTTTTTTCTTGTCATTGTAAACAATAAAAAATTACAGTGTAGCTATACTTAGTTAAAATATATTTTAAGTCAAGATTGATAAGAAATTGGCCATTATATAGTAATCAAGAGCACAATAAAGCAACAGAATAAAATTGTAAATACATATGGTCATAACACTGGAATATCCAAATATATAAAGCAAAATTTACAGAGCTGAAGAGATTTACTATGATATAATAGTAGAAGACTTCAGCACTTTACTTACAATATGAAAAATAAAATTCAGACAGAAAATCAAAGAAGAAACCTCAGAGTTAAACTGCACTCTAGGTAAGATAAACCTAACATGGACATTTACAGAACATTCCATCCAGCAGCGGCAAAATATGCAATCTTCTAAACCTAATCAAAATTAGGTCAATTTTTTCCACAATGAAATAAAACTAGAAATCAATAAAAGAAAGAATTTGTGAACATGTACAGCTATACAGAAATTAACTGTGTTCATAAAAAACCATTGAGTATATAGATACATTATTTTAAAACATATGACAAAAATAAAAATGGAAAGACAATATAACAAAACCTAGAAGATATAGAAAAAACAAGTTTTAAAACAACAAATATATACCAATAAATGGCTATGTTAAAAATGCAGAAATATCTTAAATAAGCAACCTATACCACCTCAGGAAATGTGAAAACAGAAACTAAACTAAAAAAAAAAAACAGTAGATAAAGAATACAACAAAGATTATTGTGGATATAGATAAAACAGATTTTTAAAATATTTAAAAATCAACAAGACAAAAGTTGGTTTATTGAATACATAAAACTGAAAAATCTTCAGCCAAATTAACTACAAAAAGTTATGACTCAAATAAATAAAATGAAAGATGGAAAAGATACATAACAACTGATACACAGAAATGCAAAGGATTATAAGATACTGTTAAAAACAAGTTCATGCCAATAAATAAAAAAAATCTAAAGGATATAAAAAATTTTTGGACACACACAACCAACCAGTATTGAATTAAAAAGAAATAGAAACATGTACAGGGAAATAATGAGTAACAAGATTGAAGCAGTAATAAGAACTCACATCAAAAAACAAAAACTAAAAACCATGAACTGATGGCTTCAGTACTAACTCAAGATGGATTAAAGACTTAAATGTAAAACCTAAAACCACAAAAACCCTAGGAGAAAACCTAGGCAATGCCATTCAGGATGTAGGCATGGGCAAATACTTCATGACTAAAGCACCAAAAGCAATTGCAAAAAAAGCCAGAGTTGACAAATGGGATCTAATTAAACTGAAGAGCTTCTGCACAGCAAAATAAACTATCATCAGAGTGAACAGGAAACCTGCAGACAGGGAGAAAATTTTTGCAATCTATCCATGTGACAAAGGGCTAATACCCAGAATCTACAAAGAACTTAAACAACTTTACAAGGCAAAAACAAACAACCATATCAAAAACTGGGTAAAGGATATGAACAGACACTTCTCAAAAGAAGACATGTATGCAGCCAACAAACATATGAAAAAAAAGATCATCATCATTATCATTACAGAAATGCAAATCAAAACCACAATGAGATACCATCTCACAGTAGTTAGAATTGTAATCATTGAAAAGTCAGGAAACAACTGGTGCTGGAGAAGATGTGGAGAAATAGGAATGCTTTTACACTGTTGGTGGGAGTGTAAATTAGTTCAACCATTGTGGAAGACACTGTGGCGATCCCTCAAGAATCTAGAACTAGAAATACCATTTGATCCAGCAATACCATTTCTGGACATCAACCCAAAGGATTATAAATCATACTACTATAAAGACAATGCACAAATATGTTTATTGCAGCACTATTCACAAGAGCAAGGACTTAGAACCAACCCAAATGCCCCTCAATGATAGACTGGATAAGGAAAATGTGGCAATATACACCGTGGAATACTATGCAGCTATAAGAAAGAATGAGTTTGTGTCATTTGTGGGAACATAGACCAAGCCAGAAAACATTATTCTCAACAAACTATCACAGGAACAGAAAACCAAACATTTCATGTTATCACTGCTAAGTGCAAGTTGAACAATGAGAACCCATGGACACATGGAGGGGTATATAACACACTGGGGCCTGTCATGGTGGGTGGCAAGCAGAGGGAGAGCATGAAGACAAATACCTAATTCACGTGGGACTTAAAATCTAGGTGACTGGTTGATGGGTACAGCAAACCACCATGGTACATGTATACCAATATATCAAACCTGCATGATCTGCACATGTATGTTAGAACTTAAAGTATAATTAAAAAATTAATTCATTTTTTCTCAAATGTTTTTTCCAAAACACTGAAGTAAATGCTTTAAAAATAATTTTTCAAGAGTGTGTTTACCTTGATACTAAAACCAGAAAGAAGGAGCCAGAGAGAGAGAGAGAGGGTTGGGGGGAAGGGGGATTTATAGACCAACAATCCTGATGAACACAGATGCAAAAATGCTCAACAGCTGCTAGCCAACCAAATCCAGGAGCGCATCAAAGAGATTATACACTATGGTGAACTGGGATTTATCCCAGAGATGCAGAGAAGGTAAAGCATATGCAAGTAAATAAATGTAATACATTACATCAAGAGAATTAAGAAAAAACATATAATTTTATCAGTCGATGCACAAAAAGCATTTGATAAAATTTACATTTCTTCATGAGGAAAACGTTAAACTTTAAAAAAATAAAGTATACTAAAAAACACTTCAAACTTATTCAGGCCATATATGACAAATGCACAGGTAGCATCACACTAAAAAAGAAAAGTTGGAAATCTTTGATTCTAAAATCTGGAACAAGACTAAGATGTCCATGTTGACCACTCTTGTTCAATATAACATTAGAATTTCTAGCCATAGCAATTAGCCAAGAGAAAGAAATAAAGGACATTCACTGGAAAGGAGAAAATCAAATTATCCCTCTCTGCATATGACATGATTTTATATGCAGAAAATCCTAAAGACTCCAGCAGAAGCTCTTAAAATTGATCAACAAATCCGGTAAAGGCAGATGGTAGTAAATCATCATCCAAAAAATCAGTTGTGTTTCTGGATTCCAATATCTAAATGAAAAAAATAAAAAAAAGAGTGAAAAAAAGAAATCACATTTACAAAGCTACAGAAATGAAATATGTAGGAATAGATTTAGCCATGAAGATATAAGATCTTTACAATAAAAATGATAAAACATTACTGAAAGAAATTGAAGAAAACATATCTGTAGTTACAAAGTCTTGAACTTCTCAAGTCATCCACGAGGAATGGAATCCAGTTCTTCCAAACTCCTGTTAATGTTGATATGCTGTCCTGCTCCTGTGAATCGCAAATATTTTAGTTTCTAATATGGTAAATTATTTACAGAAGGTATACAATTTACTCTGTTTTATTAATCACAGAAATCACAATCTAAGACAACAATAGCATTACAAAATATATTTCTTAAATGATAAAACTTGAAAGTAAATTTACACCTTTATTAGTAGGCTGCAGAATAGATGTAATGCTGGTGGGCATGAAAACAGCATTAATATCTTTGTACATTTTCATCAGAACTTTTGGGTGTCCATGTGCATTGTCAATAAACAGTAATATTTTGAAATAAATTTTATTTTCTGAGGAGTAGATCTCAACAGTCAGCTTAAAATATTCAGTGAGTCATGCTTTAAACAGATGTGCTGTCATCTAGGCATTGTTTTTCTGTTTATAGTACACAGGCAGAGCGGATTCTCAAGGGCTCTCAATGCATAATTGTCAAAGACTCTAGAACTTTCAAAATAATAAATGAACATTGCCTTCAACTTAAATTCACTAGCTGCATTAGCCACAAACAAAAGAGTCAGCCTGTCTCTTAATGCTTTAAAGTCAGGCATTGACTTCCCCTCTTTAGCTATTAAAGTCTCAGATGACATATTTTTTCAATAAAGGACTGTTTTGTCAACATTCAAATTCTGTTGTTTAGTGTAATCATCATCATTAATGATCTTAGCTAGGTTCTCTAGATAATTTTCTGTAGCTTCTACATTGGCACTTGCTACTTTACTGTTGCACTTCTTTGTTATAGAGACAGATTTTCTTTTTTCTTTCTCAGCCTCATGGGCCAATGTCTGCTAGCTTTCCAAATTTTTCTCTGTGGCTCCCTCACTTATTTCAGCCTTCATAGATTAAAAAGAGGTAGGATCTTGCACTGGATTGGGGTTAGACTTAAGTTATGATTGTGGCTGCTTTGATATATCCAGATTAAAACATCTTCACATCAATGATATTGGGGTTTTACTTTTTACCACTTGGGCATTCACTGGAGTAACACTTCTAATATCCTTCATGAACTTTGTTTTATCTTTTTTTTTTTTATTCTCAGCTTGACCATTTTATGCAAGAGGCCTAGCTTTAAGTCTTTCTAAGCTTTTAACATGCATTCCTCATGTTTCTTAATTATTTCTAGCTTTTGATTTAAATTGAAAGATGTGGTACTCTCCTTTCTACTTTGGGACCTTTGTAAGTTTATTAACTGGCTTAATTTCAATGTTGTTGTGTCTCAGGAAATAGGTGAGGGATGGGAGAGGGACTAGGAAACAACTGATATGTGGGGCACTCAGTAGACACCCATTTATTAAGTTGGACATCTTATATGTGATGCCCCAAACCAATTACAATAGTAATATGAAAAATCATCAATCACAGATCACCATGGCAAATATAATAATAGCAAAAAAGCTTGAACTTTTGTGAAAAATTAACAAAATGGATCACAGAGATATAAATTAGTTACTTGCAGTTTGAAAAATAATGTCAATAGACTTGCATGATGTGCAATTCCCACAAACATTCAATTTGTAAAAAAAAAAAAAAAAAAAAGAAAAGAAAAAGAAAACAAAAAACAGAAAAGAAACTAAATGTGTGCAAACCATAATAAAACAAAGTGCAATAAAGTAAGGTATGCTTGTAGTCTGAAGGATATTATGATGTGTGATATAAATGGTGCAACATGATCAGAAACCCAGAGAAAACCGTTAGTTATCTGTGGAGCAATCAGAAAAAGCTGATGTGACAGATCACATATACGGTGAGATGAAACCTTTGGTAGACTCTAGACAGAGTGTGGCTAAAGGAAATAAATCACAAAATGAGAGAAAGTCCTGATATTTGCAAACTATTCCCACAAGTATGAATTTTAGAGTAAATTGTATACCAGAGATTATTAAAAAAAAAAAAAAGGTTGAAATTGCAGGCCTTGTGTAGCTTTATGTGATGTATACAGGTTTCTGTTCTAATTCACAGGCAAAATAATTTAATCTAGTATTAAGGAAAACCAGCCAAAACATCATTGTTGTTTTGTTTTGTTTCTATAGCAAGCCAGTCTGGCAGCTAAACAAAGATTGGCAAGTAAACAGAAGAGCGTAAATGTAGGGAAAATAATTAAAAGTATATATTAGGAAACCAAGTGTAAGACTATAGGGCTGTGGCTTGCATGATAGTAAATGTGAGGAATATAATTTGAATTTGAGATTACCGACTGACTACATCTGAGGCTGAAAGTATTGTATCCACAAAGACACAGATATGGTTTCTACCTGAATGGTCAAAACATTGACAATGTCTTCAGGTAAAATATACACAAAAAAAGAATACTATGCTTGGGAAAAATATGACCTTTCTGCAACTGGTTTTTCTTCAGTGATTAATTAATAATAATACTTCTCTATGTAAATAATTATAATTTCCTAGGAGACTCATTGTTGGGTATAGTGATAGAGTTTCATAATATAAATTAGATAATAATTTATCTACTCAGCTATCTATGATTCTGTTTATTTATTTCATGTTACACATTAAATGCACAATTTACAGCACTTATGTAATCCATTCATGAATGGTATATAGGGAATAAAAGAGAATGTAATATAGTTCCTGTGATCAAGTATCTCACATGTTTATATTTAAATAAAAAAGTCATTATAATTTGAATGGCATTTATTTCTATATTAAAGAAAGGTCTACAATCAGAGGGTTAAGATGGCCTAATAGGAACAGCTCCAGCCTCCAGCTCCCAGCATGAGCGACAGGGAAAATGGGTGATTTCTGCATTTTCAACTGAGATACTGGGTTCATTTCACTGGGTTGTGTCGGACAGTCACTGCTGGTCAGTGGGTGAAGCCCAATCAGTGAGAGCTGAAGCAGGACAAGGCATCATCTCACCTGGGAAGTGCAAGGGAGAAGAGAATTCCTTTTCCTAGCCAAGGGAAACTGAGACACGCAACACCTGGAAAATCGGGTAACTCCCACCCTAATAGTGTGCTTTACCAAGGGTCTTAGCAAATGGCACACCAGGAGATTATATCCCACACCTGGCCCGGAGGATCCCATGCCCAAGGAGCCTCCCTCATTGCTAGCACAGTAGTTTGAGATCTAACAGCAAGGCAGCAGCAAGGTTGGGGGATGGGCACCCGCCATTGCTGAGGTTTAAGTAGGTAAACAAAGCCACTGGGAAGCTTGAACTGGGTGGAGCCCACTGAAGCTCAAGGAGGCCTGCCTGCCTTTGTAGACACCACCTCTGGGGACAGGGCATAGTTAAACAAAAAGCAGCAGAAACTTCTGCAGATGTAATTGTCCCTGTCTGACAGCTTGAAGAGAGCAGTGGTTCTCCCAGCACAGAGGTTGAGATCTGAGAATGAATAGATTGCCTACTCAAGTGGGTCCCTGACCCCTGAGTAGCCTAACTGGGAGACATCCCCCACTAGGTGTTGGCTGACACCTCACACCTCACATGACTGGGTACACCTCTGAGACAAAGCTTCCAGAGCAAGAATCAGACAGCAACACTTGCTGTTCAGCAATATTCTCCCTTCTGCAGCCTCCACTGCTGATACCCAGGCAAACAGGGTCTGGAGTGGACCTCAAGCAAACTCCAACAGACCTGCAACTGAAGGTCCTGACCATTAGAAATAAAACTAAGAAACAGAAAGGACACCCACACCAAAACCACATGAGTACATCACCATCATCAAAGACCAAAGGCAGGTAAAACCACAAAGATGGGGAAAAAACAGGGCAGAAAAGCTGGAAATTCAAAAAATCAGAGTGCATCCCCCACTGCAAGGGAATGCAGCGCATCATCAGCAATGGAACAAAGCTGGTTGGAGAATGACTTTGACGAGCTGAGAGAAGAAGGCTTCAGTTGATGAAACTTCTCAGAGCTGAAGGAGGAACTAGGTACCCAATGAAAAGAAACTAAAAACCTTGAAAAAATAATGGATAACTAGAACAACCAAGGCAGAGAAGTTCATAAATAAACTGATAGAGGTGAAAAGCATGACATGAGAATTCCACGACAAATGCACAAGCTTCAGTAACCGACTCGATCAACTGGAAGAAAGAGTGTCAGTGATTGAAGATCGAATGAATGAAATGAAGCAAGAAGAGAAGTTTAGAGGAAAAAAAAAAAAAGAGTAAAAAGAAATGATGAAAGCCTCCAAGAAATATGGGATTATGTGAAAAGACCAAATCTACGTCTGACTGCTGTGCCTGAAAATGACGGGGAGAATGGAACAAAGTTGGAAAACACTCGGCAGGATAATATCCAGGAGAATTTCCCCAACCTAGTAAAGCAGGCCAACTTTCAAATTCAGGAAATACAGAGAATGTCACAAAGATACTCCTGGAGAAGAGCAACTCCAATACATAATTGTCAGATTCACCAAAATTGAAATAAAGGAAAAAATGTTAAGGGCAGCCAGAGAGAAAGGTTGGGTTACCCACAAAGGGAAGCCCATCAGACTAATGCAGAAATCTCGGCAGAAATGCTCCAAACCAGAAGACAGTGGGAGCCAATATCCAACATTCTTAAGGAAAATAATTTTCAACCCAGAATTTCATATTTAGCCAAACTAAGTTTCATAAGTGAAGGAGAAATAAAATCCTTTACAGAAAAGCAAAGGCTTAGAGATTTTGTCACCACCAGGCCTGCCCTACAAGAGATCCTGAAGGAAGCACTAAACATGGAAAGGAACTACCAGTACCAGCCATTGCAAAAACATTCCAAAATGTAAAGACCATCGATATTAGGAAGAAACTGCATCAACTAATGAGCAAAATAACCAGCTAATATCATAATGACAGGATCAAGTTCACACATGACAATAATAACCGTAAATGTAAATGGACTAAATGGTCCAACTAAAAGACACAGACTGGCAAATTGGATAAAGAGTCAAAACCCATCAGTTTGCAGTATTCAGTAGACCCATCTCACACGCAGAGACACACATAGGCTCAAAATAAAGGGATGGAGGAAGATCTACCAAGCAAACAGAAAACAAAAAAAAAAGGCAGGGGTTGCAGTCCTAGTCTCTGATAAAACAGACTTTAAACCAAGGAAGATCCAAAAGATACAAAGAAAGTCATTGCATAATAGTAAAGGGATCAATTCAACAAGAAGAGCGAACTATCTTAAATATATATGCACCCAATACGGGAGCACGCAGATTCATAAAGCAAATCCTTAGAGGCTTACAAAGAGACTTAGACTCCCATACAATAATAATGGGAGACTTTAACACCCCACTGTCAATATTAGACAGATCAACAAGACAGAAAGTTAACAAGGATATTCAGGAATTGAACTCAACTCTGCACCAAGCAGATCCAATAGACATCTATAGAACTCTCCACCCCAAATCAACAGAATATACATTCTTCTCAGCACCACATCGCACTGATTCCAAAACTGACCACATAGTTGGTAGTAAAGCACTCCTCAGCAAATGTGAAAGCACAGAAATTATAACAAGCTGTCTCTCAGACTACAGTGCAATCAAACTAGAACTCAGGACTAAGAAACTCATGGAAAACCACCCAACTACATGAAAACTGAACAACCTTCTCCTGAATAACGACTGGGTACATAACAAAATGATGGCAGAAATAAAGTTACTCTTTAAAACCAATGAGAACAAAGTTAAAACATACCAGAATCTCTAGGACACATTTAAAGCATGGTGTAGAGGGAAATTTATAGCACTAAATGCCCACAAGAGAAAACAGGAAAGAAATTGACACCCTAACATCACAATTAAAAGAACTAGAGAAGCAAGAGCAAACACATTCAAAAGCTAGCAGAAGGCAAGAAATAACTAAGATCGAGGCAGAACTGAAGGAGATAGAGACACAAAAAAAACCGTCCATAAATCAATGAACCTAGGAGCTGGTTTTTTGAAAAGATCAACAAAATTGCTAGACCATTAGCAAGACAAATAAAGAAGATACGAGAGAAGAATAAAATAGACACAATAAAAAATAATAAAGGGGATATTACCACTGATCGCACAGAAATAAAAACTTCCGTCAGAGAATACTATAAACACATCTATGCAAATAAACTACAAAAACTAGAAGAAATGCATAAATTCCTGGACACATATGCTCTCCGAAGACTAAACCAGCAAGAAGTTGAATCCCTGAATAGACCAATAGTAGGTTCTGAAATTGAGGCAATAACTAATAGACTACCAACCAAAAACAGTCCAGGACTGGATGGATTCGCAGCTGAATTCTATGAGAGGTATAACGAGGAGTTGGTACCATTCCTTCTGAAACTATTCCAATCAACAGTAAAAGAGAGAATCCTCCCTAACTCATTTTATGAGGCCAACATCATCCTGATACCAAAGCCTGACAGAGATACAACAACAACAAAAAAGAGTATTTTAGACCAATATCCCTGATAAACATCAAGCAAAAATCCTCAATAAAATTCTGGCAAACTGAATCTAGCAGCACATCAAAAAGCTTATCCACCACCACCATGATCAAGTGGGCTTTATGCCTGAGATGCAGTGCTGGTTTAACGTATGCAAATCAATAAACGCAATCCAGCATATAAACAGAACCAAAGACAAAAACCACATGATCATCTCAATAGATGTAGAAAAGGCCTTTGACAAAATTCAACAGCCCTTCATGCTAAAAACTCTCAATAAATTCGGTATTGATGGGTTGTATCTCAAAATAATGAGAGGTATTTATGACAAACCCACTGCCAATATCATACTGAATGGGCAAAAACTGGAAGCATTCCCTTTGAAAAGTGGCACAAGACAGGGATGCCCTCTCTCACCACTCCTATTCAACATGATATTGGAAGTCCTGGCTAAGAGAATCAGGCAAGAGAAAGAAATCAAGGGTATTCAGTTAGGAAAAGAAGAAGTCAAATTGTCCCTGTTTGTAGATGACATGATTGTACATTTAGAACACCCCATTGTCTCAATCCAAAATCTCCTTAAGCTTATAAGCAACTTCAGCAAAGTCTCAGGATACAAAATCAATGTGCAAAAATCACAAGCATTCTTATACACCAGTAACAGACAAACAGAGAGCCAAATCATGAATGAAATCCCCTTCACAATAGCTTCAAAGAGAATGACATATCTAGGAATCCAACTTACAAGGGATGTAAAGGACCTCTTCAAGGATAAATTGCAAATCACTGCTCAGTGAAATAAAAGAGGACACAAACAAATGGAAGAACATATCATGCTCATGGATAGGAAGCATCAATATTGTGAAAATGGCCATGCTGCCCAAGGTAATTTATAGATTCAATGTCATCCCCATTAAGCTACCAATGACTTTCTTCACAGAATTGGAAAAAACGGCTTTAAAGTTCATATGGAACCAAAAAAGACACCGCATTGCCAAGACAATCCTAAGCCAAAGGAACAAAGCTGGAGGCATCATGCTACCTGATTTCAAACTGTACTACAAGGCTACACTAACCAAAACAGCGTGATACTGGTACCAAAACAGAGATATAGACCAATGGAATGGAACAGAGCCCTCAGAAATAATACCACACATCTACAGTTATCTGATCTTTGACAAACCTGACAAAAACAAGAAATGAGGAAAGGATTCCCTATTTAACAAGTGATGCTGGGAAAATTGGCTACCCTTAAGTAGAAAGCTGAAACTGGATCCTTTCCTTACTCCTCACATGAAAATTAATTCAAGACGGATTAGAGACCTAAATGTTAGACCTAAAACCATAGAAACGCTAGAAGAAAACCTAGGTAATACCATTCAGGACATAGGCATGGGCAAGGACTTCATGTCTAACACACCAAAGGTGATGGCAACAGAAGCCATAATTCACAAATGGGGTCAAATTAAGCTAAAGAGCTTCTGCACGGAAAAGAAACTACCACCAGAGTGAACAAGCAACCTACAGAATGGGAGAAAACTTTTGCAATGTACTCATCTGACAAAGAGCTAATATCCAGAACCTACAAAGAACTCAATCAAATTTACAAGAAAAAAACAAACAACCCCATCAAAAAGTGGGCAAAGGATAGGAACAGACACTTCTCCAAAGAAGACATTTATACAGCCAGCAGACATATGAAAAGATGCTCATCATCACTCGCCATCAGGGAAATGCAAATCAAAACCACAATGAGATACCATCTCACACCAGTTAGAATGGCAATCATTAAAAAGTCAGGAAACATTAGGTGCTGGAGAGGATGTGGAGAAATAGGAACACTTTTGCACTGTTTGTGGGACTGTAAAGTAGTTCAACCATTGTGGAAAACAGTGTGGCGATTCCTCAAGGATCTAGAACTAGAAATACCATTTGACCCAGCCATTCCATTACTTGGTATGTACCCAAAGGATTATAAGTCATGCTGCTATAAAGACACATGCACATGTATGTTTATTGCGGCACTATTCACAATAGCAAAGACTTGGAATCAACCCAAATGTCCATCAGTGACAGACTAGATTAAGAAAATGTTGCACATATACACCACGGAATACTATGCAGCCATGAAAAAGAATGAGTTCGTGTCCTTAGTAGTGACACAGAGGCAGCTGGAAACCATCATTCTCAGCAAACTATCACAAGAACAGAAAACCAAAGACCACATGTTCTCACTCATAGGTGGGAAGTGAACAATGAGATCACTTGGACAAAGGAAAGGGAACATCACACACCAGGGCCTATTGTGGGGAGGGAGTACAGGGGAGGAAAAGCATTAGGAGATATACTGAATGTAAATGATGAGTTAATGGGTGCAGCACACCAACATGGCACATGTATACATATGTAACAAGCCTGCATGCTGTGCACATGTACCCTAGAACTTAAAGTATAATAAAATAAATAAATAAATAAAGGGCTCCATTAAAGATATTCCATAGTGAGGAGAAGTATGTTTAGTATAGAAAACTAAATGCATTTGATTTTTTTCAGATGAAGCTGTGCTTCAACTGAGACTTTTCAATAGGTGCTTAGAAAGTCAAAGAATGTTATTTAAAACCCCAATCAACTTTAATAGCCTCATTTTGCTTAGAAGAGAACCACACGCAAATTTGGAAGTGTAGTCATTGAGAGATTTTTTTTTTTTTTTTTTTTTTTTTTTTGAGATGGAGTTTTGCTATCTTCAGCCCAGGTCCAAGTGTAGTGGTGTGATCTCAGCTCACTGCAACCTCTGCCTCCTTGGTTCAAGCAATTCTGTGTCTCAGTCTCTGGAGTAGCTGGGATTACAGGCATGTGCTACCACACCTGGGTAATTTTTGTATTTTTAGTAGGGACGGGGTTTTACCATGTTGTCCACCCTGGTCCCAAACTCCTCACCTAGGTTGATAAAACCATCTCATCATCCCAAAGTGCTGGGATTACAGGTGTGAGCCACCACACCTGGCTGACAGAATTTTTGAGAGAGGGAGAAAGGATCAGATATTTCATATTTCCCAACTTTTTTTTTTTTTTTTTTTTTTTTTTTTTTTTTTTTTACTGTTAATGTTGTTGTGCTTTGATACAACAAATGTCTCAGAGACTCAGGGTCATTTATATAGCAGAACCTATTGGAGAGGAAGGATTAGAGTCAACAGTTGGACAATGATTCACTTTGTATAAATAGGCAAGGTGACAACAGATTTTCTGGTAGTAATCGATAGAGTGAATGGCACTTCACAGGGAAAAAATGCAAAAAAAAAATAAAAAGATGCTGAGATTAATAAATATCTTAGAAGAAAGTTAAATATTTATAAATATTTGACAATAAATATTATTTCCTACCTATATACAGAACTCAGGCATGCTAGGATTATGGCATGGCTGTATCACTTCTGTAAAAAACACAAATTGGATTAAAAACCTTATTAATAACACCAAATGCCAATGTTAGGTTTTAAGATTATATTCACATTGTATATGCCAAATACAAGTAAATTTTGCTTATGCGAGAAACTTGACCCTATCCAGAGAGGCCAAGCAGGTGTTCATATGATTTAGTGACTACAATGATTTTAGAATATAATCACCAATTTCTAGAAAATATAGTGGTTTACAAAAATTAAGATTGAATGCAAAATTAATGGAAAACTGAAGCTTAGGTAAAATTCAGGTATAAAGATATACTTCAGAGGATAATAAATAAATGTAGTAAACCAAGAAAGACCAGTCACAATATGCTATGTTGTGAAAAAAGAACATGACTGTATTTTTAAAGTCTGAGAGATTTGATAGTTTTTTCTTTTTGGATTAGCTCCTCCATGTGCTTTAATTAATTAAGAATCAACTTGTATTACTATCATCCTTGCTAGAGCTTCCGGTTCAGCAGTTTCACTTCTGTTTAAATGCAGCAGAAGGATGCAGCTTCCTGTTGTCCCAGGAAACAGCCAGATGGCATGGCACACAACCTCACCCATTCTGCTGCTGTTAGCCAGATGGGCAATGCTTGCTAGAGCTTCCAGCCAAGTGGCCTCCTTTTTGTGTGAACTCAGCTGGAGGACTCAGCTTCCTATTGTCCCAGGAAACACCTGAATAGCAGAGGATGTTCCACCTGAACCTGTCACTGGTAACCAGGCAGGTAATACCTGATACAGCTTCCAGCCCAGTAATCTTGCTTTGTGTGAGTTCAGGTAAAGTGTGAAGCCTCCTGTTACCCCAGGAAACACTTGTATGGCAGGATGTGTGACATTCCAACCACTACTGCCACTTGTCACTAGGCAGTGCAGACTCCTATTGTCCTCGTAACATACCGACAGCATGGCAAATAACTTCATTTATCCCGACCTTCCATAGCCAGATGGGCCACATCTGCAAGAGCTTCCAACCGATCTAGCATTTCCACTTTCATCTGAACTTCAGGAAGCACAAAGACAGCAGATGAGGGTTGACAGGCCAAAGATTACAACCCACCTAGCATTTTCACTTTCATCTGAACTTCAGGAATCACAAAGGCAGCAGATTAGGGTTGACAGGCCAAAGGTATGGTTTTGTGTGTCATCTATGGCCCCTTCCTGAGGAGGACACCTGGTCAGAACATTTAACAAAAGATAAACAGTCATGGAGAAAGTAATCAGAAGGGGCTCCAGTAAGACCCAGGAGTGGACTAGAATCAAAGATAGTCAACTGAATTCATCATATTTAATATTTAAACCCCTAAGAGCATCAAGAAAGGAGAAAGAAAAACAAGCTCTGAAATTGAGGTAGTAATTAATAGCCTACCAACCAAAAAAAGTTCAGGACCAGATGGATTCACAGCTGAATTCTACCAGAGGTACAAAAAGGAGACGGTACCATTCCTTCTGAAACTATCCCAAATGTAGAAAATGAAGGAATCCTTGTTAACTCATTTTATGAGGTTAGCATCATCCTGAGACCAAAACCTGGAAGAACCACAACAAAGAAAAGGAAATTTTGGTGAATATCCCTGATGAAGATCGATGTGAAAATCCTAAATAAAATGCTGGCAACACAAACCCAGCAACACATCACAAAGTGTATCCACCATAAGCCAGTTGGCTTCATACTTGGGATGCAAAGCTGATTCAAACTACCAAAATCAAAAAAAGTAATCCACAACATAAACAGAACCAATGGAAAAACAACAACAACAACAACAACAACAACAACAAAAACATGATTATCTCAATAGATGCAGAAAAGGCCATTGATAAAATTCAACACCACTTCATGCTAACAACTCTCAATAAACTAGGTATTGATGAAACATATCACAAAATAATAAGTACTACTTATGACAAACCCCACAGCCCATATTATATTTAATGGGCAAAAGCTGGAAGCATTCCATTTGAACATCGGTGCAAGAGAAGGATGCCCTCTCTCACTCCTTCTATTCAACACAGTATTGGAAGTTCTGGACAGGGAAATCAGGCAAGATAAAGAAATAAAGAGTATTGAAATAAGAAATGAGGAAGTCAAATTCACTCTACAGATGACATGATTATATGTTAAGAAAACCTCACTGTCTCAACCCATAATCTCCTTAAACTGATAAGCAACTTCTGCAAAATCTCAGGATAAAAGTCAATGTGCAAAAATCACAAGCAATCCTATACTCCAATAATAATAATAATTTGAAAACCAGAGAACAAAATCATGAGTGAACTCCCATTCACAATTGATACAAAGAGAATAAAATACCTATGAATGCAACTTACAAGGGATGTGAACAACCTCTTCAAGGAGAACTACAAACCACTGCTTAAGAAAATAAGACAGGGGGGCGGAGCAAGATGGCCGAATAGGAACAGCTCGAGTCTCCAACTCCCAACGCGAGCCACACAGAAGACCGGTGATTTCTGCATTTTCAACTGAGGTACTGGGGTCATCTCACTAGGGAGTGCCGGACAATCAGTGCTGGTCAGCTGCTGCAGCTCGACCAGCGAGAGCTGAAGCAGGGTGAGGCTTCGCCTCACCTGGGAAGTGCAAGGGGGAAGGGAATCCCTTTTACTAGCCAGGGGAACTGAGACACACAACACCTGGAAAATCGGGTAACTCCCACTCCAATACTGCACTTTAAGGAAACGGGCACACCAGGAGAATATATCCCACACCTGGCCAGGAGGGTCCCACGCCCACGGAGCCTCCCTCGTTGCTAAAACAGCAGTCTGCGATACAACCGCAAGGCAGCAGCGAGGCTGGGGGAGGGGCGCCCACCATTGCTGAGGCTTAAGTAGGTAAACAAAGCCGCTGGGAAGCTTGAACTGGGTGGAGCTCACAGCAGCTCAAGGAAACCTGCCAGTCTCTGTAGACTCCACCTCTGGGGACAGGGCACAGATAACAACAACAACAACAAAAAAGCAGCAGGAACCTTTGCAGATGCAAACGACTCTGTCTGACAGCTTTGAAGAGAGCAGTGGATCTCCCAACACGGAGGTTGAGATCTGAGAAGGGACAGACTGCCTGCTCAAGTGGGTCCCTGACCCCTGAGTAGTCTAACTGGGAGACATCCCCCACTAGGGGCAGTCTGACACCCCAAACCTCACAGGGTGGAGTACACCCCTGAGAGGAAGCTTCCAAAGTAAGAATCAGACAGGTACACTCGCTGTTCAGCAATATTCTATCTTCTGCAACCTCTGCTGCTGACATCCAGGCAAACAGGGTCTGGAGTGGACCTCAAGCAATCTCTAACAGACCTGCAGCTGAGGGTCCTGACTGTTAGAAGGAAAACTATCAAACAGGAAGGACACCCACACCAAAACCCCATCAGTACGTCACCATCATCAAAGACCAGAGGCAGATAAAACCACAAAGATGGGGGCAAAGCAGGGCAGAAAAGCTGGAAATTCAAAAAATAAGAGCGCATCTCCCCCTGCAAAGGAGCGCAGCCCATCGCCAGCAACAGATCAAAGCTGGTCAGAGAATGACTTTGACGAGATGAGAGAAGGCTTCAGTCCATCAAACTTCTCAGAGCTAAAGGAGGAATTACGTACCCAGCGCAAAGAAACTAAAAATCTTGAAAAAAGAGTGGAAGAATTGACAGCTAGACTAATTAATGCAGAGAAGGACATAAACGAAATGACAGAGATGAAAACCATGACACGAGAAATACGTGACAAATGCACAAGCTTCAGTAACTGACTCGATCAACTGGAAGAAAGAGTATCAGCGATTGAGGATCAAATGAATGAAATGAAGTGAGAAGAGAAACCAAAAGAAAAAAGAAGAAAAATAAATCAACAAAGCCTGCAACAAGTATGGGATTATGTAAAAAGACCAAATCTACGTCTGATTGGGGTACCTGAAATTGAGGGGGAAAATGGAACCAAGTTGGAAAACACTCTTCAGGATATCATCCAGGAGAGCTTCCCCAACCTAGCAGGGCAGGCCAACATTCAAATTCAGGAAATACAGAGAATGCCACAAAGATACTCCTCGAGAAGAGCAACTCCAAGACACATAATTGCCAGATTCACCAAAGTTGAAATGAAGGAAAATATCTTAAGGGCAGCCAGAGAGAAAGGTCGGGTTACCCACAAAGGGAAGCCCATCAGACTAACAGCAGATCTCTCGGCAGAAACTCTACAAGCCAGAAGAGAGTGGGGGCCAATATTCAACATTCTTAAAGAAAAGAATTTTAAACCCAGAATTTCATATTCAGCCAAACTAAGTTTCGTAACTGAAGGAGAAATAAAATCCTTTACAGATAAGCAAGTGCTTAGAGATTTTGTCACCACCAGGCCTGCCTTACAAGAGACCCTGAAGGAAGCCCTAAACATGGAAAGGAACAACCGGTACCAGATATTGGAAAAACATGCCAAAATGTAAAGACCATCGAGGCTAGGAAGAAACTGCATCAACTAACGAGCAAAATAACCAGTTAATATCATAATGGCAGGATCAAGTTCACACATAACAATATTAACCTTAAATGTAAATGGACTAAATGCTCCAATTAAAAGACAGAGACTGGAAAACTGGATAAAGAGTCAAGACCCATCAGTTTCCTGTATTCAGGAGACCCATCTCACATGCAGAGACATACATAGGCTCAAAATAAAGGGATGGAGGAAGAACTACCAAGCAAATGGAGAACAAAAAACAGCAGAGGTTGCAATACTAGTCTCTGATAAAACAGACTTTAAACCAACAAAGATCAAAAGAGACAAAGAAGGCCATTACATAATGATAAAGGGATCAATTCAACAGGAAGCGCTAACTATCCTAAATATATATGCACCCAATACAGGAGCACCCAGATTCATAAAGCAAGTCCTTAGAGACTTACAAAGAGACTTAGACACCCATGCAATAATAATGGGAGACTTCAACACTCCACTGTCAACATTAGACAGATCAACAAGACAGAAAGTTAACAAGGATATCCAGGAATTGAACTCATCTCTGCACCAAGCGGACCTAATAGACATCTATAGAGCTCTCCACCCCAAATCAACAGAATATACATTCTTCTCAGCACCACATCGCACTTATTCCAAAATTGACCACATAATTGGAAGTAAAGCACTCCTCAGCAAATGTAAAAGAACAGAAATGATAACAAACTGTCTCTCAGACCACAGTGCAATCATACTAGAACTCAGGACTAAGAAACTCAATCAAAACTGCTCAACTACATGGAAACTGAACAACCTGCTCCTGAATGACTACTGGGTACATAACGAAATGAAGGCAGAAATAAAGATGTTCTTTGAAACCAATGAGAACAAAGATACAACATACTAGAATCTCTGGGACACACTTAAAGCAGTGTGTAGAGGGAAATTCATAGCACTAAAGGCCCACAAGAGAAAGCAGGAAAGATCTAAAATTGACACCCTAACATCATAATTAAAAGAACTAGAGAAGCAAGAGCAAACACATTCAAAAGCTCGCAGAAGGCAAGAAATAACGAAGATCAGAGCAGAACTGAAGGAGATAGAGACACAAAATACCCTCCAAAAAAATCAATGAATCCAGGAGTTGGTTTTTGGAAAAGATCAACAAAATTGACAGACCGCTAGCAAGACTAATAAAGAAGAAAAGAGAGAGGAATTAAATAGATGTAATAAAAAATGATAAAGGGGATATCACCACGGACCCCACAGAAATACAAACTACCATCAGAGAATACTATAAACACCTCTACGCAAATCAACTAGAAAATCTAGAAGAAATGGATAATTTCCTGGACACTTACACTCTTCCGAGACTAAACCAGGAAGAAGATGAATCCCTGAATAGACCAATAGGAGGCTCTGAAACTGAGGCAATAATTAATAGCCTACCAACAAAAAAAAGTCCAGGACCAGATGGATTCGCAGCTGAACTCTATCAGAGGTACAAGGAGGAGCCAGTACCATTCTTTCTGAATCTATTCCAATCAATAGAAAAAGAGGGAACCCTCCCTAACTCATTTTATGAGGCGAACATCATCCTGATACCAAAGCCTGGCAGAGACACAACAAAAAAAGAGAATTGTAGACCAATATCCCTGATGAACATCGATGCAAAAATCCTCAATAAAATACTGGCAAACCGGATTCAGGAGCACATCAAAAAGCTTATCCACCATGATCAAGTGGGCTTCATCCCTGGGATGCAAGGCCGGTTCAACATTCACAAATCAGTAAACATAATCCAGCATATAAACAGAACCAAAGACAAGAACCACATGATTATCTCAATAGATGCAGAAAAGGCCTTTGACAAAATTCAACAGCCCTTCATGCTAAAAACGCTCAATAAATTCGGTATTGATGGAACATATCTCAAAATAATAAGAGCTATTTATGACATACCCACAGCTAATATCATACTGAATGGGCAAAAACTGGAAAAATTCCCTTTGAAAACTGGCACAAGGCAGGGATGCCCTCTCTCACCACTCCTATTCAACATAGTGTTGGAAGTTCTGGCTAGGGCAATCAGGCAAGAGAAAGAAATCAAGGATATTCAGTTAGGAAAAGAAGAAGTCAAATTGTCGCTGTTTGCAGATGACATGATTGTATATTTAGAAAACCCCATTGTCTCAGCCCAAAATCTCCTTAAACTGATAAGCAACTTCAGCAAAGTCTCAGGATACAAAATTAATGTGCAAAAATCACAAGCATTCTTATACACCAGTAACAGACAAACAAAGAGCCAAATCATGAATGAACTTCCATTCACAATTGCTTCAGAGAGAATAAAATACCTAGGAATCCAACTTACAAGGGATGTAAAGGACCTCTTCAAGGAGAACTACAAACCACTGCTCAGTGAAATAAAAGAGGACACAAACAAATGGAGGAACATACCATGCTCATGGATAGGAAGAATCAATATCGTGAAAATGGCCAAACTGTCCAAAGCTATTTATAGATTCAATGCCATCCCCATCAAGCTACCAATGAGTTTCTTCACAGAATTGGGAAAAACTACTTTAAAGTTCGTATGGAACCAAAAAAGATCCCACATTGCCAAGACAATCCTAAGTCAAAAGGACAAAGCTGGAAGCATCATGCTACCTGACTTCAAACTATACTAAAAAGCTACAGTAACCAAAACACCATGGTACTGGTACGTAAACAGAGATATAGACCAATGGAACAGAACAGAGTCCTCAGAAATAATACCACATATCTGCAGCCATCTGATCTTTGACAAACCTGAGAGAAGCAGGAAATGGGGAAAGGATTCCCTATTTAATAAATGGTGCTGGGAAAATTGGCTAGCCATAAGTAGAAAGCTGAAATGGGATCCTTTCCTTACGCCTTATACGAAGATTAATTCAAGATGGATTAGAGACTTAAATGTTAGACCTAATACCATAAAAACCCTAGAAGAAAACCTAGGTAGTATCATTCAGGCATAGGCATGGGCAAGGACTTCATGTCTAAAACACCAAAAGCAATGGCAACAAAAGCCAAAATTGACAAATGGGATCTAATTAAACTAAAGAGCTTCTGCACAGCAAAAGAAACTACCATCAGAGTGAACAGGCAACCTACAGAATGGGAGAAAATTTTTGCAATCTACTCATCTGAAAAATGGCTAATATCCAGAATCTACAAAGAACTCAAACAAATATACAAGAAAAAAACAAAGAACCCCATCAAAAAGTGGGCAAAGGATATGAACAGACATTTCTCAAAAGAAGACATTCATACAGCCAACAGACACATGAAAAAATGCTCATCATCACTCACCATCAGAGAAATGCAAATCAAAGCCACAATGAGATACCATCTCACACCAGTTAAAATGGCAATCATTAAAAAGTCAGGAAACAACAGGTGTTGGAGAGAACATGGAGAAATAGGAACACTTTTACACTGTTTGTGGGACTGTAAACTAGTTCAACCATTATGGAAAACAGTATGGCAATTCCTCAAGGATCTAGAACTAGATGTACCATATGACCCAGCCATCCCACTACTGGGTATATACCCAAAGGATTATAAATCATGCTGCTATAAAGACACATGTACATGTATGTTTATTGCGGCACTATTCACAATAGCAAAGACTTGGAATCAACCCAAATGTCCATCTGTGACAGACTGGATTAAGAAAATGTGGCACATATACACCATGGAATACTATGCAGCCATAAAAAAGGATGAGTTTGCGTCTTTTTTAGGGACATGGATGCAGCTGGAAACCATCATTCTTAGCAAACTATCACAAGAACGGAAAACCAAACACTGCATGTTCTCACTCATACGTGGGAACTGAACAATGAGATCACTTGGACTTGGGAAGGGGAACATCACACACCGGGACGTATCATGGGGAGGGGGGAGGGAGGAGGGATTGCATTGGGAGTTATACCTAATATAAATGACGAATTGATGGGTGCTGACGAGTTGATGGGTGCAGCACACCAACATGGCACAAGTATACATATGTAACAAACCTGCACGGTATGCACATGTACCCTAGAACTTAAAGTATAATAAAAAAAAAAAAAAAAAAAAAAAACAGGCCAAAAAAAAAAAAAAAAAATTGAGCAGAGGAGAGGCCAGGAGAAGAAATTCATCCAAGTCACATTCAAAGGCCAAGAGCAACTCCACATTACAGGGACATGAAGTGGGGCAGCCAAAGACTAAACCATGCCTGTGGTTCATGGCACTCGTGGGTCCAGTCATTCTCAGCTAAGTTCTCATTTCTTCCTGGTGGATGAGAGAAGGTTGATTCCTATCAGAATTTGAATTGAATCTATTCAATTTGACCAAAAAATGGCACAGATACTTCTGAAACAATACATACTACATTTCCCCCACCTTCCCCTGTTGCTGCTTAATGGAGACTGTCAACCTGGATGGAATGCTGGGATGCTGTCTGTTCATTATTTTTTCCACTTGAGTCAATAAATTCTGGTGTTGAATTAAAAAAAAAAAAAAAAAGAAGACAGGACAGAAATAAATGGGAAAGCATTCCAGGCTCATGGATAGGAAGAGTCAGTATCATGAAAATGGCCATACTGCCCAAAGTAATTTATAAATTCAATGCTATTGACATCAAGCTATCATTGAGTTTCTTCCCAGAATTGGAAATAAGAAAAACTACTTTAAACTTCATATGGAACCAAAAAAGAGCCTGCAGAACCAAGACAAACCTAAGCAAAAGGAACAAAGCTGGAGACATCATGCTACCTGACTTCAAACCATATTACAATTGTACAGTAACCAAAACAGCATGGTACTGGTATCAAAGCAGATATATAGACCAATGGAACAGAACAGAGGCCTCATAAATAACACCACACATATACAACCAACTGATCTTTAGCAAACCTGACAAAAACAAGCAATGGGGAAAACATTCCCTATTTAATAAATGGTGCTGGGAAAACTGGCTAGCCATATTCAGAAAACTGAAACTGGAATCCTTCCTTACAACTTATACAAAATTAACTCAAGATGGACTAAAGACTTAAACATAAGACTTAAAATCATAAAAATCCTAGAAGAAAACTTGGGCAATACTATTTAGGACATAGGTGTGGGAAAGACTTCATGACTAAAACACCAAAGCAATAGCAACAAAAGCCAAAATAAACAAATGGGATCTAATTAAACTAAAGAGCTTCTGCACAGCAAAAGAAACTATCATCAGAGTGAACAGGTAACCTACAGAATGGGAAAAAGTTTTCTAACCTATCCATATGACAAAGGGCTAATATTCAGAATCTACAAAGAACTTAAACAAATTTGCCAGGGAAAAAACAAAACAACCCTATCAAAAAGTGGGTGAAGGATATGAACAGACACTTCTCTAAAGAAGACATTTATACAGCCAACAAACATATGAAACAAAGCTCATTATCACTTCTCATTAGAGAAATGCAAATCAAAACGACAATGAAATACCATCTCACTCCAGTTAGAATAGTGATCATTAAAAAGTCATGAAACAACTGATGCTGGAGAGGATGTGGAGAAATAGGAATGCTTTTACACTGTTGGTGGGAGTGCAAATTTGTTCAACCATTGTGGAGGACAGTGTGGTGATTCCTCAAGGATCTAGAACTAGAAATACCATTTGACCCAGCAATCCCATTACTGGGCATATACCCAATGGATTATACATCATTCTGTAAGACACACACATACATATGTTTATTGTGGCACTGTTCACAAGTAGAAAGACTTGAAACAAACCAAATGTCCATCAGTGATAGACTGGATAAAGAAAATGTTGCACATATATAATATAGAATACTATGCACACATAAAAACGGATGAGTACAGGTCCTTTGCAGGGACATGGATGAAGCTGGAAACCATCATTCTCAGCAAACTATCACAAGAACAGAAAACCTAACACTGCATGTTCTCACTCATAAGTGGGAGTTGAACAATGAGAACACATGGATACAGGGAGGGGAACATCACAAAATGGGGCCTGTCACGAGGTCAGGAGCTAGGGGAGGGATAGCATTAGGAGAAATACCTAATATAGGTGACAGGTTGATGGGTGCAACAAACAACCATGGCACATGTATACTTATGTAGCAATCCTGAAAGTTTTGCACATGTATCCCAATAATAAACAAATACAATAAAGAAATATCCTTGCAGTTATTTATCACTTTATAAAAAACTACCCTCTATTGTGAGTATTTTGAAAAACATTAAGCATTTTATAACAACTCCCATAGCATGAGTGTTGGGTACCCTCAGTCAAGTGGTTCATACACAGTATTTCTCAGGCCGTTACTTTCGTATGGTGGTTGGGGATGTAATCATCTGAAGGTCATTCATTCACACTTGGTGATTGATGTCAAAAGACTCAAATTCCTGTGAAACCAAATAATCATGACTTCTTAGTCTCCTCTTTGCATCTCTCCTTGAAATTGTCTTTTATCATCAGGACTTCGTGTGTGATACTGGGCTCCAAAGAGTGTACAGGGAGAAAAAGAGAAAGAGGGAGAAGGAGAAAGAAAGAGAGAAAAAAGTATAAGTAGAAGACAGAGACAGACAGACGGAGACAGAGAGATGGAGATAATGTACTGCCTTTTCTAACACAGTCTTCAAAATTATGCTGTCACTTTCACTATAAATTTGCTGAGCAAGCAACAAGCCTTACCGCATTTCAAGGGGAGGAACCATGTTTAATAAGAATGTCAAAGTATTTGCAGTGATGTATCAAAATTCCACAAATTTAAGCTATTGATTTGGTCAACAGAAGTCTGTAAGCAACTATGAAATTATTACATATGGACATTAAAAAAAATACAATCCTAAAGATTGTGTGAATTTATATTTTTACAACTACTGAATCATTCATTAAGCATTTTAAAATATTTACTTATAGATTTTTATATACGAAATAGGTGGCCTAAAAACCAGACTCAAATAAATTAAACGACACAGTATACTGAGGTGATCATAAGTGACTCAACTTTTTCCAACTTATTCTGCTCCAGACACATATACATGCATTAAAAAATGATGTCAAAATACATATATAGTCTAGTATACAATGAAGGAAGAATGCCCACCAATTATTAAAATTGGAGGAAATTCTATGAATAGATGCTTGTGAAAACTATGAGAAAGTGACTTTTGTGAGGAAACCAAATGAAAAATAGTACCTTGAAGTAAGGAAAAAAAATTTACAGAGTGCAGTGATTTTTGTTTAAAAAATAAAATAAAATATGTGTGTAACTGGAGGTCTCCCTAGACTGCAGCAGGGGCATTTTTAAATATTGTGAAAGGTTTCTCTTACAATAGAGAATATGAGGGATGTTGCAGAAATCAACACATGTTGAAGATTTCCTCAAGAAAACCGTGTGAGGAAATAACCAGTGATACACAGTTGGAAGATTTTCACCCAAGGATTGCAGATAGAGGACACAATCAGAATGAGGCTTTGATTTATAATATATATATATATATATATAAAGATAAGATATTATTCCATCGTCCAGGCCGAATGAAATGCAGTGGAGTGTTCAGGGGTCACTGCAGCCTCAACCTACAAAGCTCAAGTGACTCTCTCACTCTGCTGTCCAGCCCGGAGTGCAGCGGTGTGATCACAGCTCACTTCAGCCTCAACCTCTGAAACTCAAGTGATGCTTTCACCTCAGTCCCCCAAGTGGCTGGGACCACAGGTGCATGACACCACACCCAACTAATATTTTAATTTTTTACAGTGATGAGATCTCATTAGGTTATCCAGGTTGATCTCAAACTTCTGGGGTCAATCCTCCTATTTCAACATCCCAAAGTGTTGGGATTACAGATGTGAACCACCATGCCTGGACAAAATGAGATTTTTAAATAAGCATGATTGAATTGTTCAGAGATGCAAGCATCACTAATATAAAGCAAGAATGAGATGAGGTCAGGAGGATGAATAAAAAAAATCAGATATTTCTGAAATCAGACATGGGCTCCCTAATTATATATAAAATGATGGTTGATTACACAAAATAAAATGAAACCAAATGCTTGACTCATAGAACCCCCAAGAGAAATCACCTAATGCTCTAGAAATTGTCAGCAAACAGATTAAAACCTAAAAGCATTGCTTGTTAACACCTTACATTAGAAATTTCCTGATTACGTGTTTTTCTCCAAAACTCTCTTGTTTCCACTTGTTTTCTTGGTCTTAACTACTCATCATATGCTTTGTTCAAACATTTATAACCTGATTCAATGTGTTTGTCTCAAGTTGTATTTCATTCTGTCTTAACTCTTGCAACCTGCATGTCCTCATTATGATGGATTAATCCAATAGCAAAGTTCACCTTATCTGACTGAGGATTATTCATTAATTTTTACTTGTTTATCTGACCTTTATCAATCTTGTTTTAGACAATCACTCTGAGCCACTGTCATGATGAGTCAGGATTCTAGATCTCTTATGAAGAACAAATTCATCCTTAAATAAAGTCTCTATACCAAAGACGAATCTACAGAAAAATGTCACTTGAAAAAAATCAGTGCAGTACATGAATGAAATTCTCACTGGATCATAAATCCAAAAAGTGATTAAGGAGGCTAATAATTAGGAACTTGCAATGAAATCAATGAGACAGCTTGATATGCTTTGAAATGGTGACGGTTAATATCCATTATAGGTAAATCACTAAATATCTGACTGCTCCAGTGTTGATTTGTTGGGAGTATGAATAGAGTGGTGATAGGCTAAGGGTATGCATTGGGTCCAGCACAACAAAACTTCCTCTAACCAAGTCTGAGCTAGCTACTACTGAAATAAAAAATCCAGCATGCTAATATGTCAATTCTTATTATATATTTTGACATTAGGGAAGTGATGACCAAGGGGGTGGTGAACCCCGTTGGCCAACTCTAAGTCATCTTTCTCAGAATTGCTACATGCCCCCACTTTCAAAAATGTTATTTTAAAAAGAAAGCCATGCCTCTTACTTATCCAATTTTTTTCCAAGATTTAGTGTCAGAAGGAACACAACTTTTAGAATGATAGCGAATGAAAAATTTGAAAATTTATGCTTTATGAGTTTTCAATTTATTGTCCCCTGGGTGCAAATATAACTTTATGATACTGAATCTGGATCCTGTAAGCATTCCTCCTTTGTCAGCTAGTTGAATGTTAAGCTTCATCAATAGAGAACACTGGAGAGGTTGTGAGGTGTTAGATGCTGGAAGACACATCCCTTCTAAGACCCTACTCTTTACTGTTATTCAGTAATTTTTATAATTATTATTGTGTTTTAGGAATTAGTATTTTAAAGAATATATTTATGACTATTAAAGAATATACTTAAAGAATATAAGAAGGAAACTTCTAATTAGCACATTTGTTTTATCTTTTAAGAAACATTGCCTTCTGCATAGATATTAATTCAGAAAACTACATAAACCGTTTGTCCTTGACACAAACAGATTCAGCTTCATATGTTGCTTTCATCATTAAATTCACAATTATGTTATTTTTGTCTTCAACTTCTGTGGTGCTTCATATTCCAGTCTTTAAGCAGCATATTCAAAATTTTATAGAAAAAGATGATCACGAGAATGAAGAATGTTATTTCAATTCAATGATTCCAGGTGATTAGAATTTCTGTGTTTAAATTTTGTTAATTCCTGAGATATTTAAAAGCTTTTAGAATCAATCTCAAAGAAACAGACACATGCGCAATATTGGAAATTTTAGAATTTCATATACTATGTGCTTTTATGAGTCTCAAGTAAACCTTCATATTCACATACTTTCCTAAATATAAGTGTACATAGTATTTTATGTGAAAAGTTTTCTCAATATGAAAACAAATGAAAGTATTCTTTGATAACTCATGAATAGACATAGATTTTGGTATCTGGCTATATGGTCTATGAATTGCAAAGAGGATCTATTTTGGCAAGGTCCTTGATGCATTTGCAGAAGTTGTTTCATTAAGAAAATATAAATAGACTAAAATTTAGTTTGTGTAGTACACGTTGAGTTACATTATTTCCCCAGACTAATATTTATCTATAAAGTTTCCCCTTTTATAAAGAAGACATTTCTATAAAAAGCACTAATGCATTACACTTTTTTCTTGCACTTTGCTATTTTTTTCTTTCTACTGGCATGACTTTATGTTCAAAGTGTAGTAAAGTCAAATACTTAGTGTATATTTCTTTTCTAGACATTATAATAATTCATTTTATTACCAATTATTGCTACAGCATTTTCTCCTAGAGAAGAAAACTATAAAAGTCTATTTCATGTGTCACAAAAAATCATTATGCCTCTCTTTCTTTCAACTGTTTTAGACACAACTCTGGTCAGACAGAAGAACTGCTCTTAAGTTGGTTCCCTTATTTGTTATTTTCTTTTAAAACCTTGTTCTGAGTCCAAAGGCTGTAATGAACAACAGGTGAATGTAGGTATTGGAGAGCTTTTTGCCATTTACTACCTTTTTTCCATCATAGACTTAAAAATTGTTGCACGTGATATTTGGCTCCTTATTCTACCTACAATTTAGTTTTTAGTATGTTATGAGAAGAGAATAAGTAAAATAATTATATACATTTCTGGTTGGTATATCCTCAGTATACCAGGCATTAAAGTAGGTGGAGGTATCATACTTGACAAGGTAAGGACAAGAAATGTGAGATCTTATTGCAGGAGAGAAATCAGGTAACATTATAATCTAGAGGGACTGGACTAAACCTGCTGGACCATGTCTATAATTCCTAACTAAAGGGAACTAGCCTTTTCTTTTCTTTTATGTATTACTATCCAATTGCAAATTGTCATTACTAAAGCAAAAATAGTAACTCAAGTTAGTCAAGGTCTCATGTGGAAAATATCTTCAGTCTTTCTAACCAAACATTTTACCAGGTTGCATAGTTTTACATAGGAAGCCAGTTATGACTATCTAGAGTTTTGAAATAAAGAAAATTTTCATGAGAAAATATTTTGCATTTCATGAAGGATGTGAATTGGAAACACCCATTTAACACAAAGAACTTGTCTAAACACCATGCTAAGAGAGTTGGCTAAGTTTAGTCCAGCTTGTATGTGCACTATGTCATGGATTTGTCCTGGAAGGTGACCCTAGCCTTCATGCTGAGGCTTTGCTCAATAAAATGTGATCCTGCCAAATTGCAAAATTACCCTGTCTAACTCATCGTATCTAATAATCAATCATGTACACTTAATATTTATGTAATTTTCTATTTCCATATAGCCAACTACTCTCTTTTTGGTTTCCTTATTTTTATTTCCTCATATTCCCTTTTTATTCACAAACAGATTCTCTTTAAAAAAGTCTCAGTTAACCTTTGCCTTAGTTGGGGTTGAGTTCAGTACATATTGCAGTCTCTATCCTCTACTTCAGTAGTCAAAATAAAATTTGTCTTGCAATTATTGACAAGGATGTTGCTTAGTGTTTCTTTTTTTTTTTTTTCTGACAGGCACACATATATTCCATATAATTTTATTTGTTTACATAGAAGAGGGTTCTTTATCTATGTAATAAACATGCACATCCTGCACATGTATTTCTGAACTTGAAATAAAATTGAAATAAAATAATAAAAATATAATATATAAATATTTTATTTTATGTGTTATATAAATGTATAAAAATGTATAATATATGAATTTATTATATGTTACATAAATATATATATGTAAGAAGAGATTTCTTAAAATAAAAATATATCTAGTCTTTCTGGCCCTCTCAAGGAAACAGACTGAGTTTCTAGTGAATCTCATTTTATTTTCAGTTTAAAAATATATAGATAAGCATTAAAAGTGAATTACTACAGGTTTTCTGAAATCAAAATTGTACATTATTTAATGTTTAACAAATATTAGAAATTTCAAACAAATCAAGAAAGCATAGATTTTCTAAAATGCAGTGAAGTATTTAGTCCATACCTTGATATATGCTGGCGGCATTAAATGGCATGATTTTCTGTATCACGCCTGCCTGCCTTAGATCTCAAACAGATCTACTCTCTTTTCTTTCTTTCTTACCTTAACAAACAATTGATAATCAAGCCACATATTATGACAAAGAGAGTGACAATTGCCATGCAGGCCAGCACATCCATAGAGCAGTACTGCAACTAGGTGAGGTTGTGGGTAGGTGGCAGCAGGTACTTGGTTCCATTGTGGTGCATGGCAAACTCAATCCAGAAAAGTTTTTGGTCCAAGGGTTTCAGAGACTGATCATAATAAATGATTGATAACTACATCGCTTTCTTTTTACAGCTAATGGAAAATCAAATAGACATTGACTTATATAATGATGTCTATTGTGCACTATGTCATGGATTTGTCCTGGAAGGTGACCCTAGCCTTCATGCTGAGGCCTTGCTCAATAAAATGTGATCCTGCCAAATTGCAAAATTACCCTATCTAACTCATCTTGTCTAATAATCAATCATGTACACTTAATATTTATGTAATATTTCATATAATGAACCAGAAAAGACAAATATGTGAAATTTTTGTGTAGATGTTAAAAATGAATGTCACATAAAAGTGGATGAAAAATAAAATATTTTATTTCATGGTGGTTATAGAGATTTTGCTTCATGGGCTAGAATTTGTTTCATGCATAAGATTTCAAGATGTAAAAAGGTAATTTAAGAGAGAACAATTATTTTTAGCCTAGAAATTGAAATTAGAGAAGTCCAAAGGGTTAAAAAAATCATTTGAGAGTACAGAAATTGACTTACCCATTAAAAAAAAAAATAATGGACCTGGTGTACAAGTTTCAAAATAATATCAAAGTCTAGAGATAGCAGACAAATCTGACGAGGTCAGGTACACGTCAGGACAAAGCTCATAAGAAGTTGGCACTGACCAAG
The DNA here is from genome assembly GCF_007565055.1 of Rhinopithecus roxellana. Lineage (NCBI taxonomy): Eukaryota > Metazoa > Chordata > Mammalia > Primates > Cercopithecidae > Rhinopithecus > Rhinopithecus roxellana. The sequence goes on along the minus strand of NC_044550.1, from coordinate 186,083,706 downwards.
AGTTGGAATTAACATTATATCAGTGGATTCATGGTTAAAAGTATGAAAGTGGATGGCCTTAATTTGATTCCTAACCTGATATCTACTGGTCCTTTTTTTAAACAATGTATCTGTTCAAGTTTTTTTAATTGCTAATTTGAATGAATAAGAATTGTATCTTTCTTGCCTGATTATTGTGAGTCATCATGTAATGATTCTCAGAATACTTCATAGAATTATTCTCATCATAAAGTGATTGTCAGTAAATGATCAGTGTCATTACTATTTTTCTTGTATTGATATTTTAGAATCTAAGTGGCTTTCAATATTTTACTTTGAGATGTTGCAGTTCCATTTGTTTCTAGTGTTGAAATAATTATGGACTAATAGACAAAGAATAAGGATGCATGTAAGTATATCGCTTACCAAGTCAAAACCAAAAAGTGCTAAAGCATGGCACTGTAGCACTAGCAATGGAGGTAACTTCTCTCCTTGTTACTTAAAAAAACACGTGGTGGAACGGTGTTTTTCAGAAGAGGGCACTAATTCTGATATATTTTTTCATACAGTTGGGTTTCATAATACAAAGAACCAATACAATGTGTGCCACACACATTCAGTCTATATCAAATAATTAAAAACTGTCATTTTTCAATACCAGAGCTGTTTATTAAAAATTATTGCTATTACTAATATAATAGTAATAGCATAACTGAAATTAATGTATATGGTGAAATAATTTTTAAACCACATATTTCTGGTTTCATACAATTTGGCTATTAAACAGAAATATTCCAACTTATCTCTTTCAAATCAACTTTTTGATTTTTAATTCTTCCAAATAAGCAAATCAACCACCACTGTAAGAACAAATAAATGGCTACATTTATACTAATATCATCTCTTTTCAATAATTTTTAAAAGGTAAATTTGCAAGCTCTAGCTGTTTACAAATTATCAATGATGGGATCAAAATGTAGTGTGAAAATTTGTAAAACATTGAATATGATGGTAATTAGAGATTGACTATGTCATGATTATTACTGAAAATAAATCATCAGGAATGCTTTAGAAACAAAAGAAATGTATAACCAATAGGAGATAATGAATATGTTTATTTGTTTTATCATGGTAACTTTTAAAATATGTATTTATATTCCATAATATTATTTTATATACCTTCAATATACACAAAAAATATTTTAAAATTAACATTTGATGAGTTCTCTTGCTGAAAGACAACATAAGTGTGCTGAAAATTGGTCAGTACTGTAATAATATTTACAGTTTTCTGCTTCAACTTTGTCCTCAATCTTCCTTATAATCTTTCTGTTACCATCTTTAGCAATTCCTATTATTTCACTTTTTGGCTATTTTAGAACTTATGCACTATCCTAAAACCCCTGAAAAATGTTTTCACTAAATCAAACAAACAAAAAAACATACTGTGATACAATGATGTATTGATCATGGCCTTTAGGTGTTGCAAAAAATATATGTACTCAGCACTGTGTTCATGTTCAGAATCACTGTAGCTCCCTTGGCCTTCATGTGAGAAAGCATGGATACATGCTATGAGCTTAAAAAATTTATATTTGTGTAGGGTCATTAATGACTGCTTTTAATGTATTGAGCAAATCTGTAATTTGCATTGTTTTTGAGTCCAATCTAACAGCTTCCCCCTTAGCCTTCATGTGAGCAAAGTTACCAGGTGGATCTGCAATAAAGGAAGGCCCACCGTAGGGATTCCATGGTAGATTCCCTCATACATTCCATTAGATCCATCATGAGTTATAAATGATTTAGTTTGTGGATGATCTAAGAGTAGATGATTTTTTGAAAAAGTATGCATTATAAGTCTTAGAACTAAAATGAGCAATGCACAATATGAGTCAATGAAACAGGCAGTGTTCTCTAGATCACAAATTATTGTAACAGTAAAACTGCGTTAAAATCAGTTTCAGATCACAAAGGAAGAAGCACCAAGTCCCCTGGGGCAGTAAGTGAAGGCTACACATTAAGACATGGTATGTGACTTGAGACTTGAAGAATTAATACAAGATTGTCACACGGACAAATAGAGAACACTGTGGATAAAGATAATTGTGTATCACCCATTTCTCATTACAACCTTCCCCAAAAAAGAAGCAGCATGCATGCCAGAACTTGTTCTCTTAGAGAAATGATGAAGTCACTGAGTATGATAGGGCACAGTATCCAGTGCAGCAGGGAGTGGGGTGGTGGTGGTGCTTGGATAGAGGAAGGACAGGTCACACTCTATCATGAAATGTGTTACCACCACTCCATGATAAAGATAGGGGATTTACTCTCATAGAAAATGAAGCAACTGGTAATGAAAGAAGAGCTGTCATTTTTCTGTTGCATTTGTAACATCTATACATTAGGAGAAAGAGTAGGTGTGATGATTGAATTAGGAGACAGACAACCCAGAAAATTATTGGAAAACAATTTTGTGAAAGGTAACGACACTTGAAATTAAGATAGTTTGTTTCTGGCCATAAAGAATGCGACTGTGTATAATAAAATGTCAATACCTTTTAGTTTATTATATTTTTCCTAGGACTGGAAGACAAATGTAAAGAAGTTAGATTTTATTTTTGACTTTTTAAATGATAAATGGTGAATCAATTATTATTTCAACAGTGTGTTTTCCGTTGAACCATTTTCATCCTCACAGGCTGTTACCCAAGTTTTCAATATTTGATCCTCAGAACCTTACTGAGAAGGTGATTCTGGACTACCCACCATATTGTTGAATATTAGTAATAAGGTATCTGATTTCCTGTCGTCAAATTTCCATAGAACTATACAGATAAGGGAGCCTAACGATGAGAACATGCGGACACATAGATGGCAACAACACACACTGAGTCCTTTCAGAGGGTGGAAGGTGGGATGAGGGAGAGGAGCAGAAAAAATCACTAATGAGTACTAGGCTTAATGCCTGTGTGATGAAATAATCTGTCAAACAAACTCCCATGACACAGTTTACATATGTAACAAACTAGAACATGTGTCCCTGAACTTAAAAGTTTTAAAAATGAATGTACTTTGTTCTATGAGTAAAATTCAAATTATAGCATGTCTGTTAGAATTCTAAACAGATTGAGATCACCTGGTCAAATGCCTTCCATATGGCTAATAAGGAAATGAGAAACAGTTAAGTAACAAGAACTATTAGAAGACTGAAGTAAATAGAACAACTATATTATCTTGACTAATTTTTATATTGTCAAGTTAAATGCAATCATGAGGTTTCATATATAGTGACTTAGAGAATTGTGATAGTAAATTAAAACTTCAAATATTTAAGTAATTGTTAGGCAGACATAATCCTAGTATAAAGAAGAGTAAAAAGTTACTACTAATGGTCTACACCTATTTTATTTATGTATTTACTACATACATATTCATCTTACAAATTTAATGTTAATCTTTTCATTTCTAAAAAATGAAATGAGAGGGAGTTTACTTATATTCACTTGTTCCATAAATTAATCTTATATTTGAAAATTTACTAAAAAAGCAAATCTATGTCATCATCTACATATGAGAGATCCATTAATCTACTTAGAAAGTACACATAATTTGTTTCTGATTACAAATTATTAAGTGCTTCTTCTATAAACTCATACCATAAAACAGAGGAAAATTTGTTTTTTTTCTCCCTATGTTGAAGGAGTGCTGGGAGAGTCTCCGGATCACATTTTTTTGGTGTGTGTCTTGGTTTTTTAGATAACATTACCAAGACTTTCCCTGGGTCTGGATTTCACCCATTGCTGCCTCTGGGACAAGTTAGTCTAATACAGGAAAGGTGATTTCTCTTTTTAATTTCTTTCTTTTCTTTCTTTCTTTCTTTCTTTCTTTCTTTCTTTCTTTCTTTCTTTCTTTCTTTCTTTCTTTCTTTCTTTCTTTCTTTCTTTCTTTCTTTCTTCTTTCTTTCTTTCTTTCTTTTTCTTTCTTTCTTTCTTTTCCTTTTTATTTTCCACCTCATCTTCCCCTTTGATGCCTCCTGTAATGGAATTTAATAGAAGGCATCACCATCATTTGGTTCCTCATTACAAGTCAGTTCTTCTCTGTTTGGTACGGGTTGATACTTGGTTAGAGCCATCAGTCGAGTGGAGGTGGTTCTGTTAACTATGGATTCTATGGTTGATTGGATGCTTCTGATGAGGAGGGATAAATGGCAAGGGAGCATTAGGCAACGTTTTAATACAGCCGACACCACCCCTAATGTTTTAAAACCACCAAAGGATGAAAACTAACCTTCTAAGAGGGAATCTGGAGACCATCCGAGTTCTAGGTCTGAACTGGGGCATGAGCTATCTTCTACATCCTTGCAGTTATTTCTATGATGGCTTTCCTGTTATCATTAATTCTAGGCAGCAATTCATCAGGCTCCACTTTCTACATACTCCTTCTTTCTGGGCTAGGAGGTAGTCTGAAACCAGTCTATTCTAATAGATGGTGTTCCTTGTTTCTCTGTGGTGTGCTGGGCCAGCAAGTCTAACGTATTTGCTGTCTTATTAGTGATGATTTCAAGTACTGCCTGCAATCTTACGATGTGATTAAGCATGTAAATAGGGGTAGAGTACCCCCTGACCTATCTTGTGTCCAGGCACCTATAGTATGTATGGTACAATAAAGTCTTAACTACTATGTTTCTTATCTATGGAGTGTGCATGCAGTGATGGCATCCTAATATGGGTCCTCCTCCTTCTAGAACAGATATGGGGATCAGCACAAACAAAGCAAACAGTAGCATTCTTACGGCCAGCATGGGCAGTAAAGGCATGTAGGTGGTTGGTTAAAGCAATAGCACAAGAGCAATATAATGAATAATACAAAGAAGATTAGTGGGCCTAAGATTTCTGGCCACATAGACTCGTTTGATGATGATTCTTCAAGCTTTGGCTGTGCCTAGACTAGTCAACTCTTGGTGTGACTAGAGCAGGGCTTGCTGTTTTCTCAAGCTTCCACCATGCATAGACTGGTCATCTTCCAGAGTGATCAGAGCAGGGCTGTTGTCATCTGCACTGGCACCGTGGTATCATTGCAGGATCAGCTGGGTTGGATGGTCTAGGTCCTGCTGGCTTGTCCACTGGTCCTGGGCCGATGGTTTCAGCTGACTGTGGTGGATCCAAGGCACAACACCTGCAACTTTAACAACAGTAGGAGTGGACAAGATCACAGTATGGGGCCCATCCCTTAAGGGGCACAGAGTAGTTGGATTCTATTTCTTAACCTAAGCAAAGTCTTCACGTTTGAAAGGGTGCACTGGGTCTGCCAGACTTACAGGCATTCTTTCCTGTGCCCAAAATAGACTTTTTTCATGGCCATACCTAAAGCCTGCATTTGTCTCCTTAAAGTTAGTTTTTGTAGTTCATGGAGATTACCTTTAATCTGACTTATGATTGGTGGTGGCCGGCCAAACAAAATCTCACAGGGCAAATACCTAGTGTGGTTTGTTTTGTGGGGGTGCACCTGACTCAGAGAAGGACCATGGGCAAGACCTGGTCCCACCTCAGATGAGTTTTCTGACAAAATATCTTCAGCAGCTGCTTGAGTGTCCGATTCATGTACTCCATCTTTCCTGAGCTCTGAGGCTGGTAGGCTGTGTGCAACTTCCATTTTATTTTTGATAGTCGAGTTAATCCTGAACTATTTCAGCCACACATGCTGGTCCATTATCTGACCCCAAAGTTAGGGGAAGTTCAAGTCTGGGAATAATGTCTCTTAACAACACCTTGGTCACCTCTCATGCCTTCTCTGTCTGGGTGGGGAAGGCCTTGACCCATCCTGAAAAGGTACAGACAAGCACCAAAATGTACTGATATCCCCCTGCTCGGGGCAATTCGGTGAAGTCCATAAGCAGGTTTTCACAGGGCACGGCTTCTCTTTCCTGAATTCCCGGGGACTGAGTGGGCCCTTTTCGGGAGTTGTTCTGAGCACAAGTTAAACACTGTTTACAAATGGCTCAAGTAATAGCGGTGAGCCATAGCACACAGAAATGATGCCCTAATCATGTCTCCAGCGCCGTTTTTCTCATGTGAGTTCCTTGGTGGAACTGTTTTACAAATCTGGGGGCCGACATTTCAGGTATGGTTAGGCTCCCATTGAAGAATTTCCACCATCCTCCTTCAAAGTCATTCCCATTTTCCTGGGCAAACTAAATCCTTTTATTTGGAATGTAGGTTGGGGTCCCTGGAAGGCAAATCTCCGGGAGGAGGGGGCATCTTCTCTTTAGAAGGCTTCTTCTTTAGAAGGTGGAGTCACCATTGCAGCTTGTTTTACCTCTTTGTCTGCTTTTCTGTGTCCTTTAGCCTCTAATGCTCCTGCCTTTTGCCTATATTGCATTACTGCTACCTGTGTGGGGGTCCATACCACACCTAAGAGTCATAGAATTTCTTCATTGTACTTTATTTCTTTACCTCCAGGAGTTAAGAGTCCTTTTTCTTTGTAAGTAGCCCCATGAACATGCAAAGTGGCTAAAGCATATTTAGACTCTCTGTAAATATTTGCTGATATCAAACCTATCAGCTCTGCTTTCTGAGAGGAAGTTCCTATAGACAAAGACTGAGCCTCTACTACTGAGTCCAAAGTCACCACTGCATACCCAGTGTGGCAGACCCCTCTAGTATGAAGCTGCTCCCATCAGTAACATATTCAATGTCCAGGTCTCCGAGGGGCCGGTCTGTCAAATCTCTCTGGCTTGAGAACACTTCATCTACCACATCCACTCAGCAATGAAGGGGGCTTCCTGACATTGATTCAATGGGGAGCAAGGTAGCTGGGTTTAGGGTATTCACAGTTTCTTAAGTTATGCAGGGATTTTCACATAGGAGCCCTTTTTATTGAGTTATTCTTGGATTTGGTAACCAATGGTGTCCCCTTTGGTCAGTCAAAGTTATAACTGAGTGTGGTACCTGGATTGTCAGTTGCTGTCCTAACGTCAGTTTATTAGCTTCCTGTGCCAGCAAAGCAGTGACAGCTAGTGCCTTAAAACAAGGAGGCCATCCAAGTGCCACAGAATTCAATTGCCTGGATAAGTGTGCCGCTGGGTGATGTCATGACCCTATGGCTTGAGTTAGAACTCTTGTGGCCATTCCCTTTTGCTTATGGACATATAAAAAGAAAGGCTTAGTTAGATCTGGCAGTCCTAAAGCTGGGGCCTGAGTCAAGGCTTCTTTGATTTCCTTAAAGGCCTTCTCCTGATCGGCCTCCCAGAGGAAGGGCTCCTTTTTCCCCTCTTTTTGGCTTCATATAATGGCTTAACCACGAGCAAGAAATTCAGGATCTAGACGCGGCAGAACCCTGCTGCCCCTAGGAACTCTCTTGTCACTGGGTGATTCGAGTAGAAAGCACATACACAGCCTGCTTCCATTTGCTATGAGCCATCTTTTCCTTTGGTTTATATACAAGCCTAAATACTGGTCACTTTTAGGCAGATTTGAGCCTTTTTCCCTGACACTTTATATCCTCCCTTCCATAGCAGGCGCAGGAGGTCTTGGTTCCCTTGGAAGCAGTCCTCTCAGGTTGGGACTGCTAGAAGAAGATCATCAATGTACTGGAGCAAGACACAGTCACTCTTCGGTGGGGTGTATGCTTTAAGGTCTGAGGCCAGTGCCTCTTCAAAGATTGTAGGAGAGTTTTTAAATCCTTGTTGGAGTCTTGTCCAAGTGTACGGTGATTCACCCCACTGAAAAGCAAAAATAGACTGACTGATTTGTGCAAGCCAGAGACAGAAAAATGTATCCTTTAAATCTAGGACTGTAAACAAAGTGGCCCTTGCTGGAATATGTCCCATTAAAGTAGACGGGTTTGGCACCACTGGGTGAATGGTCACCGTGGCCTGATTTTCTACACACAAATTCTGTACTGGTCTATATTCACCAGACGGCTTCCGCCCTGGCAAGAGAGGGGTTTTCCGTGGTGACTGCCATTTGACTATGATTCCGCAGGATCATATGTCATATGATTCCGCATGACATCCGCAGGATCTTGGGGAGTACCGGGTACTGTTGGACCAGAACCAGAGTTGCTCCCGGTTTTAACTCTACCACCACTGGTGCCTGCCTTACAGCCAGTCCAGGTGGGATACTTTTGCCCAAACTCCGGGAATTTTAGTAAGCAACCCATGCATTTCATTTACTGCTGGTTCCAGAGTCTTATTTGCATATAGTCTCCATTCTTCAGCTTACGGAACAGTAAGGGTTAACATCATAGCCTCTTGGCGAGGTAGGTTTAAAGTTACATTCCCTTTTGGCCAAAATATAGTCTGTGCCTGCAGTTTTTGAAGTGGGTCTCTTCCCAGAAAAGGAACTGAACAATTTGGGAGGTATAGGAATTGATGTTGGACTTCTCATCCTCCTATAACACACCTCTTTGACCGACAGATGGGCCTCTTTTCAGAGACTACAGTGCCTCCTACAATAGTTGCACAGTTCTTGGATGGTGGCCCTATAGGTTGGGTCACTACTGAGTGTTTAACTCTGGTGTCTACCCTAAAGTCCATTAGCTGGCCTCTCTCTTCTAATCTGACTGTGGGCTCCTCCATGCCCAAAGTGAAGCAGCCTGGTCCTTCCTAGTCCTCATATCCTTCATCCCCTGCCAGTCTGATCAGATCAGGGTCTGGTTTCTCCTGGGTGTGGCAGCCCCCAACTGGTGGCCTTACTATACCATGGCCCCGACCCTTATCCTTGATATTATTCTCTGGACACTCATCCTTCTAGTGTCCTTATCTTTTGCATCGTGCACATTGATCTCTTTCCAGCCTCGGTGGGCTCTCACATCCCTGTCAATACTGGCCTCTTCCCCGCCCACGTCCGTGCCCACATCAGGACCCCTTGCAAAGCTAGCTTCCCTTCCTGTGAAGGCTGCTGCCAGCAAATCAGCCTTTTTCTTAAGCCTTCAACAAGCCTCCCTCTTTGCCTCCTGATCTCGGTTAATGTACAACTTGTGGCCACTTCAGTAAGCTGAGTAGCATTCATGCCTGCAAAACCTTCCACTTTCTGCAATTTTCGCCTGATATCCCCCTGGGCTTGCAATACAAATGCCCTGTTCACCATGCGCTGGCCTCACTAAGTCTTTTATAAAACTGACTGAGGCTTTCATCTGCGCCCTGAAGCACCTCTGAGATTTTCCCTTAATTGATTGCCTTTCTCCCGCCTTCCCTTAAACTTTGCAGGAGTGCCTCTTGGTATCTGGGCAGCTGCTGTAGTTGGGCTGTCTCATTTGGATCCTATGGGGGTCCTCTTGTTTCCCAGAGACGCATTCGCATAGTCCGAACACGACCTGACTGGAGACAGCTTGCTTGATTTTCCTAGCATTTTACCTTAACTTCCTGCAGCGAGCGCTCAGATTTTTCATCTCAGCAGAGACTGGATGAGTGTAGCCTTTTGAGCTTGACTCCTCAGAGTCAGTAACTCTGGGTAAAGGGGGTTAGATTGGAACATATGGAGGAGGGGTCTCTTTTCCCTCCAGTGGTTCTTGCGAAACCGTTTTTTCTTGCGGCTTTCTTTCTGTCTCCGTGTTTGCCAGAGAAGCTTTCACTCTCCGCTCAGCTCATGCTATAAGCTCCTATGACTTTCTCTTTAACTCTGTGTTTACAGGCGAAGCTTTCACTTTGTCTTTGTAGCTGCCAGCGCAGCTGATTTCTCTGCTCCAGTAGGAGCATTCCGCAATAAGCTGCTAAACAGGGCTGCATTCAGCCATGAGTTAGTATAAGGAAATTTGGTCTGAACGCCACGACTGTCCTCCGACTCGGGTTACCACCTTAAACACGTGGCCAATGGTCTCCCTATCTGTAGTACATTCAGCCGGCCAGACAACACCAAAGAAAGAGGGCTATTCTAATTCACAGAGAGCTCTCAGCATTGGATGGGTTAACTTGACTTCCTAACCCCCCGCAAAGCCTTTCTTAAAGTTCTTTAACATGCATTCCAATGGGGTGGGTTTGGAAGATTTTTCTCCCATTCCCTAGAAGTTATGACACCGCACATTCACTTTTCCTTTCATTTTAGACCAATCAGATCCGGTTGGTCCTACACTTTGCTTGGATAGATGCTGGGATTGCTTCAAGGTCTGAGCTTTCATAAAAGTGCTGTTATGAATATGGATGTGCAAATATCTCTTTGAGATCCTGATTTAATTCTTATGGATAAATATCCAGAAGAGGGATTGCTGCATCACATGGTAATCTTATGTTAATTTTTTTTTTTTTTTTTGAGAAACCTCCACATTGTTTTCAGTAGTGCCAAGTTTTTAAACAAACCTCATCACTCAGTTCCTTTGGAAGGAGGTATGTGCCACGAGATACATTTCCTCTATTATTAATGCATAGTCATGCAAGTGTGCGTGTGTGTGCGTGTTTGACTTAGTACATATAGTAAGAATTAAAATAGCATCTTTGCACAGTGGTGGGGAAGATACTGTTAAAACATACGGAAACCAGACTCTTCATTTATAATATTTTAATCACTAGTATGGATTCTTAGGAAAACTAACATTATTTGTTTATGTATCTTTAATTTTATATTTTTATAGTTCTGCTAAATAACTTGTATTTCTTCCAGGCAGCTTTTCTGTTTAGTCATGAGGATTTACTTACCTGACTATGAGCACAAAGGAAAAGTTACTTGTTATTGGGAAGACGTTATGTATTTCTCTCAACTATGTAATCTAACATAAAACATTTTTTCATATTCTTATTGGACGTTTACATATTCCCTGGTAAAATTCCTGTTTAGGTCTTTAAAACATGTTTTGATTAGGTTGTTTGTCTTTTTAACATTGAGCTGTAAGCTTTCTTTATATATTTTTTATATAAGTCACTTATCAGGTATGTACTTGCAAATATATACTTCAAACTCTGCTTTCTGTTTTGACTTTATTGATGGTGTTGTTTGATGAGTGAAAATCTTAATTTTGATGAAACTCAGTTTATCAATTTTATTTTGGTTGCTTCTGCTCCTGGTGTGATATTTAAAAACCTTGCCAATTCAGTGTTCCAAAAAATTTTACCATGCTGTATATACAATTGTTTTGGTGCTTTGAAATATTAATGAATTCATCCTTTCAGGAACCCCATGAGGGTGATAATACTATGACCACCACTGCCATTTCATTGGTGAGGAAGTTGAAGCAAATAAAGTCCAAGTAACTTGTCCAACCCCATATCATCATGTAGTGGTTTCTCAGAGACTTGAATCAAGGGCATCTGGATCCAGAGTGCCGGCTCTTAACCACCATGTTATGCTGACTCTTCTATTTGGGGTACAGATATTCTCAAAATATAATATTCCCTATTTTCAATTCTTGTAGCTATATATTAATGATAATTTTATTTTATTTTATTTCATTTTTTTTTTGTTTTGAGACGGAGTTTCGCTCTGTCGCCCAGGCTGGAGTGCAGTGGCCGGATCTCAGCTCACTGCAAGCTCCGCCTCCCGGGTTTACGCCATTCTCCTGCCTCAGCCTCCTGAGTAGCTGGCACTACAGGCGCCCGCCACCTCGCCCGGCTAGTTTTTTTTTGTATTTTTTAGTAGAGACGGGGTTTCACCGTGTTAGCCAGGATGGTCTCGATCTCCTGACCTCGTGATCCGCCCGTCTCGGCCTCCCAAAGTGCTGGGATTACAGGCAGATATTCTCAAAATGATAATTTTATTACAAATGTATAATTTAAAATATGTAGATTCATTATTCCAGTTATGTATCACTGCATGACATGTTGTTTGCAAATGTCAGGCCTTAAATCAACTGTAATAATTTTATTATCATCGCTCAGAGTTTGGGGTTGTTGGTTGGACTCAGGTATGTGTTCTTTCCACAGAGTTTCTTATGTAGCTACTTTCCTATGGTGCCTTGGTCTATAATTATCTGAAGGTCATTCGCTTACATACTTAATGATTCAAGTTGAAGGGATAAAAGTGCTCGTGGGCTACCAGGATTTCTTAGGCATATATTTGTGTCTCTCTGCCAAATTGTCGCTTATTACGGCGACTACAGATTGAGTTGAGGAGGTGTGGAGAGAAAAAGAAACATATAAACAAAAGATCCAAAAAGAGGGAGAGAAAGAAAGAGAGAACACATTGAGTTTCCAACAGAACTTTGAAAGTTAAGCTGCATTATTTCCACTACATCATTTTTGTTGAGACAGCTACAAGGTCTGCCAAACTTCAAAGGGAGGGGATTTCACTTGACAGGATAATTGTCAAAGTATTTATAGTCATGTCACAAAATCACAACCAATATAACCTTTTGAAGAAGACAGCAGGAGTTGTTAAGCTATTGTAAGATTCATGAAATATTAAAAATAATAAAAGAACAAATGTGAACATTTTGTGAATTTAGATATCTATAGTTCCTGCAAATTTTAAACACTGTATTGTATGTATCCATAGGTATTTTAAACATGGAATAAATGTTCTAAAAGAAGCTGCAAATGAATAAAATCACATGTGAGAAACATGATCGATTCAAGTTTTTTGAATAATACTAATGAATTAATAATGAGATGTCAATTTTTCAAACTTCCTGTATTGATTTTATGTTTATTTCACAAATTAATTTTTAAACCTCATAAATAACACATGAAAATATTGTGAAAAGTTAAATACTGCAGAATTCTGAGAATAAAATCTAAAATTCCCATCCTTGGATTAATGTGTATTCTTCTAGATTTTTTTTTTTCCTTGTATGAGTTTACATATATTTTAATTTATTTCATTGCAAGGAAGACTTTTTTTCTGTAAACTACTTTTTCTATTTAGCAGTGGAATAAACTGTTCTCTGCAATGGCTACACTCATACATTTGTTGGAACTATGTGTGTTCATTGACTGGAGCCAATTAAGTGTTGGAGGAAATATTCTGTTCATACATGGGCTTATGTGGAAGGATTTCTGCATGACAGATTTCTAGATGTAGAACTTCAGTTTCAAACTGTATACTGACATTTTATTTTAGAAGGTTATTTTGCATTATACTCCCTCAAAAATAGATTTCTCAGGTTTTTATAGATTGCAAATCTCTATAGCGTTAATGTATTGCAATTGTTTCTCTTTTCCTGAGCACCAGTTACTTTATAATCTTTTATATGTTTTTGGCAATTTTTACTTTGAAGTGCACATTTATAGTTACATTAAGTTTTATATTGGAATATTTCTCTTTTTTGGTTGGTGATTGTAGTACTTTCCAAACAATAGACACCCATCTTTTAAGTGTGTTGTAGAATAGGTTTAATGTGAATTAATTCAGGCTTATAAGAATGATAAAACAACATTATTAACCTTTGCCACCTTATTATTCCTGCTTTGCTGTATCAATACCTGGATGATTTGTATAAAATATTCCATTGTAAACACTTCCTATAATTTTTTTTAACATCAGTGTTTTAGTGTATGTATGTCTGTGTATGACATGATTTATATATACATATACAAATACAAATCTATATATTTAGTGATCTATATATAGTGATATGTATATGTGTATATATACACACATATATACATATATATATATATATATATATATATATATATAGTGATATATATTTAAATCATGCCTTAGGCTCAAGAATATTTCTTGGGAAACTTGTTTAATGATGAGACTTCTGGTTAACAAAGACAAATAGGTTTCTGTCAATCTGGACTACTGTGATTGATCATAAAGTGCTTCACTGATGTGCAGATTAGAGGTGTATGGCTTGATTTAGCTATTTTCCACAAAATGTATAAACTTTTTGTATTGTTTGTATATATCTTTTTGTTATGCTAAAAATTTAGTGTTGCCATATTATATTTATAGGAGGGAAGGATCAAAAAAACTGTGGAAAAGAGAAAAAAATAGACATGATCATTTAAAGTATAGTTTTATAGAATAATAATTATTATTTCAAACTGTGTGCAATAAACACATTGAATTTCCCAACATACCTATTAGATAGTAAAGTGATGCTGTGTCTTGTTTCAAAAGAAATGGACATGTATATGTGCATGTATGTTTAGCAAGATTGAAAATTCACTAAGTCCCTTTAGAATGCATTTCCTATATTATCACAAACTAAAATTAAGAACTTAATTTGCTACTAAAGGTCATAAATGAGAATAAAACCAATATGAAATTTAGGACTGTTTTTCCCGGCTCTATTAAGAATGATGATGGTATGTTGATGAGAATTGCACTGAATTCATAGACTGCTTTTGACTGTATGCTCATTTTCATAACATTGATTCTACCCATCCATAAGCATGTGAGATGTTTCCGTTTGTGTCGTCTACGATTTTTTTGACAGTATTTTGTAGTTTTCTTAGTGGAGGTCTTTCACCTTCTTGGTTGAGTATATTTCTAAGTTTTTTTTTTTTTTTTTTTCTTTTTTCGTTTTGAATCAGCTGTTGTGAAAAGGGTTGAATTCTTAATTTGATTCTCAGTTTGAAGTCTCCATAGCCAAAGCAAGACTAAGCAAAAAGAACAAATCTGGAGGTGTCCCACTACCCAACTTCAAACTACTACAAGGCTGTAGCTACTGAAGCAGGGTGGTGCTGGTATAAAAACAGGCATGTAGACCAACGGAACAGAATCCAGAATCCAGAAATAAAGCCAAATACTTATAGCTAACTGATCTTTGACAAAGCAAACAAAAACACAAAGTGGAAAAAGGACACCCTATTCAACCAATGGTGCTGGGATAATTGACAAGCCACATGTAGTAGAATGGTACTGAATCCACATCTCTCAACTTATTTAAAAAAATCTACTTAAGATGGATGAAAAAATCACACCTAAGACCTGAAACAATAAAACTCTAGGAGATAACATTAGAAAGTCTCTTCTAGACCTTGGCTTAACAAGGACTTCATGACCAAGAACCCAAAAGCAAATACAACAAAAACAAAGATAAACAGATGTGCCTTAATTAAACTAAAAAGCTTCTGCACAGCAAAAGAAATAATCAGCTGAGTAAACAGACAACTCACAGAGTGGAAGAAAATATTCACAAACTATGCACCTGACAAAGGACTAATATTCAGAATCGATGAAGAGTTCAAACAAATTAACAAGAGAAAAACAAATAATATCATCAAAAAATAGGCTGATCATGTATTGACAGTTCTCAAAAGAAAATATACAAATGTCCAACAAACATAAAAAAATGCTCAAACATCACTAATTATCATGGAAATGCAAATCAAAACCACAATGAAATAGTACTGTCCTCCTGTAAGACTGGACATCATTAAAAAGCTCCCAAATAATACAATGCTGGCATGGATGTGGTAAAAGGGAACACTTTTACACTGCTGGTGGGAAAGTAAACTAGTACAACCACTATAGAAAACAGTATGGAGATTCCTTAAAGAACTAAAAGTAGATCTACATTTTTACCCAACTATCCTACTACTGGGTATCTACTCAGAAAAAAAGAAGTCATTATATGCAAACACTCATGCACACACATCTTCACAGCAGTACAATTCCCAACTGTAAAAATATGAAACAAACCTAAATGTCCATCACCCAATGGGTGGATAAAGAAAATGTGATACACACATACACACATACACACACACACACAGGCACACACTTTGGAATACTACTCAGCCATAAAAAGGAACAAAATAATGCCATTAACAGCAACCTGGATGGAGTTGGAGACCGTTATTCTAAGGGAACTAATTCAGGATTAGGTAGCCAAACCTTGGATGTTCTCACTTGTAAGTGGCAGCTAAGCTATGAAAATGCCAAGGCATAAGAGTAATATAATGGACTGTCAGCACTCCGGGAAAGGTCGGAATGGGAAGAGGGATAAAAGACTACACTTTGGGTGCTGTGTACACTGCTTGGGTGATGGGTGTGCCAAAATTTCAGAGATCACAACTAAATATATTATCCATCTAATCAAACACCACCTGTTCCCTAAAATCTATTGAAATAATTTAAAACATGAGAATAAAATCAACCAGATGAATATTTTTAAATGACCAGAAAAATTGGGTACACTGAGGCTCAGTGTGAAAGATTGGCTCACCAGAAGTGTGGGACTGGACCCCAGCTCTCCTGACTTTTAGTCCAGTGTTCTCTCCACCACTCACTCACTCATTTCTCCATTTCTAATTTTTTTGGGGGCAAAGATGTCTTGATTTTGTTGATATTGTAAAATAGTTCAGTATTAATGTAGGAAGCAGATAGCAGTTGCTATATTTGTAATTTCACATACATTCCACTGGGGAAATGAATAAAGCTCTAAAATAATAAACATTTTGCCATAAATTTTAGGAAAAAACTTGATTTATGCCCCACCATATATCACTTCAAATAAGTATTAAAAATTCAATATGCTCTACGAAAATGTGTCTTCCAGTTGATATATATAAAATACATATATGTGCATATATATATGTATGCATGCATGTGTGTATGTGTATCATGGTACATTATAAGGTTCCATTTGTTAATTGTGTTCTTCTAATGTTCTATGTCATTTCTCATTATTTGCTCCTCTTTTTAAAGTCTGTTTAGATTTAATGGAAGTATCTGTATATTTACATTTAAATAAACCACCTTATTTTATATTTCTTTTATATTGGTCCAACCTGTTTTATGGTACAATCTGTTATAAAAGCATTCCTTTAGGTGATACCTTTCTTACATAAAAACATTATTGATAGTAGTTATAAATGCTGAATTTATGGTAGCTGGACTGGGTAGATATTTTGCACATTGTATCTTCGGAGTATAAATAAATCAATTGTTAAAAATTTAATTTACTAAAATTAAAATTTTTGTGCTTCAAAAACATTATCAAAAAAGTAAAATGTTAGCACACCAAGAATGAAACAAAATATTTGAAAATTATATATCCAACATAATATTCATGATATATAATTAGTTCTTAAAACTCAATAATAAGACAAGTTGCAAAGTTTAAAAATGTTTCAAGGATTGGAATAGACATTTTTCCAAAGAAGATATGTGGTCAGTAAGCACATATAACAATGCTCCACATTTTTAGCTGTAATGAAAATCCAATAGAAAACGACAATGAGAGATCATTTCACTCCCACTAAGAAGGCTACAGCAAAAAGATAATAACAGATGTTGGCAACAGTGTGGAGGAATTTGAACCCTCTTGCATTGTTGGTAGTAATGGCAAGTGGAACAAGTACTTTGGAAAACAGTTTAGCAGCTCTTCATAAACATATAGTTCCCACATGAACCAGGAATTCCACTTATAATATCAATCCCAAAGAAAAACATATTTATGCAAAAACATGTGTAGCAATGTTCCTAGTAGCCACAATTGGACACAATCAAAAAGCCAATGAACTAAGTGAACAAAGAAAATATGGCATATCCATACCATAAAATATTATACTTCTACAAAAAGAAATGAAGTATTAATACACACTATAACATGAATGAATCTAAAAGCTATTTTAAAAAAAAAATTATACTCAGTGAAAGAAGTCACTTTCACAACACCTTAAATTGTATCGTTCCAGATGGCTTCATGATTCATAAGCATTCTAAATATATTGGGATTTTTCACCTTAAATACGTGGGTTTTAAGTCATGAAAATTACATGTAATTATCAAGCCTGTTACAATAATGAAAACAATAAAAATGAATTTTTCATCAAGAAAATAGTTATACTTTTAGACATTTTAGATATTTAATCAAAATATTTTACCATATTTCTTTAAGTTTGTCCTTCCTTTCTACTGCGGATTGATCATATAATTTTTTTAAAAACTGCCTTTTTATATTAGCTATATTACTTTAAAATTATTTTTCTGTAGAAAATTGTTTCACTATTGGATACCCATTACATGTATGGAGTTCAAAACACAATTTTTAAATAACCACTCAAAAATAAAAGATGATTTCAGGTTGGTTACATCATGTAAATTCTTTCACAATTAGACTCTTTAAAAAAGGATGAAACTCATACTTACTATTGAATAGATAAGCTATCTAAAAATACCACCTAGTACAAAAATATTGTTACACTCACAAAGGGTCATTAGTTACTGTATTCAGTGCATTGAGCGAATCTGTACTTGACACTGTGTTGAAGTCCAATCTAATAGCTGCTTCCCTGGCCTTCATTTATGTAATGTTATCAGGTTAATCCTCATACAATGCAATGCCCACCATAGGGATCCCATGGTAGATCACCTCGTGATGCCATTGGATCCACCATGAGTTATAAAAGTCCTGGCTTTTGGATGACCTAGGATTGGATAAATTTTAGCAATATTATTCATAGGAATAAAATGAGGAATGAACAACTAAACGCTCAAGTGACAGTGTTTTCTAGCTAAAACGTGGAACTAAATTAATATTGTGTTTCAGACTTCAGAGGAAGCAGCGCCTACTTCTGCCGGAGATGTAAGTGAAAGCTATATGGTGTATGTGACTTCAGACTGAAAAAAAATTAAACAAGATTACCAGTTGGACTGAAGAAAAAGTGCAATCTAAATAAAATGTGCAAAAAAAAAAAAAAGAAGCAAAGAAAAGAGATGAACATGTAAGAATGTGTTCTTCTAAGTGCAGTCACAGAGTGTGATATGTGAGATGTGCGAGGCAGCAGGCAATTGGGTGGTGGTGGTGCTAGGATTGAGGAAGGACAGGTCACACTTCATCATGAAATATGTCATCACATTATGATTAAGATTAGGAATATCATCCTACAGAAAATGCAGAGTCCCTGGTGATAGCAGAAGTGCTGTTATTTTTAGTGACATTTGAAATAACCCTGCATAAAAAGAAAGAACAGGTGTAAAGTTATAGAAATAGGAGACAAAGAGACAATCTATGAAGTTGTAAAAAATTCGGTGAGACATAATAACACCTGAAATAAAAATACTCTGATGCTGACCACAAAGAATGTGAATGTATATCATCATAAAATGACAAAAATTATAGCTTATTATTTTCCCCATAGGACAGGAAAATAAATACAAAGAAGTTTCATTTTATTTTTAAGTTTTTCCATAATACATTTTCAATAAGCTTATTTTATGATTAGATATTAATGCTCCAATGTATTGTTACTAATATATTCAGTATTTGTACTCCAGAGTCATGCCAAGAAGGTCATTCTAGGGTATCCACTTGTATACCCGAGTACTGAGTCCTAAGGCATGTGGTCTATTCCCATCAAATCTCCACAGAACCTGCTACAGTAAAGAAAATATCTTATTCCATGAGTAGAATTCCAAAATTATAAAATGTTAGAACACTAAAGAGATTAAGAATGAGATCAGGGGATGCTGGGTAATAAAACTACTCAAAGACTGATGTAAACAGGAGGCCAACGTTTCATTTTCTTAACTTCTATAATTAGTTAAATACGTAAGGAAATCAGGATTTTCCAAATAATAGTTTAGAAAAATGAGATTAGAAATGAAAAGTTCAAGTATTCAAAAAATTGATACACTTTTCAAAAGAAGACCTATGTGTGGCCAACCATCATATTAAAAAAACTTAACATCACTGCTCATTGGAGAAATGCAAATCAAAATCACAATAGATACTATTTTGCACCAGTCATAACGGCTATTATAAACTCAAAAGGTAGTACATGCTAGTGAGATTGTGTAGAAAAAAGAATGCTTATACTCTGCTAGTGGGAATGTAAGTTGGTTCAACCACTGTGGAAGACAGTGTGGCACTTCCTCAAAAACCTAGAGGCTAAAATACAATTCAACTCACCAATCTCATTAGTGGGCATATAAGCAAAGGATGAAGAATGATTCCCTTATAAAGGCACATACACATGTTTATTAATAGCAGTAGTATTCACAATAGTAAAGATATGGAACTAACCTTAATGTCCATCAATGATTGACTGAATAAAGAAAATGGAATGGAGTACATATACATCATTGTACATAATATAAAATATTATGCAGCCATAAAAAAACAAGACTTTGTATTTTACAGGGACATATATGGAGCTGGAGGCTGTTATCTTTAGCAAACTAGCATAGAAACAGAAATCCAAATATTACATGTTCTCACTATGAAGTGGAAGCTAAAAGATGAGAACACATGGAAACATAGTGGGGAACAACATACACTGGGGTGTATTGGAGGGTGGAGGGCAGGAGGAGAGAGAAGATCAGGTAAAATAACTAATGGGTACTGGTCTTAATGCCTGGATGATTAAACAATCTGTAAAACAAACCCGCATGACACAAATTTATCTATGTAAGGAACCTGCACCTGTATGCCTGAACTTAAAATTAAAGTTAAAAAATAAAACAAATTTAATTTTAAACACATAAAAATTCTAAAAAATTATATGCATGAAAAATATTTAAATAGTCATTATAATTCTTGTGAAATTAAGTAGTAACAATTTAGTAATGACCTATATGTTTTTTTATGTGTTTTATACTAGTTTTCATCTTCCACATTAAATATTAATTTATTCATTTTTTAGTAACATAGGAAGTAGTTCATGTAATTCTGCTTGTCTATAAGTTATTATACTAGAGTTTTGTGTTCTTTGATGGACAAAAAAACAAGTTGATAAAATAAGCTACTTCTAAGAAATACATCAATGCTACAAAGGTAGCATGTATAACTTCTTTCAAATTACAAATTATCAAGCACTACTTCAAGGAGAAATTTCTTTTTTTTTTTTTTATTATTATACTTTAAGTTCTAGGGTACATGTGCATAACGTGCAGGTTTGTTACATATGTATACTTATGCCATGTTGGTGTGCTGCACCCATCAACTCGTCAGCACCCATCAATTCATCATTTATATCATGTATAACTCCCCAATGCAATCTCTCCCTCCTCCCCCCTCCCCCCTCCCCATAATAGGCCCCAGTGCATGATGTTCCCCTTCCTGAGTCCAAGTGATCTCATTGTTCAGTTCCCACCTATGAGTGAGAACATGCGGTGTTTGGTTTTCTGTTCTTGTGATAGTTTGCTAAGAATGATGGTTTCCAGCTGCATCCATGTCCCTACAAAGGACGCAAACTCATCCTTTTTTATGGCTGCATAGTATTCCATGGTGTATATGTGCCACATTTTCTTAATCCAGTCTGTCACAGATGGACATTTGGGTTGATTCCAAGTCTTTGCTATTGTGAATAGTGCCGCACTGAGACAAATTCAGAGCATTATTAGTATTGCTAATTTTGGTTGTTTGTTCAGCACTGAAATGAGGAACATTTTGGTATCATAAATAAAGATAGAGCTGTTGAATAAATTCAAAATTGTGTTTTTCTGAATTTGGCCAACTGATTGTTAACACTTAGACAAAGTGCTACAAAGCTTTGACAACCATGATTAATATGTTCTACTATAGCCAAGACATTTTTATGTTTAAGTTACTAATTTGGGAACTCCCAAGCAATCCTCATAAACTGAACAATAATTTACTGTGTTTAACTTTTACTTGTTATATCAGTATTAAAATAACTGAGTTTTCAGCAAAAAGCATTAGTATAGGTCATTACAAGAAGACTATACCAAATAGGGAACTAAAAAAGTAATTGACAAATACACAAATGTCACCATTTTATTCTATACAGAAGAAAATATGTTTCCTACTACGTTCTACTATGTCAGTGTTAATGTGAGAGTCATTGTACTACTGTTCCAGATGACACATGGGGCATCTAGGCATTTTGTGTGATTGCAGTTACCTGTTGCCACATTTAATGTCATGCGTGTTCAGTGTTTACTCTCAGTGTCTTGATGCCCGGAGCCTTCTTCATCCACCAGTGTGGAAGTAATCTAAACTCTGTTTACTGATTCATCACTGATGTGGACTAGTTGTTTCCCACTCTGTGACAACTTCATGAAAATAATACAAAACCTATGTAAGTAATTTAATAAAAGTATGAAAAGTTTCAAAAAGAAAAGGAAATATTTCTAAAATTTCTCTCTAGAGATATTACCAATGTAAAATATGTATGTTCTCATCATGGCTTTTATTCTATTTATACATGTACACACATGCCATTTATTTAGAAAGTTTTAGCCTTATTGTACATACATTTTTCTCCTACAAAAAACTTGTCATCTTGTTATATTTACCATTTTCTACCTCACTTTACTTGCATTTTGGCTCACAGTGTAATTGAATATTTGATTGATAAAATTATTGTAATGCCATAGTATGCATATAGTATAAGTTTTTAAGCATTCCTTCATTTAAGATGTTAGATTACTTCCAATGTTAATTTATGAATATTTCCATAAATATTAAATATGCACATCTTGACTTATTTTTTTCTCAGTATGATTACATGAGACTATATTATGAAACAAATGGTTATGTGCATTTTTACATCACTAGAATCATTTTGCCGTGTCTTTTTCTCTTAAAATATACACATATATTCTGAGAATCTAATATTTAATTGAAAAGGAAACAACTTGGGTTAACAATTATTCTACATAATAAACAGTTAGAGAAACAATTTTACAACCATTGATTTTCATTCAAATTTTTCTGCAAATTAATAACAACAGCTACTATTAGTAATTATCACTATTGTACTATTAGTCATCCTTTTCCTTGCCCTTCCACACCTCCTACTCTCTTCCCCCTCCTATTGGGACTATTACTTTCCCTTAATGTGAACAGGGAAATCTTTCAATAATAGAGTAGGGTGGCATAGAATTTTCATTAGTCTTACCTCAGCTTTTGTCTCTTTCAAAAGTTATAAAGCACATAAAATTTACATTCGATATAGATATTGTATTTTAACCATGGAATACGTTCTCAGTTTTATGTAGACAAAAATCTTAAGAGATTACTTAATAATGTATTAAAGAATGCTTACTTTCTACATATGTCTTAAAAGTATGATTTTAATTTAAAATGTATGAGGGTGTTGTGTTCCTTTGTAAAGAATGTCATCTTCTAAGTAGACAGAATTCTTTCGTTATTGCAAACTAAGTTTACTACCATACAGATACAAGTGATAGAAATTATTTGGTACTTGTAATACGTGCATCGTTCATTTTCTCCATGCTTTTCTGTAGGGAGCTTTGGTGTCTAGACACAAGTTCCATCAGGAAGCTTTACTAAGTTGCATGTCATAACGCTGAAAACATCTTCTCTAGTAGGGCATGTTTCTGTTCTAAGATGTAAACATCTGGTATCTCAGCATAGAATGAGTTACATTCTTGAGTAAAATCAAGGGAACACTGGGTTTGGCTGCAAAGATTATTGGGGTACACATTTGTATCATTGAGTTATTCTTTTAAGTTAGAATACTTAAGAGCTGCATCACTTACAGTAGAATTTTAGAATAGCTTTCTTTATTATTATTATTATTATTATTATTATTATTATTATACTTTAAATTCTAGGGCACATGTGCAACTTGCCCATCTTACTGGCAAAACTAGTATTCTTACTTTTATTCAAGTCCACAATATATCTGTCATCCAAGACTTTTCAAGAGAATGTAATCTTGATGTGCTGAACAATCTGGTTCTATTAAATGAAGAATGATATCTCAAGTGACTTGCACATGTTAA
The DNA here is from genome assembly GCF_007565055.1 of Rhinopithecus roxellana. Classification (NCBI taxonomy): domain Eukaryota; kingdom Metazoa; phylum Chordata; class Mammalia; order Primates; family Cercopithecidae; genus Rhinopithecus; species Rhinopithecus roxellana. The sequence goes on along the minus strand of NC_044550.1, from coordinate 186,060,184 downwards.
GTAACTAGTAGTGTTAGTAATCCTGACAAAATAATCATAATTGCAAAATTAATATTTCTGAATCACTAACTATATAACAGAGACATTTTAAGTGTTTTGTCTGTATTAACATTTTTTCCACAAAACACGGTGTGAAGTGGGTACTATTACTGTAAATGTAGACATAACTATTTCAATCAACATTCTAGTTCACCTTTCCATCATCTGTTACCAGATTCCATGCAAAATTTCCCAAAAAATCTGCTCTTCCTTTCTTTGTTTCTTTTTTTTAATAACTTTATCATATATCTTCATTTCCTAACTCTTTTTAGTAGTTCTCAAAGGTGCTTAATAAATATGTTAACTCCTAATAAATATCCGGCTCTAACTTGCCTCGCAGCATCATCTGATTCTCACTCAGCCTTTCCCTGTAAACTAAACTTGGGGTCTTGAGAACTTTCCTGAATACTTTACCTTGGTTTCTTTTTTTTGTGTTTTCCTGCCCCCTCATTATTTCACCAATTTCTGCACATTGTTCAGCTCTCAGCTTCATTATCAGTGAGTCCAGGTTACTTTCTATTCTCTCCGCTGATGCTATCTTGGCATTGGGTTTTTCCTTGAGATAATAGCTTTTGCACAATTTTTATTACTTGCACATATTCTATCTTTTGAAATAGAATGTAATGTGTGTAGGGACAGAAATTGTGTCTTTTTTGTTTTCCTCTTGCCTGTGGTTTGTCTTAAATTTTTTATAAAAATTCTTTTAATGAATGACCAATACCTTCTTATGTGTTGCATAATCAAGGCTTAAGTTTAACCAACCCCATTTTCAAAATCTTCTTAGTATCCCTCTCTATCTATAATAATGATGAAACTCACGTACTTGTGATGGTATCAACAAATCAACATGCACATGAGTTCCTAATTGGTATCTGCTTTACCCTGCCCACTGCCCATCTTTCTTTCTGTATAAGTCAAACACTCTGCATGAAGAGTGTAGAATTATTCCTACTAAAATTTCAAAGCCAACAATACAAAACCAACAAAATTGTCTTTACCGTAGGTAAGGATTTGCCAAGTTTGCAGTGCAGTCCTCCAACAAAATCAACATTTGGTAAGAGTGGATGAGGAAATTGAAAATCCCAGGAGTTTTGAGTAAGCCATATGTCAGCTTTTCCCATTGTCTCAGATAAGGTAGTGGGTCTTCCTGAGAAGAAAAAGGAAAGAAAAGATGGATGACACAAGATATTTACATTAGGTAATTTTCTGAAAGGGATTAGAATAATGTAGGCAGAAATGTAGGCAAAGTGTCTGTACTTTGAAATATGTAAACATATATTCAAATATAAGCATAATTTAATATTTATATATTATATATTTTGCCCATGTGTGTTTATAAGAAAAGCAAAGTGATAAGAGAATTTTGAGAGCAAACTACATCATTGTGCTAAGGTCACATCAGAATACAATCATAAACCATTATTAAAATAATCTATAGAGAAGTAAACATCCATTTCTTTACCCTTTAAAGCTTCAATAGTAGAGTATAAACATTTAAACAACTCTTCGAGCTCCATGATCAACTAATGCTGATATACCCATAAAAACAATTTTCTAAGAAATAGTCTAGTTTCCACAGTTCATTAAGCTAATCCTTTTATCTTTGGTTATTCAAGAGAACTGTGGGCTATTTTGAGAGTGTGACTGAAATCTTTGTACCCACTACTGCTTTTTATTCATGCTAAGGTATTAATCATATTGGCTTTTAAGTAAATATATTTGCAAATTACAAATAGAAAATTTTGAGAAATTATTCAAATAGAGATTTGTACCAAACTTAATTTGGCTCATATTTTGTAATACACAGACATAGTTTTTTGTTTGTTTGTTTGTTTTGTTTTTTTGTTTTTTTTTTAAGTTATATAGATATAACAATGTTCAGACTTCAACAAGATGATTGGTCTTAAAATAAATAATTTCCAATCTTTTAGTGAAGGAATGTAGAGACATTAGAAACTACAATTTACCCTTATTTGTTTTTGCATTTGAGATAGAGGCACTATTTCTCTCAACTGTGAAGGAAACCTTCTGGTGACATGGGGACATATTTTAATTTCAGAATAAGGAAACTGAGGTATACAAGGAAAAACAATTTCTGCAATGTTGCCTAGACAGTTGTTGTAGAAAATTGTGCAACTATTCAATCTACATGTATGCATTCAGTAAGATGTTTGTGGACGGGCCTGACTTTTTTTAAAATGAAAAAAAAATTAATAGTAAGACAGATGTGTGATTGTTTAAAGAAATATTAGGTGCACTAATTTACAGGTTTATGACTTCCTAGAGTGTTCTGAATTAGCAATGGCCACAGGGTTTTAACTGACCTTATAATTTAAGCTTTTCTATAATATTTGTGCAATTGATAGATCATCTTGTGTTTTCATTTCATAAATTCACTTACAAAAAAACTCCACTACCAGCTGGGTGTGGTGACTCATGCCTGTAATCCCAGCACTTTGGGAGGCCGAGGCAGGCATATCATGTGAGGTCAGGAGTTTGAGATCAGTCTGGCCAACATGGTGAAACCCCATATCTACTAAAAATGCAAAAAATTAGCCAATCGTGCTAACACATGCCTGTAACTCCAGCAATGAGCTGAGATTGCAGCATTGCACTCCAGCCTGGAAGACAGAGAAAGACTCCACCAAAAACAAACAAACAAAACAAAAACAAATTTAAAAAACCAAGTACTCTGACTTTATTGCTTTATATAAACTCAGCTTCAAAGGCACAGGAAAGTTACATCTCCACGTTACCAACTGAAAAAATTACTTACCTAGAACTTCACTGGAAAACTGATTCCACTTCTTCATATTAAATATTTGGAACCAAAATTGAAAATAAACCACATAGATCATATTTTTTTACCCTCTCCATGAAAGTCATTTGGTCACTTAATTCTGACATAACAACAGGTATCTAGGAAGGTAGAAATAGAAATCTTCCCTTATGCTTTTCAAATGTGTAGCCAGCAGAGAAGGGGAGACTGTAACATGAAGAGTATGTTAAATACCTCAGCCAGCAGCTCCACACAGCGAACAATAGTGTCTGCAAGAACAGCATCAAATTTTGACTCTTGTAGTTTCTCCATAAGTTTCTTATTTGAAATTCCATCCTTACAGAACCTTCTAATTGTCATTAATAGTTCACATGATTTCCTGTACCTGCGAAAAATATGACCAAAATGTGTCTTATGGAAGGTCTGACCATGATGATATTCTCAAACTCAGTTTTAGTTAAAGATGCAGGATAAACTTCAAGTTTAAGAGTAGACAGGCTGTTGGGATTTAAAAAAAAAAAAAAAAAAAAAAAAAAAAGGAAGCTGAAGATGCCAATACAGTCACCTCATGACCCCTCTGGACAAGCTCATCCACTATTGTCTTTATATTCATCCAATGACTGAAATCTGTGGGCCACACCAGTACCTTTCCACAACTCCCAGAGCTAATGTAACAGGTCAGCTGTATCAGCAAAAAAACTGAAGTCCATTTCATACACGTCCTGGTGCAATGCAATGCTTTTTCCCATTTGCTGTTTCTTTCTGTCATTTCTTATGGTTATATCCACGGATAAATCAATCACAAAGTTCAAATGTAACTTTTACACTTCAAAGTAAATATATTATCATTAGATTAGCAGTCTGAGCATGTACATGGCAAGAAGATAAATTAAGATAAATGACCTGTTTACACAAGTGTGTTTAATGTCCCTTTTATGTTTATAAGTGCGAACATTGAGCTAATATCAATGTTCTTGTATGGACTCATCACTTGTCTTATGTAATTTATTTTAGAAGAGTTACCAGAAACATAGCCATGAGAGATTCATGTTTCTGTATTTTGTTTGACACAGAACTAAAGATAAAATAACAAAACATGGTTCAAATTTTTTTTGTACACTTTGTTTACACATAATTTATATACAACACCTTCAACTGAAGCATGGTGTGCAGAGTGAGTTGCCATTTTTGCTGTTTGGGTAACTTAGCTGTTCTGCCCTTCAAGCTTTGGAGAGTCCAAATGTACTGGTGGTGGAAGGAATCCACCAGTTGCTGAACATCTGCTCTACAGAAACATTGCCAGACTGCTTTTTTAAGCAGCTACCAGATTCTGTTCCTCCTCACTGGGTGCGACTTCCCAACAGGGGACTGCAATCACTCCCACCAGTGTTCTTGAGTCTACAGAGATTTGAAAACTCCCTGTGGCAGAGATCTCAGAAAGAGGTATGGGCTGGTATCTTTGCTGTTTGAGGAACTTATCAATTCCAGTCTGTAAGCTTGGAAGAGACCAAGCTGACTGGGGTGAAAATGATACACCAGAAGAACACAACAACCATATAAAAATGGGGCCAGACTGCTATTTTAATTGAGTTTCTGATCTTCATCTTCATTACTGGGTGGAGCCTCCCAACAGGGATTTTTAGCTACCACCTCTGGTATTCACCGGCTGACAGAGTTTCCAGGAATCCCTGGTAAAGAGACCCCAGGGGGCAGGGCAGGCTGACATCTTTGCTGTTTGGGCAACTTAGCCATTCCAGACTCCTAGCTTTGGAGTGTCCAAGGCAACCAGGGGCTGAAGTATACCCCCAGCGCAGCACAATAGCTTTACAAAAATGTAGCTAGACTACCTTAAGCAGGTCCCTGACACCATTCCTTCTGACTGAGGGTCTGATCTCCCAACGGCAGTCTCCAGCCACCTCTTAGAGGTGCTTTTTTGCCAGAAACAGGTCCATATCTCCCTGGGATGGAGCTACCAGATAAAAGGGCAGTTTTCCATCTTTCCTGTTTCTCAGCCTTCACTGGTGATACCTCCAGGTACTATAAAATCTGAGGAGACTAGTGACTGGAGTGGGCCCTAGCATACCACAGCAGCCCTACAGAAAAAATGATCAGAGTGTAATGTGGTTGCCTGCTCCTGTATGTCCTCATCAGGCAGATTTTCCAGGCCTGAGTTTCTAGCCAACACCTGCCCAATCTATCTAGCTAGTAGCAACTTGGCAACTCTTTGGAGAGAGCCCCTGGGGCAACAGAAAGCCTCTCGACCACTGCCTCTGCAATGGAAGTTTCCTTACCTCCCTTGGACCAACAAAGGAGCAAAGACACTGAGCCATTGCTAACTTGCATGTCTCTGAGATGAAGCCACAGGAACACAGTAGCAAAGAAGCAGGGCCAACTGACGTGGAGTCCAGAGGGGTGGGTGCAGGAGAATCTGTAGCAAAGTGTGGAGATCTCTTCAAGTTCAAGTTTCATGAATAAGAAACCCTAGCCCTTGGGTAAGAGTCAGACCTGATCCCTGCATGGTGATCCTGCACATCAGATGAGGCTGGTCTGACTTGAGCACTCCTTGATCTTCTACCCTCCCCTGGTACCCCAGCCTTGTCATGCCTACTTACAGGGGAGTCTTTGATAACCTGGGGATCCACACCATAGTTTTTGCAGCAGAGGACCAGGCCTGAATAATAGACAGTTCCACTGAGGCAGCCCCTACCACTGTGCACCAGTCTGCATGTTCTCTCCCATACTGCAGCTTCCCCTGAGCCCAGAGAAACACACCACTTTGTTGAGTGCATGTTTGCATGGATGGGTTTTGCTCTACTTGACCCAGCAGCACACAGGACTGCAGTGTATCCCTCCATGCTCCCCACCACATTCACTAAAATCGCTGACAGTGTTTGCAGCATTGCAGACAGAGCCTTGATGGGCACACAACCAGAAATCCCTGTCTGGCCAGTGCCCACCTTTCTCTGATGCTGCACAGAGGACAGAGAATCCTCCCATACCCTCCCATCAATTCTTCTTGCAGGACACAGAGAAGGCACACAGACTTGTGCTGGCAATCACCCCACTCTAAACAAACACTACCTCCAGGGTAACATCACATAGTCTCCAGCAGGGGCCTTCCACTCCCCTTCCAACTGCTTTGCTTCTGCCACTGTGGTGAACACTCAGAAAGAGGCAGATATTCCTGCCCTCACTAGCATGCTGCTGCAGTGGCCGCACCTTGATCACCCCAGTGCAGTAGACTTAAAGCCTTGAAAAGCAAGAGAACAAAGCTGGGGCTCAATGCAAGTCCACCAGAGTTAAAGCATACAGTCCAGGAACTGGGAACTGAAGATTGCCCCCTCTACAAATAAAACTAGTTGGCTGAATCCACCTTATATCACAAACAAACCCTCAAGGCAATCAAATAGAATAAAAGAAAAAAAAAATCCGAAGGCCAACAACCTCGAAAATTGAAGGCAGATAAGCCCACAAAAATAAGAAAGAATCAGTGCATGAACAGTGAAAACTCAAAAAGGTAGAGTGCATTCTTTCATCCAAATTACAGCATCACCTCTCCAGCAAGGGTTTGGAACTAGGCTGAGTCCAAGATGACCGAAACATCAGAAGTAAAATTCAAAATAGGGATATAAACAAAGTTTACTGAGCTAAAGGAGTATATTGTATCCCAATGCAAGAAAGCTAAAAATAATAATAAAACATTGCAGGAGCTAACAAAGTAGCCTGTGAAGAGAAAATGTAACTGACTTGATAGAGTTGAAAACAACACCACAAGACTTTTGTAATGCAATCACAAATATATCAACTGAAAAATAATAGCAAAATAAACGAACTGCAAAAAAGATTATCAGAGCTTTAAGACAGACTTTCTGAAATAAGACAGACAGGCAATAAAAATAAATCAACTGAAAAATAATAGCAAAATAAACCAACTGCAAAAAAGATTATCAGAGCTTTAAGACAGACTTTCTGAAATAAGACAGACAGGCAATAATAAAGAAAAAAGAATACAAATGAATGAACAAAATCTCCGAGAAATATGAGATTATGTGAAAAGAATGCATCTATGAGTAATTGGTGTATCTGAAACAGATGGGGACAATGAAATCAACTTGGAAAGCATATTTCAGGATATCATTCATAAGAATTTTTCCAATCTAGCTAGAGAGGCCAATATTCAAATTTAGAAATGCAGAAAGCCCCAGTGACATAATCCATGAGAAGATCATCCCCAAAGCAAACAATTATCAGATTCTCCAAAGTCAAAATAAAGAAAAAAATGTAAAAGACAACTAGAGAGAAAGACCAAATTACCTACAATGGGAAGATCATCAGACTAACAAAGGATTTCTCAGCTGAAATCCCAGAAGCCAGGAGAAATTGCTGGCCAATATTCAACATTCTTAAAGAAAATAAATTTCAATCTAGAATTTCATATCCAGACTAACAAAATTTAATAAGCAAAATAAGAATCTTTTCATGCAAGTAATGGCTGAGGAAATTTGTCACCACCAGACCTGTCTTGCAAACATTTCTGAAGGAATCATTGAATATGGGGGGGGCGGGGGGGGGAAGAGTGTTACCAGCCTTTATAAAAGCATACTGAAGTACACATACTATTGACACTGTGAAGCAAACACATAAACAAGTCTGCAAAATTACCTGCTAACATCATTAGGGTAGGATCAAGTCCACATATATCAATATTAACCTTAAATACATATGGACTTAATGCCCCTATCAAAAGACACTGAGGGGCAAGCTGATTAAAGAATGAAGACCCTAGCAGGCTCTGAAATTGAGGCAACAATTAATAGCCTACCCACCAAAAAGAGTCCAGGACCAGATGGATTCACAGCTGAATTCTACCAGAGGTACAAGGAGGAGCTGGTACCATTCCTTCTGAAACTATTCCAATCAATTGAAAAAGAGGGAATCCTCCCTAACTCATTTTATGAGGCCAACATCATCCTGATACCAAAGCCTGGCAGAGACACAACAAAAAAAGAGAATTGTAGACCAATATCCCTGATGAACATCGATGCAAAAATTCTCAATAAAATACTGGCAAACCGGATTCAGCAGCACATCAAAAAGCTTATCCACCATGATCAAGTGGGCTTCATCCCTGGGATGCAAGGCTGGTTCAACTTTCACAAATCAATAAACGTAATCCAGCATATAAACAGAACCAAAGACAAGAACCACATGATTATCTCAATAGATGCAGAAAAGGCTTTTGACAAAATTCAACAGCCCTTCATGCTAAAAACTCTCAATAAATTCGGTATTGATGGAACGTACCTCAAAATAATAAGAGCTATTTATGAAAAACCCACAGCTCATATCATTCTGAATGGGCAAAAACTGGAAAATTTCCCTTTGAAAACTGGCACAAGACAGGGATGCCCTCTCTCACCACTCCTATTCAACATAGTGTTGGAAGTTCTGGCTAGGGCAATCAGGCAAGAGAAAGAAATCAAGGGTATCCAGTTAGGAAAAGAAGAAGTCAAATTGTCCCTGATTGCAGATGACATGATTGTATATTTAGAAAACCCCATTGTCTCAGACCAAAATCTCCTTAAGCTGATAAGCAACTTCAGCAAAGTCTCAGGATACAAAACTAATGTGCAAAAATCACAAGCATTCTTATACACCAGTAACAGACAAACAGAGAGCCAAATCAGGAATGAACTTCCATTCACAATTGCTTCAGAGAGAATAAAATACCTAGGAATCCAACTTACAAGGGATGTAAAGGACCTCTTCAAGGAGAACTACAAACCACTGCTCAGTGAAATCAAAGAGGACACAAACAAATGGAAGAACATACCATGCTCATGGATAGGAAGAATCAATATCGTGAAAATGGCCATACTGCCCAAGGTTATTTATAGATTCAATGCCATCCCCATCAAGCTACCAATGAGTTTCTTCACAGACTTGGAAAAAACTGCTTTAAAGTTCATATGGAACCAAAAAAGAGCCCGCATTGCCAAGGCAATCCTAAGTCAAAAGGACAAAGCTGGAGGCGTCACGCTACCTGACTTCAAACTATACTACAAGGCTACAGTAACCAAAACACCATGGTACTGGTACCAAAACAGAGCTATAGACCAATGGAACAGAACAGAGTCCTCAGAAATAATACCACACATCTACAGCCATCTGATCTTTGACAAACCTGAGAGAAACAAGAAATGGGGAAAGGATTCCCTATTTAATAAATGGTGCTGGGAAAATTGGCTAGCCATAAGTAGAAAGCTGAAACTGGATCCTTTCCTTACCCCTTACACAAAGATTAATTCAAGATGGATTAGAGACTTAAATGTTAGACCTAATACCATAAAAACCCTAGAAGAAAATCTGGGTAGTACCATTCAGGACATAGGCATGGGCAAGGACTTCATGTCTAAAACACCAAAAGCAACAGCAGCAAAAGCCAAAATTGACAAATGGGATCTAATTAAACTAAAGAGCTTTTGCACAGCAAAAGAAACTACCATCAGAGTGAACAGGCAACCTACAGAATGGGAAAAAATTTTTGCAACCTACTCATCTGACAAAGGGCTAATATCCAGAATCTACAAAGAACTCAAACAAATATACAAGAAAAAAACAAACAACCCCATCAAAAAGTGGGGAAAGGATATGAACAGACATTTCTCAAAAGAAGACATTCATACAGCCAACAGACACATGAAAAAATGCTCATCATCACTCGCCATCAGAGAAATGCAAATCAAAACCACAATGAGATACCATCTCACACCAGTTAGAATGGCAATCATTAAGAAGTCAGGAAACAACAGGTGCTGGAGAGGATGTGGAGAAATAGGAACACTTTTACACTGTTGGTGGGATCGCAAGCTAGTTCAACCATTATGGAAAACAGTATGGCAATTCCTCAAGGATCTAGAACTATCCAGCCATCCCACTACTGGGTATATACCCAAAGGATTATAAATTATTCTACTACAAAGACACATGCACACGTATGTTTATTGCGGCACTATTCACAATAGCAAAGACTTGGAATCAACCCAAATGTCCATCTGTGACAGACTGGATTAAGAAAATGTGGCACATATACACCATGGAATACTATGCAGCCATAAAAAAGGATGAGTTTGCGTCCTTTGTAGGGACATGGATGCAGCTGGAAACCATCATTCTTAGCAAACTATCACAAGAAGAGAAAACCAAACACCGCATGTTCTCACTCATAGGTGGGAACTGAGCAATGAGATCACTTGGACTCGGGAAGGGGAACATCACACACTGGGGCCTATCATGGGGAGGGGGGAGGAGGGAGGGATTGCATTGGGGAGTTATACATGATATAAATGATGAATTGATGGGTGCTGACGAGTTGATGGGTGCAGCACACCAACATGGCATAAGTATACATATGTAACAAACCTGCACGTTATGCACATGTACCCTAGAACTTAAAGTATAATAAAAAAATAAAAAATTAAAAAAAAAATTAAAAAAAAAATAGACCTAGAAATAGAACCCAGGTATCCCAATATCTACCTTCCTCTCCAAAAAGACAACAGTAAGAACTAGCTTTAAATGATCACTTTGCCATGTACAGGCATTTACATTTATGTTGATCCTTACAAAACAATCTTATGAGGTAGGGGTTATTATTATCACAATTTGCAGGGGAGTAAACCTGCTCAGAGAGACTGTCATTTTCCAATTTGAGAGTGCCAGTAAGCAGTGGAGTAGGATTTAAACTTGGGCTGCGTGAGTGCACATTCTTAACCACCATAACATTCTGCTTCTAATCCTGAGATCTCATCTTAACAGTCATCAATCTGATTTTTTCCTTTAAGCACTTTTCACAGCTCACTCTTTCAGATATTAGATGCGGAGCATAAAATGCAATGCAACTGCCCATTTATTCCAGGAGTTCCAGAAGGACTAGCGAGTTAGAGCTTGGGCACGGTAGAGAAAGGTGAGAGAAGACACATTTTGTTCAGCCCCAAAGTCCACAAAGACAAAAGCAGAAGATATCTTTAAAATGGAGGTGAGCAGAAGGAAGCAACATTGTCTTTTACTAGAGGAGTGGTTTTTCCTCAGCCTCTTTCTTCTTTTCCCTTCGTCCACTGCAGTAGCCACAGCAGAGTAACTCCACTTAAAAAGGAAAAGTTGATGCCATTCAACTGTGACTTCCTAATAATTCAGCAGCAATTTTTTGTGTGTTGCAGCAAAAATAGCACAGAACTGGAAGCTAAGAGACCTGAATTATCTATCCGAGATCAACCAATTACCAGCCTTTTTTAGGCAGTGTTCCCTCTTCCATAAATAAGGGTATGATATTGACTTACGCGTGGGCTTGCTTCTTCCTGCTCCACAGCTATGAGATCAAGCCATAAGAAATTGCCAATATCTGGCTATTTTTGACTACAAGAGTGGTGATTTTCTAATACACAGACTTACACACAATTGCTGACGCTAAAGTATCTGTTTCTTACCTTCTTAATCTAATTCCACATAATTCTAGCATCTGCCAACGTTCAAAACTTGTGGCTGTCAAAAGAAATTCAAGTACCAGCTCAAAGTGGAGAAATATTTAATTCAACTAAAGAATCCTTGAAATGTGAAGGAGGACTAATACATCTAAAATAAGGAGGTGCTATAAGCAGTTCCAGAAAGACACCACTAATCACAGCTAGGGGATATACGGAAATGCAGTTTTAAGAGGCTACGTAAGCCCTGAAGCTCTGGATCACCCCTAGTCCCACGGGCTTCCTGAGCCCTCTTTTCCATAGTAGAGGGATATTAAATACTTTGGGTTGGGTGTGTATATGTTGGCAATGATGATGGGCTGATAGTGATTCTATTCTACTTTTAGCAAATACGCTTACCAGCAATATGCAACGAGAAAAGGAGAGACAACTTTAGTTATTAGAAACTCTCAAAAGAAAATCTGCTGTCTCTAAAATTTTCCTGAGTTGTGGTATTTATGCAGTTTGAACTAAGGTTTCCATGTCCAACTTAATATGAAAAGTCATCTGTTCCCAAGCCTTAGACAATGGCCACACAAAAGTAAAACAAAAGCTTATGCAGTTGCAACAGTGACCCTATTGTTTGTCAACCCAGATTTAACAGAAAGTGAAAAAATCCAGCAGAATCATTTCAAAGCTTTATCTGACTAGCTAACTTTGTTTTTTAAACTTATAATTTCATACCATTATAAAAATAGTAGTATCCTATGAATCCTTTGCCCTACTTCTCCCCATAATCCAACGATACCAGCTCTTAAAACTATAACATAGCATCAAAACCAGAAAATTGTCATTAGCACAATATTGTTAACTAGACTATACACTTCGTTCAAACTCCATCAGTTTTGACTTGCGTTCATCTGTGTGTGTGTGTAGGATTGTATAGAAGTATACACATACACTTTAGTGTAGTTTCTCATAATCACTTTATGATTTCATATAACTAACCACCAAGATCAAAACAAAGAACTATTTCATCACCACCAAGGGCTTCCTTGTGCTACCCGCTTTATAGTTGCTTCCTGCTTCCAACGTCCCTATACCCTAGAAATCACTATTCCATTCTCCATTTCTAAAACTGTCACTTCAAAAATGTTACAAAATTAAAGCATGTATTATATATGCTTTTTTGAGACTGGCCTTTTTCATTTAGCATAATGCTCCTAAGATGCACCCGGTTGTTATGTACCAATAATTCATTTCTTTCCATTGCCGAACAGTATTGTATTGCATGGATGTACCAGTTTGTTTAACCATTCACCCATTAAAGGACATCTGTAGTAAAAATAAAATAAAATAAAATAAAATAATAAAAAAGAACGAAGACCCATTGATATGCTGTGTTCAAGAGACCCATCTCACCTGCAGTGACATATATAGGCTCAAAATAAACAAATGGAAAATAATCTAACAAGAAAATAAAAAAATAAAATAAAATAAAAAAGCAGGGGTTGCAATTCTAATTTCTTTCTAAACAGACTTTAAACCAACAAAGATAGATAAATGACATAGAAGGATGCTACAGATGTATAGGATTAAGATAAAGAAAATGAGGCAGGACCAGTTTGCAGCTTCTACTCAAATGGACAGAGCGGTGTGTTGGAACTCATGTCATGAACTTTTTCTCCAATAACTATGGCAGGAACACATCAGGAAAGGTAAGAAAATTCACAGATACTTTGAAGGAAATGGATCACCACTGCAGGTTTCCTGAGATGCTGAAAAACTGAGTCTGCTTGCTTTCTAGGTGGGGAGGCTTGTGGTATTGGGCAAGTTCTCAGCCTTGGTCACTGGTTGCATAAAAATAGACCCAATTCTGTTGGTGGGGTGGGGGGTGGGGCATGATGGGAGTGAGACCAGGCTTTAGGACTGCAGGCTGCATGATAGCAGGGTGAGGCCTATTACTGCTGCCATTTCCCCACTTCCCTGGTGACCTGCATGACTCAGTAGAGATATCCATAATCCCTCTGGAAATATAACTTCATTGGCCTTGGAACTACACCTCCATCCACCACAGCAGCTCCAGCAAGCCCTGCCAAAAGAGAGTTTGAGCTCAGACACACCTATTCATGCCCCAACCTGGAAATTTTTTTCTACCCATTCAGATAGCCAAAGACAACAGTCATAATATCTTGGGATTTCTATTGCCTTGCTCACCTCCTGAGAAACCTTAATACTTAACCAGGCATCCTTAGGAAAAGTTTGCATTCTTCCTATAGTACTGCAGGTGATGTGCTCTTGAAAGTACCACCTTCTGTCTGGAGGTCAGCCAACATAAAACCAGTGCACTGAACAAAAATGCAACCAAGGACCCTTACAGAGTTTACCTCATTCCTCTGCAACCTCCACCAAAGCACATGCTGATATCCACTGCTGAAAGACCTGAAGATGGAACACATCACAGGACTCTTTGCAATCACTTTCCAGTACAGGCCAGAGTCCAGTAACTCCACTGAGTGGACAGACCCAGAAGAACAAAAACAATCACTGCAGTTCAGCTCTCAGGAAGCCCCATACGTAGAGAAAGGGGGAAAACACTACATCAAGGGAATACCTTGTGGCACAAAAGAATTTGAATCTTGAGTCCCATATCTTTCCTGTGACACAGTCTACTGAAATGAGAAGGGACCAGAAAAACAATTTTGGTAATATGACAAAACAAGGTCCTTTAACACTTCTAAATAATAATACCAGCTCACCAGCAATGCATTCAAACCAAGATGATATATCTGAATTATCAGGAAAAAAAAAAAAAAAAAAAAAAAAAAAAACAGAAGGTAGACTATTAAGTTAATCAAGAAGGAGCCAGAGAAAGCTAAACTCCAAATTAAAGAAATCAAAAACATGATACAGGATATAAAAGGAAAAATCTTCAGTAAAATAGCATAAATTAAAATAAAAAAGTCTCTGGAAATCAAAATCACACTTTAGAAAAATGCAAAATGCACTGGAAACTCTCAGAAATAAAATTGAACAAGCTCAAAGTCAAGGCTTTTGAATCAACTCAATCTATCAAAGACAAAGAAAAGCTAACTTCAAAAAAGGAGCAAAGCTTCCAATAGGGTTGGGACTATGTTAAATGTCCAAATATAAGAATTATTGATGTTTCTGAGGAAGAAGAGAAATGTAAAAGTCTGGGAAACATATTGGAGAAAATGATCAAGAAAAACTTCTCTGGCCTTACTAGAGATCTAGACATCAAAATACAGGAAACTCAAAGAGCACCTGGGAAATTTATTACTAAATGATCATTGCCTAGGCACACAGTCATCAGGTTATCTAAAGTTAAGTTAAAGAAAAAAAAAAAAAAAAGAATCTTCAGAACTCTGAGGCAAAAACATCAGGTAACCTACAAAGGAAAACCTATCAGATTAACAGCAGATTTCTCAGAAGAAACCCTACAAGCTAGAAGGGATTGGAGTGGTGTTCTTAGCTTCCTTAAACAAAACAATTATCAGCCAAGAATTTTGCATTCAGTGAAACTAAGCTTCATAAATGACAGAAAGATAGTCTTTTCCAGATTAATAAATGCTGAGAGAATTCAACACTACCTAGCCAGCACTACAAGAACTGCTGAAAGAAGCTATAAATCTTGAAACAAATCCTGAAAATACACCAACATAGAACCTCCTTAAAGCATAAATCTTAAAGAATCTATACAACAATAAGATAATGAAAAAATGCCAAGCTACTCAGGTAACAAATAGCATAATGAATAGAATATTATTTCACATCTCAATATTAACATTGAATATAAATGACCTAAGAGCTCCACTTAAAAGATAAGAATGGCAGAGTGGATGAGAATTCACCAAACAAGTTTCTGCTGTCTTTAGGAGACTCATGTAACACATAAGGACTCAAATAAACCTAAGGTAAAAGGATGAGAAAAGATTTTGCATGCAAATAGACACCAAAAGCAAATAGAAATAGCTGTTCTTACATCAGATCAAACAAACTTTAAAGTAACAGAGGTTTAAAAAGACAAAGAGGGACATTATATAATGATAAAAGGACTAGTCCAACAAGAAAATATCAAAATCATAAATATATATGCACCTAACACTGGAGGACCCAAATTGATAAAACAATCACTATTAGACCGAAGAAATGATATAGATGGCAACACAGTAATAGTAGGGAACTTTGATACTCCACTGACAGAACTAGACAGGTCATTAAGACAGAAAGTCAACAAAGAAACAATAGATGTAAATTATTCCATACAAAAAAAGGACTTAACAGATATTTACAAAACATTCCACTCAAGAACTGCAGAATATACATTATACTTATCAGCACATAGAACATTCTCTAACATAAACCATGTGATGAACCACAACATAATCTCAGCAAATTTAAGAAAATCAAACTTATATCAAGCACTCTCTCAGAAAACAGTAAAACAAAATTGGAAATCGTCTCCAAAGGAAACCTTCAAAACTATGTAAATATGTGGAAATTAAATAACCTGCAACTGAATTATCATTGGGTCAAGAATAAAATCAACATAAAAACTAAAAAAAAATTGAAATGAATGATAATAGTGATACAACCTATCAAAACCTCTGGAATACAAGAAAAGTGGTGCTAAGAAGAAAGTCTTAGCCTACATCAAAAATTTGAAAGAGAACAAATAGACAGTTTAAGCTCACACCTTGCAGATCTGGAGAAACAAAGAACAATTTAAACCCAAACCCAGCAGAAGAAAATAAATAACAAATATCAGAGCAGAACTAAATGGAATTGAAACAAAACAATACCAAAGATAAATGAAACAAAAAGCTGGTTCTTTGAAAAGATAAATAAAATTGATAGACCATTAGTGAGATTAACCAAAAAAAGAAGAGAGAGGATCCAAATAAACTCAATTAGGAACAAAACAAGAGATACGATAACTGATGCCATAGAAAGACAGAGGATTCTTCAAGGCTATTATGAATACCTTTGATACTGGTGGGAGGCAGACAGGTTCCTAGGTGGAAATGTGTGGGTCCCTTGTGAAACTCCACCTTTAAGCCAGGGACAGATTGAAACCTTGGGGCTGGGCTGACAGTTTTGGGTGGAGCCCACCATCAAGAGAGAACTTCCTCAATGCCCTTTGGCCAACTGGATGGTGGATTTTCCAGGCCCACCCATGGCTGTCCATAGACCAATTAGCATGAACTTCCTCCATTCTGGGCCCATAAAAACTCCAGAAACAGCAAGACTCAGATGTTCATTGGGATGAACTCCCTATAAGATAGGAGCTACCCACATCAGGTCTCCTCTCTGCTGAGAGTTGTTCTGTCACTCAATAAAGCCTTGCTCACCATCCTGTTGTCTCTGTAACCTCATTTTTCATGGTCACAAGGCAAGAACTTGGGACCCGCTGAACGGTGTGAGTGAAAGGAGCTATCACTTTCTTGTCCATCTCACCAAGCTGTGGGCAGGAGCTAAAGGGGGTGTAACACTATAGCCCTCCCTCTCTCTACCACTTACAGTAAGTGTAGTCCAGCCACAGCATCATATAAAGCCAGATCCTGTGCTGGTACCTTAAGTTATCCACCTCACCACAGCAGCTGGCATGCCTGGCTGTGCACAGTTGCCAGAACCCATGCTCACTTGTTTACACACTGCTAATTGTTCCACACCTGGCTTGCCCTTGGCAGGTGTGGGATCTGGGCTGGGAGCATGAGCTGAGTGTAGCCTGCCAGGCCAAGTTGGCGGAAAGAGCCCAGCAGGTGCAATCAAACTCAAGCAGAGGCACTGCCAGCCACAGAGGTTTCCAGCTGCTGTGGCGGTACCCTAAGGATCCTGAGATATTTCTGGGGAGCTCATCCAGAATCTGTGAGGGAAAATGGTCCAAGGCCTCATATGTGCAGGCTTGCCTTGCCTTACAGGGTAACCTGAACCTTTGCCAATATTGTAGGATGGATACAATTTTAAAAAGTGAGTAAAATCATACTTCTTTTTTTTCAGAGTCCCTAAACTCCACAACAGCCAAAATGAAAGTAAAACACCGGACTTCTGTCAACCAGTCAAAAGTGACTAGCATGGCTCTCAAACTTAACACATAGTGGACAGGCTTGCTGGGGAGAACACTGCCAATTCCCCATCTTCCTTGGGTGTTGGGAATGCTGATTCTGTTTGAAACCAGTTTCCCTTCATGGAGGTCTAGCCATCATGTCTGAGTGGAAGGAGGTCCTGGGGCAACTGAGGGTATCTGACTGAGGCTATACACATCGGTGTTATCCAAAGGCCTCTGGAATAGCTCCAGTCCCTGGCTGCCTGTTAGGGTGTTTGCATTAAGATCCCTAGGCTTTCCTATTGCATTTTATTTATTTTTTTCTTTCAAAGACTGCCATAGCGGATATCTTCTTTTTACATTCTAAGCAAAGGGTGTTGTTGCAAACCACAGAGATAATATTACTCCGTAGAATGAGCATTTGGTTTGTCACCAGGGGAGCAAAACAGAATAATGTAGTATCTGTCTATTATTAGAAGCAAGGCAGATGTAACAATTGAGAGGCTTTTTTCCCCTGTTGAAAGAAGCCATTTGCATAGGGCAAGAGGCTTTTTCCCCAAGACACTTTCTCCTCCCCTGAACATCAGGTTTTTTGTTTGTTTGTTTGTTTGTTTCTATTTCCTCCAGCTTGTCAGGAGTCAGCAAAGTCCTGCAAATACAGGGAGTTTTTTCTATGAGAGAGATTGACCTTTTCCTCTTGGGAGCCATCTTGTTGGACCAGGTCTCCAATCTGCATGCCCTTGTTTGAGGAGGACCTGGTTCTACAGCTTCACCTTAGAATTCTGCTTATGACAGGGAATGAGTGAAAGAACTGCACTGCTGGGTGCTGACTACAATTTGGCAAGGGCCACCTGGGACTTAATTAAATGGGTTCATACATTTCCCTGAGACACATTTTTTATGCCAAATTTTATTTCAAGCCTTGATTTGAAGACCTAATTAGGAAAAGTAGATCAAGGGACCTGAAGGCAGTTACAGTGGAAGGTTAGAACTATTTCTGCCTAATAGGCCTTTCCACTTCTTGGATGTAGGTTATGCTTGCATCTGTGGTATAGATGAGGTCTAGGGAATCCTTAGGTTACCAACAGTGGGAGGATAGCAAATAGGTAAGTGAAAATATTCCTACACACCAGGCCTGCCTGCTACATGGGTGGAGGTTTTACTCGCATTCTTGGGTGGCACCTGCAAGAGTCACCAGACTCGGAGATATAAGAACAGAAGAGAAAAAGAGGACACTTTTTTTTTCTCTCCATCACACACCCTGGGTTTTCACTGGAAGAGACAGAGGGACTAAGGGATAGCTTTTCCCCTGCCTTTTAGATTAATAACCAATCATTTTCATCCTACATTCCTCTGGAATGTATCCTGAATCACCGGGACTTTTTTGAAACTCAGATTCTGGAGAAAAGCACCTCATGTTTCCTTTGTACAAAGGTGTGACCAGATTATCTTCTGCAGGAAAGAGAATATTGGCCTCAGGAAGGATTAATTTCAGTATCATCCTGCAGCTGGATCTTTTCTGTAAACATAAGAGCAAATGGTCCAAGGCCTCATATGTGCAGGCTTTCTTTGTTTTACAGGGTAATCTGGACCCTTACCAATGTTATAGGATGGATTCAGCCCTCCTAGTGGCCATCTCAGGAAAGACTGCAAAGGGCAATTTCAAGGAACTAGAGAAGAAAACTCTAGAGGTGCCTCTAGTGGGGGAGTTAAGCTCCTCCATTCCACCCTACCCAGGTTTTCTGTCAAGCTTGTCCCACCCTTGAAATATTTATTTTAGGTAGGTCCAAGTCTTGCTTCTGCCACTACAACAGATGTCTAGTCAATATGGCTCCATTGAGTTCCAGGTCCCCTTTTCCCTACAAGACTTAAGGCAAATTAAGGGAGATCTTGCCAAGTCTACAGATGATCTTGACAGGTATATAGAGGCTTTCCAGAATTTAACCCAAATATGTAAACTCTCCTGAAAGGACATTATGTTACTTTTGAATCAAACTTTGACTGCTGCAGAAGACCGGCAACCAATCAATTGCTGACTGCTGCTGGTTGCCCTGTAAGTGGCAGAAAATTTGGGGGATGAGCTTTACATTTTACATAGTGCTAGAGATGAGTCTTATCTAATTGGAAAGATACCATTGGAGGACGCTAGATGGGACCCCACTGATTAAATGGGAGAAGGGAGGAGGAAATACTTTCAGGTGTGCATACTGGAGGGCTTACAAAAAACTCAAACTAAGCTTCTCAATTATTCCAAGCCATCCTTGATCAACCAGGGATTAGATGAGAATCCCACTGCCTTCCTGCAAAGGCTACAAGGAGCCCTGGTAAAGCAAACCTCTCTATCTCCTGATTCAGTAGAGGGACAACTGATCCTAAAGGATAAGTTTTTTATAGGTGGCCCCTGATATCAGGAGAAAGCTGAAGAAACAGGTCATGGGAGCAGATAGTATTTTAAAGAACCTCCTGAAAGTGGCCAGCTTGATCTTTTAAATAAAGATTGAGACAAAGCCAAAGAGAGAGAGAGAGAGGAGACACACAAACAAAGACAGAGGCTCTAATAGCCACCTTGCAGGCTAACAAAACCCAGAGTCCCCAAGATGCACCTGTTAACTGCTACAAATGTGGCAAGCCAGGTCACTTTATGAAAAACTGCCCAAGCAACATAAGGAAGCCAACGTGACCCTGTCTAATTTGTGATGGGAAACACTGCAGGGTGGACTGTCCCCAGAGGCACAGGTCGCCAGGGCCAATCCAAATGGTCCAGCATGACTGAGGGTTCCTGTGCCTCCCTCCTTGGCCTGGGTGTTTCTGGAAGTTGAAGGGTGGAAGGTGAATCTCCTTCTGGTCACTGGAGCAAGTCTTTCACTGCTCCTGTCCAATCTAATCCCACTCTTCCTCTTTTAGCACTACTATGGGAGAGTGTCCCAGGAAAACCTTTAAGTCAATATTTTTCCCAACCCCTAAGCTGTAAGTGAGGAGACCGCTTGCTTACTGTTCTCACCTTTGCTCTATTCCTCACCGTAAGCGGTTTTTTTCAAGGACTCCTTAACCCTGAACTCCCAAGGGATTATCTACACCCCTAAACAGTTATTTTTATTTCAAAAGTTTAAGCTCCTCCATAAAAATTTTAATTTATTTCACTAGTATAAAACAGCTCTAGCCACAATATTGTTTTCAGAATAATTAGTCTATTTTACTTCTTATTTCTGTTATCTTTGGCACTAGATTTTTTCTTTTAGATCCTCTTTGTATAATATTCATATTTGGTCTATGCATACTTAACATCCTCTTAAAATTTGTTTCTTCTCACCAAGAAGCCATTAAACTCCAAGTGATAATGCAACTGCAGCCTTGGATGATGGCTGTCTGTTTACTGGGAACGTTAAATAGGCCTCTGAGAAATATCTGACTGCTGCTTTCCCCCAAACAATGCAGGAGGCATTTGTGCTGACAGGGGGTCAGCAAGAAGCAGTTAAGAATGATAATTATCCCTATCCTAAAGGCAGTTAGGTGTGCCTCTTCAGAGGGGAAATTGATGGCTTCAGTTGGCAGGCAAGTTCCTAGTCAGGAAGGAGCAAGTCCCTTGTGAAACCCCATCTTCAAGTCAGGGATGGCCTGAAGCCTGAGGCCAGGCTGCCAGTTTTGGGTGAAGTCTGCAACCCAGAGTGAGAACTTTCTTGATGTATTTTGGCCAATTAGATGGTGCTTCTTACAGGGCAGTCCATGACTGCCCATAGAGCAATCAGCATGCACTTTCTTCTGCCCATGGACCAATCAGCATGCACTTTCTCCATTCGGAGGCCATAAAACCCGGGACTCAGTAGTATTCAGACACCCCTTGGGATAACTTGGCTGTGTGCAGATAGGAGCCACCCACTTCAGGTCTCCTCTCTTCTGAAAGCTGTTCTGTTGCTTAATAAAGCTCCTCTTTGCCTTGTTCACTATCCAGTTGTCCATGTAACCTAAATCTTCCTGGATACAGGAAAGGAACTTGGGACCTGTTGAACAGCAGGAAATAAAGAAGCTGTACCATTTCCCTGGCCACCTCACTGAACTGTGGGCAGGAGCTGTAGGGGCTGTAATACTTCCCTGGCCGGCTTGCCAAGCTGCTGGCAGGAGCTAAAGGGGCTGTAAGACAATACATACAATAGCCCTCCCACCCTCCGCTGGTGCCGGATGGCTGACCCACACAATGAGAAGCAGTAGTGGGGCCAGAGCAGGGTTGCAAGACAGAAAGGGTTGTAACACAAACAGGCTGAAACAAGCCCTCCACCAAAGACAGCCCACAACTTGCTGCACTGCAGGCAATAAGGAAAAATGAACTGTTGCCCTTTTCAGACCCCAGACCTCTGGGCTTACAGAATCAGTGATATGACGTTCTGTAACCCCCTCTTTGGGGGCTCTGCTGTTTCTGGTGTCTCCGAGCTTTCAGGCACCACCGTGTTTCCTGTGTCCAGATTCTGGTGCCTGCAGCAGAAGTCACTTGTTGTATGTCCGGTCCAGCCACAGTTTCGTATGGCACTGGTGCCTGTGCAAGTGCCTGAAACTGCCCACCATGCCACAGCAGTTGGTATGCTTGGCTGTGTGCAGTGGCTCGACCCTGCACTTGCTCGCCATCACACCCCTTGCTGCTCTGTGCTTTCCTTGCCCTTGGCAGGCATGGGATCTGAGTGTGAGCTGAGAGAAGCCTGCTGGCCTGAGTGGGTGGAATAAGCCTGTGGGCACAATCAAAACTCAAGCAGAGGGAAGACTGGCCGCAGAGGTCTCTGGCTGGCAAAGTGACTCTCTAAGGATCCTGAGAAAATTTTACACGCATAAACTAGAAAACCTAGAGGAGATGGATAAGTTCTTGGAAATATACATCTTTCCTAGATTAAACCAGAAATATTTTAGGAACTCTGAACAGACCAATAACAAGCAGCTGTATTTAAATGGTAATTAAGAAATTTGCCAACAAGTCCAGGATCAGACAGATTCACAGCTGCATTCCCTTAGATATTCAAAGAAGAACTGGCACAAGCCTTATTGACACTATTCTAAAAGATAAAGAAAGACGGGGGTGTTCTTTAATTCACTCTATGAAACCAGTATCGTGCTGATACCAAAAACAGGGAAGGACATAACAACAACAAAAAAACTACAGACCAATATCCCTGATGAACATAGATGCAAAAATCATCAACATAATATTAGCAAACCAAATCCAACAGTATACCAAAAAGATAACCCACCATGATCAAGTGGGCTTTATATCAGAGAGACAAGGATTAACTTATGTAAATCAATATATGTAATGCACCACATAAACAAAATTAAAAACAAAACAACATGATCATCTCAATAGAAACAGAAAAAGCATTTGGCAAAATCCAGCATCCCTCTATGATTAAAATACACAGAAAAATTGACGTAGAAGAGACATACCTTAAACTAATAAAAGCCATCCATGGCAAACCCCCAGTCAACATTATACTGAATGGGAAAACGTTGAAAACATTCCCCCTCAAAACTGGAACAAGACAAAGATGCCCCCTTTTACCACTTCTCTTCAACATTGTACTGGAAGTCCCAGCCAGAGCAATTAGACAAGAGAAAGAAATAAAGGTCATCCAAATTGGTAAAGAGGAATTCAAACTGTTGATGTTTACTCATGATATAATCATATACCTAGAAAACTTTAGAAAATCATCAAAAAACTTCTACAACTGGTAAATGGATTCAGCAAAGTTTTGGGATACAAAAGCAATGTACACAAATCATTAGCTCTGCTTTTTACCACCAGCAACCAAGTTGAGAATCAAATCAAGAGCTCAACTCCTTTTACAATAGCTAAAACAAATAGAAAATAAAACAACATACTTAGTAATATATCTGATTAAGGTGGTGAAAGTTGTCTATGAGGAAAACTACAACACAATGCTGAAAGAAATTGTAGAGGACACAAACAAAGGGAAACATCAAATGCTCATGTACAGGTAGGATCAATATTGTGAAAATGATCATACTGTCAAAAGCAATCTACAAATTTAATGCAATTCCCATCAAAATGCTACCATAATTCTTCACAGAATTAGAAAAAACAATTATAAAATTCTTGTAGAACCAGAAAACTTCCCACAAAATCAAAGCAAGAATAAGCAAAAGACCAAATCTGAAGGCATCACATTAGTCGACTTCAAACTATAACATAAAACAATAGTCAAGAAAAGCAGTATGGTACTGGTCGGTATAAATACAGGCACATAGACCATTGGAACTGAATAGGGAGCACAGAAATAAATCCAAATACTTACAGTCAAATGATCTCTAACAAAGCAAACAAAAACATAAAGTGGATAAATGATACCCTTTTCAACAAATGATGCTGGGATAACTGCCAAGTCCATACGTAGAAGAATGAAACAAAATCCTCATCTCTCGCCTTATGCAAAAATTACCTCAAAATGAATCGAATAATTAAATCAAGACCTAAAACCATAAAAATTCTAGAAGACTTCAGGAAAAACCTTTTCGACGTTGGCTTAGTCAAAAACCAAGTACCCAAAAGCAAATGAGGTAAAAACAAAGATAAATAGATGGGACTTAATTAAACTAAAAAGCTTCTGAAAAGCAAAAGAAATAATAGCAGAGTTAACAGACAACCCACAGAGTGAAAGAAATCTTCACAATCTATTCATACAACAAAGGACTAATACCAAAAATTTACAAAGAACTAAAACAAATCAGCAAGAGAAAAACAAACAACCCCATCAAAAGTGAGCTATGGAGATAAATAGACAATTCTCAGAAGAAGATATACAAATATGCAATAAGTATATGGAGAAATGCTCAACGTCACTAATTATTAGAGAAATGCAAATCAAAACCACAATGCAATACCACCTTATCCTGCAAGAATGGCCCTAATCAAAAAAATCAGAAAATAATTGACATTGGCATGGATGTGGTGTAAAAAGAACACTTACACTGTTCTTGGGGATGTAAACTGGTACAACTGCTACGGAAAACAGTGTAGAGATTCCTTAAGTAACTAAAAGTAGATCTACATTTTGATCCAGCAATCCCAGTGCTGGTAATCTACCTAGAGGAAAACAGGTCATTATATAAAAAGATACTTGCGCATGCATGTTTATAGCAGCACAATTCACAATTGCAGACATCTGGAACCAGTCTAAATGTTCATCAATCAATGGGTGGATAAAGAAAATACAGTGTGTGTACATACATATATCTATTATATATATATATTCATATATATATGAATACTCTTCAGCCATAAAAAGGAACAGAATAATGACATTGACAACAGCAACCTGGATAGAATTAGAGACTATTATTCTAAGTGAAGTAACTCAGGAATGGAAAACCAAATATTATATGCTGTCACTCACAAGGGGAGCTAAGCTGTGAGGATGCAAACACGTAAGAATGGTACATTGGACTTTAGAGACTTGGGGAAAGGATGATCGGGGGTTAAGGCAGAAAAGACTACACATTGGGTACAGTGTATACTGTTCTGCTGATGGGTGCACCAAAGTCTCAGAAGTCACCACTGAAGAATTTATTTATTTAACCAAACACCACCTGTTCCCTAAAAACCTACTAAAATAAAAAATAAATTTAATTTAAAAAGGACACTACATAATGGTAAAGAATTTAATTCAACAAAAAGATATAACTACTATTTCTACTGCAATTGTTCTCAAAAATTTGAAAAAGAGAAACTTCTCTTTATCTCATTCTTTGAGGCCAGCATCATCCTGATACCAAAACCTGGCAGAGATACAAACAAAAAAGAAAACCTCAGGCCAATATTCATGATAAATGTTGATGCAAAAATCCTCATTAAAATATGAGCTAACCAAATCCAGCAGCAAATCAGAAAGTTTATCCACCATAATCAAGTTGGCTTCACCCCAGGCATTTTATTTCATTTTTTTAACCTAAGAAGATTTATTGGTTTAAAATCTCCTCAGTTCCATTTCTTTATTTAAAAACAATATTACCAGCAGGAACTCTTATTCTTGAGAATTATTTAAAATATCATATGTGCCTTATTTTTTATTAAGTAATTGCTTTTTATGAAGTAACTTCTGGGTTTTATTTTAAAATTTTACTTCAGAGTTTATCTGTGAGTTATGGCCAAGATTATAATTCATGATAGAAGATACAGAATCTCCCAGAACTGGGTTTTGTTATAAAAAAAACAAAAGATCTGTGCTGCATATATATGTATATATATCTTATGAGGGAAATTTCAAACTACACAGTTAAACAATTTGGTGATGGCCAAGAAAAAAATTCTTTTTATTATAATCTGTAAAAAAAAGTAGAGAAAATAATGTTATCATTTAGCCTGAAGAAATCTGTCACCATATTTAACTAAAATAAGAAGAAATGAAAAAACATTCTGAAAATACTTTGGTACACCAACATCATGACAAACTCAATAAACCAAAATTGAAAACCCAGTAAAAATTAAAAACATAAAACTTAAACAAACAAACAGAACTGTGTTATTAGTGAGGATATTTTAAAATCTTTAAAAAGAATATTCTTACAAATATACAACAGCTTATATTCTTTCATATACATATGGTACATTGGACTTTGTGGACTTGGGGGAAAGGATGGCAGCGGGTGCAAGATACAAGACTATACATTGGGTACAGTGTACACTACTCAGGGAATATATATATTATATTATATATTATATTATACAATTAGTATTAATCAACCTTTATTAATAATACAATTATACTTAGCTATAAATTTTTATTAATATTGTTAAATTCATAGATAAATTAGAAGAAAAATAAACTTTTTCACTGCAAAGCAGAGATCAGGAAACTTTTACTGTAAAATATCAGATAATAAACATTTTAGATTTGAAAGTCTTATGGGCTCTGTTGCACATACTCTGTCATTGTAGTGCAAAAGCACCTACAGACAATATATTAAATAACAGACATGGGTATGTTCCAATAAAACTTTATGTACAAACAGGTATTAGAGACACCATTAAAACCAATGCCATAGAGAAATTTTAATTTTTTCATATCAGTTATTGTATTAATTGTATTCTTCAGCTCCAGAATTTCTGCTTGTCTTTTTCTTGTGGTTTCTATCTCAATAGTATCTCATTTTCTTCATTTATTGTTTGAATAAATTCTTGAAATCATTTATTCCTATTTGAGTTGTTCATTTGTAGCATACTGACATTTTTAAGATAATTATTTTGAATCTTTTTGCCATATAGTTTATAGATCTCAATTTCTTTATGATTAATTACTGAATATTTATTTTGTTTCATCAGAAGCATTGTATTTTCCTATTTTTTATGTTTCTTATAGCTTTGTTTTGGTGTCTGTGTATTTGAGGAAGCAGTTGCCTCTTCTACTCTTTATGGACTTGCTTTGGAAGGAAAATATCTCCTCATTCAGACTGATAGAGATTCTGGAAGTCTTCAAAACCTTTTCTATAGATGTACTCTTCACACCTCTCTCTCCTTACTGATAAAGAAATATCAGAATTATATGTCTTACCCCAATCCTACAGAGCCAGTCTACGTCCCAAGAGCTGCCCATTTCTTCTCCCTAGGGCAGTGCATGATATAAGGCTTATATCCCTTAAACTACAAATAAATTGAGTGTATTAGGCCATTCTTACATTGCTATAAATAAACACCTGATATAGGGTAATTTATAGAGAAATAAGATTTAATTGGCTCATGTTTCTGCAGTCTTTATAGGAAGCCTGGTGCTGGCATCTGCTTGGCTTCTGGGGTGACCTCAGGAAGCTTACCATCATGGCAGAAAATAAGGAGTGGAGGCATGGGGCAGGCACATCACATGGTAAAAACAGGAGCAAGAGTCAACCTGGGGTTGGGGAAAGGTGTCATACACTTTTGAACAACCAGATCTTACATGAAAACTCACTCTTGTGAGGATAGTACCAAGCTATGAGGCATCTGCCCCATGCTCCAAACACCTCCAACCAAGCCCCATCTCTAACATTGGGAGTTACTATTCAATACAAGATATAGGTGAGGACAAGTATGCAAACCATATGAGTAGGCAAGTAAACAATTCGAGGACATGGATTATAATCAATATAAATCAATGATACAGATTTTTTTTTTTTTTTCCTGAAAAGTATGAATAAGAGATAATCCGCAACCTGCAGGGTCACTTGTAAACCCTTTCTATGTCTGGTATAATTATTATTATATTGATTTACTTTTCTTCTCTGCAGGCTTTCAGATTCTTTTTCTGTAAATGTTTCTTTCACATCTCTCAAAACAACTAGGATCAGAGAGAGTTTACACCTCTTTACTTTTTTGTAAGAAAATAATTACCTTTATTAAGCAACTCCAATCTACGTAAGAAAGAACTTTATGTACACTACTCTTCATATTGAAACAATGGCCAATGTGATGGTGTTATGAAGTAGAGCCTTAAAGAGGTAATTAGGACATGAGGATTTCCTGCTAGTGAATGTAACTAAGGCCCATATAAAAGAAGCTTGATGCAGTGATCAGCCTTTTTGTCCTTCTAACTTATACAATGTGAGAACACAGTATTCCTGCTTTTCAGAGGATTTAAAAATAAGGCACCATTTTTGGAAGCAGAGAATGGCTATCACTACCTGATAAACCCACTGCAGGTTTGATCTTGAACTACTCAGCTTCCAGAATTGTGGAAATGACATTTCTATTTTTTTTTTTTTTTTTATCCGATCTGTGGTACTTTGTTATAGCAGCACAAATGGACTAAGACACTGGATG
Source organism: Rhinopithecus roxellana (assembly GCF_007565055.1). NCBI lineage: Eukaryota > Metazoa > Chordata > Mammalia > Primates > Cercopithecidae > Rhinopithecus > Rhinopithecus roxellana. Next base: position 186,032,054 of record NC_044550.1, on the reverse strand, counting down.
GTACTTCTTTAGTGTTAATTGCTGGGTAAAACATCTAACCATTATCTCTGAACTAATATGAGTTTATGATGGAAGATGTCATATTTTAGCTTTTAGTTAATCAATCTACCAGTATAAAGTTAATTGATTTAAGTGATTGGGCATATTGTAGCATGTGTTTTCAAAATATTACAAAAGATGATTCATCCTGTTTGTGACTATTTACTACAACGGCCTTGTGTGGGAGATTTTTTAGGTGTAAAATTGTTTGGCCTTAAACTCAATTACCGATTGATATTACCCCTGTGAGACCATGTGGTATTTGGTTTTCTGTTCTTGCGATAGTATGCTGAGAACAACGGTTTCCAACTGCATCCATGTCCATACAAAACACAAACTCATCCTTTTATATGGCTGCATAGTATTCCATGGTATGTATGTGCCACATTTTCTTAATCCAGTCTGTCACTGATGGACATTTGGGTAGATTCCAAGTCTTTGCTATTGTGAATAGTGCCACAATAAACATACGTGTGCATGTGTCTTTATAGCAGCATGATTTGTAATCTTTTGGGTATATACCCAGTAATGGGATGGCTGGGTCACAGGGTATTTCCAGTTCTAGATCCTTGAGGAATTGCCACACTGTCTTCCACAATGGTTGAACTAGTTTACAGTCCCACCAACAGTGTAAAATGTTCCTATGTCTCCACATCCTCTCCAGCACCTGTTGTTTGCTGATTTTTTTAATGATTGCCATTCTAACTGGTATGAGATGGTATCTCAACATGCTTTTGATTTGCATTTCTCTGATGGCCAGTGATGATGAGCATCTTTTCATGTGTCTGTTGGCTGTATGAATGTCTTTTTTTGAGAAGTGTCTGTTCATATCCTTTGCCCACTTTTTGATGGGGTTGTTTGTTTTTTTCTTGTAAATTTGTTTGAGTTCTTTATAGGTACTGGACATTAGCCCTTTGTCAGATGAGTAGATTGCAAACATTTTCTCCTATTCTGTAGGTTGCCTGTTCACGCTGATGGTAGTTTCTTTTGCTGTGAAGAAGCTCTTTAGTTTAATTAGATCTCATTTGTCAATTTTGGCTTTTGTTGCTGTTGCTTTTGGTGTTTTAGACGTGAAGTCCTTGCCCATGCCTATGTCCTGAATGCTATTACCTAGGTTTTCTTCCAGGGTTCTTATAGTTTTAGGTCTAACATTTAAGTCTCTAATCCTTCTTGAATTAATTTTCATGTAAGGAGTAAGGAAAGGGTCTTTTCAGCTTTCTACTTATGGCTAGCCTATTTTCCCAGCACCATTTACTAATAGGGAATCCTTTCCCCATTTGTTGTTTTTGTCAGGTTTCTCAAAGATCAGATGGCTGTAGATGTGTGGTATTATTTCTGAGGGCTCTGTTCTGTTCCATTCGTCTATTTCTCTGTTTTGTTACCAGCACCATGCTGTTTTGGTTACTGTAGCCTTGTAGTATAGTTTGAAGTCAGGTAGTGTGATGCCTCTGGCTTTGTCCTGCTGACTTAGGATTGTCTTGGCAATGCGGGCTCTTTTTGGTTCCATATGAAGTTTAAAGCAGTTATTTCCAATTCTGTGAAGAAAGTCACTGGTAGCTTAATGGGGATGACATTGAATCTATAAATTACTTTAGGGAGTATGGCCATTTTCACAATATCCTATACAGGAGCATGGTATGTTCTGCCATTTCTTTGTGTCCTCTTTTATTTCACTGAGCAGTGATTTGTAGTTCTCCTTGAAGAGGTCCTTTACATCCCTTTTAAGTTGGATTCCTGGGTATTTTATTCTCTTTGAAGCTATTGTGAATGCAAGTTCATTCATGATTTGGCTCACTATTTGTCTGTTACTGGTGTATAAGAATGCTTGTGATTTTTGCACATTGATTTTGTATCCTGAGTCTTTGCTGAAGTTGCTTTTCAGCTTAAGGAGATTTTGGGCTGAGACAATTGGATTTTCTAAATATACAGTCATGTCATCTGTAAACAGAGACAATTTGACTTCTTCTTTTCCTAACTGAATACCCTTGATTTCTTTCTCTTGCCTGATTGCCCTAGCCAGAATTTCCAACACTATGTTGAATGGGAGTGGTGAGAGAGGGCATAACTGTCTTGTGCCACTTTTCAAAGGAAATGCTTCCAGTTTTTGCCCATTCAGTATGATATTGGCTGTGGGTTTATCATAAATAGCTCTTATTATTTTGTGATACGTTCCATCAATACCGAATTTATTGAGCGTTTTTAGCATGAAGGGCTGTTGAATTTTGTCAAAGGCCTTTTCTGCATCTATTGAGATAATCATGTGGTTTTTGTCTTTGATTCTGTTTATATGCTGGATTACGTTTATTGATTTGCATATGTTTAACCAGCCTTGCATCCCAGGGATGAAGTCCACTTGATAATGGTGGGTAAGCTTTTTGATGTGCTGCTGGATTCGGTTTGCTAGTTATTTTATTGAGGATTTTTGCATCGATGTTCATCAGGGATATTGGTCTAAAATTATCTTTTTTGTTGTTGTATCTCTGTCAGGTTTTGGTATCAGGATGATGTTGTCCTCGTAAAATAGTTAGGGAGGATTCCCTCTTTTTCTATTGATTGGAATAGTTTCAGAAGGAATGGTACCAACTCGTCCTTGTGCCTCTGGTAGAATTCGGCTGTGAATCCATCTGGACCTGGACTTTTTTTGGTTGGTAGGCTATTAATTATTGCCTCCATTTCAGAGCCTGCTATTGGTCTATTCAGGGAATCAACTTCCTGGTTTAGTCTTGGGAGAATGTAAGTGTCCAGGAAATTATCCATTTCTTCCAGGTTTTCTAGTTATTTGTGTAGAGTTGTTTATAGTATTCTCTGATGGTAGGTTTGTATTTCTGTGGGGTCGGTGGTGATATCCCCTTTATCATTTTTTATTGCATCTATTTGATTCTTCTCTCTTTTCTTCTTTATTAGTCATGCTAGCAGTCTATCAATTTTGTTTACCTTTTCAAAAAACCAGCTCCTGGATTCATTGATTTTTTGGAGGGTTTTTTGTATCTCTATCTCCTTCAGTTCTGCCCTGATCTTAGTTATTTCTTGCCTTCTGCTAGTTTTTGAATGTGTTTGCTCTTGCTTCTCTAGTTCTTTTAATTATGATATTAGGGAGCCAATTTTAGATCTTTTCTGCTTTCTCTTGTGGGCATTTAGTGCTATAAATTTCCCTCTACACACTGCTTTAATTGTGTCACAGAGAATCTGGTATGTTGTATCTTTGTTCTCATTGGTTTCAAAGAATATCTTTATTTCTGCCTTCATTTCATTATGTACCCAGTAGTCATTCAGGAGCAGGTTGTTCAGTTTCCATGTAGTTGAGTGGTTTTGATTGAGTTTCTTAGTCCTGAGTCCTAGTTTAATTGCACTGTGGTCTGAGAGACAGTTTGTCACAATTTCTGTTCTTTTACATTGGCTGAGTAGTGCTTTACTTCCAACTATGTGATCAATTTTGAAATCAGTGTGATGTGGTGCTGAGAAGAATGTATATTCTGTTGATTTGGGGTGGTGAGTTTTGTAGATGTCTATTAGGTCCGCTTGGTGCAGAGTTGAGTTCAATTCTTGGATATCCTTGTTAACTTTCTGTTTCGTTGATCTGTCTAATGTTGACAATGGGGTGTTAAAGTCTCCCATTATTATTATATGGGAGTCTAAGTCTCTCTGTAAGTCTCTAAGGACTTGCTTTATGGATCTGGGTGCCTCTGTATTGGGTGCATATATATTTAGGATAGTTAGTTCTTCCTGATGAATTGATCCCTTTACCATTATGTAATGGCTTTCTTTGTCTCTTTTGATCTTTGATGGTTTAAAGGTTTAAAGTCTGTTTTATCAGAGACTAGGATTGCAAATCCTGCTTGTTTTTGTTTTCCATTTGCTTGGTAGATCTTCCTCCATCCCTTTATTTTGAGCCTATGTGTGTCTCTGCATGTGAGATGGGTCTCCTGAATACAGCAAACTGATGGGTCTTGACTCTTTATCCAATTTGCCACTCTGTGTCTTTTAAATAGACCATTTAGTCCATTTACATTTAAGGTCAATATTGTTATGTGTGAACTTGATCCTGTCATTATGATATTAGCTGGTTATTTTGCTTGCTAGTTGATGCAGTTTCTTCCTAGCATTGATGGACTTTACATTTTGACATGTTTTTACAATGGTTGTTACCTGTTTTTCCTTTCCATGTTTAGTGCTTCCTTCAAGGTCTCTTCTAAGGCAGGCCTGGTTGTGAGAAAATCTCTAAGCATTTGTTTGTCTGTAAAGGATTTTATTTCTCCTTCACTTAAAAAACTTAGTTTGGCTGGATATGAAAGTTTGGGTTGAAAATTCTCTTCTTTAAGAATGTTGAATATTGGCCCCTACTCTCTTCTGGCTTGGATAGTTTCTGCCTAGAGACCTACTGTTAGTCTGATGGGCTTCCCTTTGTGTGTAACCTAACCTTTCTCTCTGGTTGCCTTTTACATTTTTTCCTTCATTTCAACTTTTGTGAATCTGACAATCATGTGTCTTGGAGTTGCTCTTCTCGAGGAGTATCGTTGTGGCATTTTCTCTATTTCCTGAATTTGAATGTTGGCCTGCCTTACTAAGTTGGGGAAGTTCTCCTGGATGATATGCTGCAGAGTGTTTTCCAGTTGGTTCCATTTTCCCCGTCACTTTCAGGCACACCAATCAGATGTAGATTTGATCTTTTCACTTAATCCCATACTTCTTGGAGGCTTTGTTCACTTCTTTTTACTGTTTTTTCTCCACACTTCTCTTTTTGCTTCATTTCATTCATTTGATCTTCAATCGCTGATACTCTTTCTTCCCATTGATCGAGTCAGTTACTGAAGCTTGTGCATTTGTCATGTATTTCTCGTGTTATGGTTTTCATCTCTATCAGTTCTTTTAATGTCTTCTCTGCATTGATTATTCTAGTTATCTATTCATCCATTCTTTTTCCAAGGTTTTTAGTTTCTTTCCACTGGTTACATTGTTCCTCCTTTAGTTTAAAAAGTTTGATCGACTGTAGCCTTCTTCTCTCAACTCATCAAAGTCATTCTCCATCTAGCTTTGTTCCATTGCTGGCAATGAGCTGTGTTCCTTGGGAGGGAGAGATGCCCTCTGATTTTTTGAATTTCCATCTTTTCTGCCCTGCTTTTTCCCCATCTTTGTGGTTTTATCTGCCATTGGTCTTTGATGATGGTGATGTACTGATGGGGTTTGGTGTGGGTGACCTTCCTGTTTGTTAGTTTTCCTTCTAACTGTCAGGACCCTCAGCTGTAGGTCTGTTGGAATTTGCTTGATGTCCACTGCAGACCCTGTTTTCCTGGGTATCAGCAGCAGAGGCTGCAGATTATAGAATATTGCTGAACAGCAAGTGTTGCTTGTCTGGTTCTTGCTCTGGTAGCTTTGTCTCAGGGGTGAACCCTGCTGTGTGAGGTGTGAGGTGTAGGTCTGCACCTAGTGGTGGATGTCTTCCAGTTAGGCTACACAGGGGTCAGGGACCCACTTGAGCAGGCAGTCTTTCCGTTCTCAGATCTCAACCTCCATGCTGGGAGATCCACTGCTCTCTTCAAAGCTGTCAGACAGCGGCATTTACCTCTGCTGAGGTTTCTGCTGCTTTTTGTTTAGCTATGACCTGTCCCCAGAGGAGGAGTCTATAGAGGCAGGCAGGCCTCCTTGAGCTGTGGTGGACTCCACCCAGTTTGAGCTTCCAGGCGACTTTGTTTACCTACTTAAACCTCAGTGTTGGCGGGCCCCCCTCCCCCAGCCTCGCTGCTGCCTTGCAGTTAGATCTCAGACTGCTGTGCTAGCAATGCGGGAGGCTCTGTTGGTGTGGGATCCTCTGGGCCAGGTGTGGGATATAATCTCCTGGTGTGCTGTTTGTTAAGACCCTTGGTAAAGTGCAGTATTAGGGAGGGAGTTACCCGATTTTCAAGGTGTTGTGTGTCTCAGTTTCCCTTGGCTAAGAAAAGGGATTCCCTTCCCCCTTGCACTTCCCAGGTGAGGCGATGCCTTGCCCTGCTTCAGCTCTCGCTGGTCAGGCTGCACCAGCAGACCAGCACCGATTGTCAGGCACTCCCCAGTGAGATGAACCTGGTACCTCAGTTGAAAATACAGAAATCACCTGTCTTCTCCGTCACTCATGCTGAGAACTGGAGGCTGGAGCTGTTCCTGTTCAGCCATCTTGGGCACGCTGCACCTACTGGGACTCTCATAATGCTTTATTGGTTAGCTTGATGGTGTCTTATAAATTAGTTAGGTTGTCTTCACTTTTTTATTGTGTATTTTTTTCTTTACATTTTTGATCCCCTGCCTGAATAATTTCAAATAATCTATGTTCTTAAGTGTGTATGTTTTTTATCTGTTTGATAATGTCTTCTCATGTGCTCCTCTAGTGAATATTAAAATTCAGTTAATTTCTTTTCTGCTTCTGAATTTTTGTTCAACTCTTTTTTATAGAGTTTTACCTTTTCATTAATATTTTCATTTTTATATGAACTATTTTTATTATTTTATATAGTTGTTTTTGTTCTCTCTTAGTTAATTATCTTTAAAATGATAATTATGAATTATTTGACAGGTAATTCATCGATCTTCATTTCCTTGGGGTTATTTTCTAGAAGTTTATTTTGTTCCCTTCATTGGGCAATGGTTTTGTGGTGAGTGTGTGTGTGTGTGTGTGTGTGTGTGTGTGTGCCTTGTGTTCTTTAGCTACAATTTGGGTATTTGAAAAATAGCTGCATCTCCCATTGTTTACCACCTAACTTGGTACAAAAGACTGTGTTCACTAGTCACACTAGCTAGAGATTCTGCGGATCTCGCAAACCTTTTCTGGGAATGTGTCTTCTCTCAGCTTTTGTATGTAATTACCCAGCTAAAGATTTTTTGTTTCCCTACATCCTCTTTAGGAGTTTGTAGTCTATTGTTCCCTCTGCTGTCATTCTGTGGTAGGGCAGCCTTTTTAACACTGCCAAACGCGGTTTTTTCTCAGTAGCTCACAGGCATCTGAATTCTGCTAGTTCCTGGGATTTCTTTGAATTAGATCAGAGAAACTAGCCCCTTGTGCAGTCCCTCCAAAAGCTAGACCATTAAAGCACCCTTTACTTTTCTCTTTCTTTCCGGCGGGGGGGAAGCTATGGCTAGGGAATTTTCTCCTAACTGTGTCATGTTGTACTGGCTGTTCTCTATAGTGAGACAATTCTGTGAAATTTCTTAGCAATTTCAGTGAAGTTCTTCTTGGCTTTGCTCTTGTCTGGGATGCTGCGATGTTTTAACTTGTTTCCGGAGTTTTCATAAAGGTAATTTGGTCTCTCTCTCTCTCTCTCTATATATATATATATGTGTGTGTGTGTGTGTGTGTGTGTGTGTGTATTTGTTAAGTCCATTTCCTATTCCGCCAACATCAATATCCCTCCACCTACACACCACGTATCACTTTTAAAGGATATGTACTGACAACATGGCAATATACTTTTATGTTCTGTATTAGGTAGCGAGACTATAGGCACTTATTTAAGTGCTTAAAACTATATTTTCAGTTTGTAATATTTCATATAAATTAAAAATACTAGAAGATATCCCAAGAAATCTTGTGGTTAGGTAAAATAAACGTGACATAGCTTTGGTGATGTTATAATAATCCATTTGACCATTATTTGATTTTAATTATAATAATTTATTTAGATATTTATGTTTGCATTAGTAAATGGGGTTATAATTTGATTTAAGTGTCTTCAGACCATGCTCAACCTAATGTGAGCATGTTCCAAAAGTTTGGTTGTAGCTGAGTAGTCTGGAATTTAAAATTTCTCTTTTTTTAACAGAAACATATAAATATTTGGCTAACTGGTAAGATTCCAAAATACTAAATGTAAGTATTAAATAACTGCAATAAACATCACGGCTGAAATATTGGTAGATAAAATGTATAAATAAGATCATTAAATATATAGTATTCTTTGTAATCATTTACAGGAAATCAATATGGAAAATCTGCTTGTGGTGTTCAGATCTATGATCTCAACCACGCTTTTGTAATTTATTTTGTTTCTTACATTGATAAGCTGATTAAAGGCCCGTAATGGCATGTGACAAAGAGAGTTGAGCCTATTAGTATAAAGTTCAATAATAATACTTTTCCCAGGAATCTATTAAGAATTAAAGTACAAAAGTCATGTAACACAATTTCTGGTAAATTCAATGTAAGAAATCATACATAATATTATGCTAATGTTGCATTATTAGAACATTTGTAGATAAACAAATAATAACTATAATGTAAACCTTATTTCCTTTTGAGGCAAGCAAAACTCGAGGATAAAGCAAAATAGATTTTAAAGAGATGCTTGCTGCTGATAAATAAGATGGAGAAAACACACAGAATAAAATATGAAGTGGAAGAAAAGAGCAAGACACTCATAATACAAAAATACTTCCCTCCACAAGTTGTTTATGAAAAGAGAGTACATATACTCATTCCCGGTCTTGTCAATAGGTGACACTGTTGAGATAGATTAAAATAAAGTGAAAAAAGATTGTGACAAAATTCATGTACACCTGTCATGGAAACAAGAAGAGCCACTGTTTTGTGAAGTATTAATATATTGGAATAATTTTTTTCTTTTCTCTTTTTTTTTTTTTTTTTAGTTTTCCACTACTTTGATTAAAACTGTATGTAGATATAAAATATACAGACAGCTTGTGTTTAATCTAGTCAATAACTAATGGAATGATGATAATTAATTAAATCCCAATAAAAATAGTAACTATGCTCACTGTTTAGACATTAATCTAGTGTTTCCAAGGCTACTGCACATCCCCTGGAGATCTTTATAAAACACAAAAACAATTAACAGTGCTATTCCAGTGAACACATAAAATATAAGAAAGGGAAATAGCTGTATTGCTGATAAAGAGTAAGTTTTAGTGGTCTGGATGGAAGATCAAATTACTCTCAACATTCCCTTAAACCAAAGCCTAATTCAAAGCAAGGCCCTAACTCTCTAATTCTATGAAGGTTGAGAGATGAGGATTCTGTAGAACAAATGTTTGACACTAACAGAGATTGATTCATGAGTTTAAGAAGCCATCTGCATAAAATAACAGTGTATGGTGAAGCAGCAAGTGTTGATAATTAAATTGCAAGTTATTCAATACATCTAAGGAAGGTCAAGGTGTCAAGATAGTCAATGTATATGAAACGACATTCACTTTAAATGCAATGCAATCTAGGGCTTTCATAGCTAAAGGGAAATGAATACCGATTCAAAGCTTCAAAGTACAGGCTGACTCTTTTGTTAGGGGCTAATGCAATTTGTGACTTTAAGTTGAAGTGGGTGCTCATTTGCCATTTGGAATATCCTACAGCCCTAAATAATTACATTATAACTTCTCTGCCTGTGCTCCATTAGTGGAAAAACAAAGCCTGGATGACAACTCATGTGTTTACAGCAGGTTTACTGAATGTTTTAAGCCCATGTTGAGACCTACTGCTCAGAAATAAAATATTTCTTTAAAATATTACTACTCATTGACAATGCACTTGATTACCCAGGAGTTCTGATGGAAAAATACAAAAAGATTAATGTTTTCATTTCATCTAACACAGCATCCATTCTGGAACTCACTGATCAATGAGTAATTTCAACTTTCAAATCTTATTATTTAAGTAACATATTTCATAAGAAAATAGCTGCTATACTAATTCTACTGATGGATCTGAGCAATATAAATTGAAAACCTTCGGAAAAAATATACCATTCTAGATGTCATTGAGTATAATAACAATCATTCATGAAAGAAGGTCAACATATCAACACTGAAGGGAGTTTAGAAGAAGTTGGTGCCAACCTTCATGGACAACTGTGAGAGATTCAAAACTTCAGTGGAGGAAGTAAATGCAGATGTGGTGGAAATAGCAAATGCACTACAATTAGAAGAGGGGCCTGAAGATGTGAATGAATTGCTACAATCTATCTGTCTATCTATCTATCTATCTATATATACTTTAAGTTCTAGGGTACATGTGCACAACTTGCAGGTTTGTTGCACATGTATACACATGCCATGTTGGTTTCCTGCACCCATCGACTTGTTGTCTACATCAGGCATTTCTCCTAATGCTATCCCACCCCCATCCCCCCACCCCATGATAGGCCCCAGTGTGTGATAATCCTCACCCTGTGTCCAAATGTTCTCATTGTTCAATTCTCACCTATGAATGAGAATATGCAGTGTTTGGTTTTCTGTCCTTGTGATAGTTTGCTCAGAATGATGGTTTCCAGCTTCATCCACGTCCCTGCAAAGGACATGAACTCATCGTTTTTTATGGTTGCATAGTATTCCATGGTGTATATGTGCCAAATTTTCTTAATCCAGTCTATCCTTGATGGGCATTTGGGTTGGTTCCAAGTCTTTGCTATTGTGAATAGTGCCACAGTTAACATATGTGTACATGTGTCTTTATAGTAGCATGATTTATAATCCTTTGGGTATATACCCAGGAATGGGATTGCTGGGTCAAATGGTATTTCCAGTTTTAGATCATTGAGGAATTGCCACACTGTCTTCCACAATGGCTGAACTGGTATACACTCCCTCTAACAGTGTAAAAGCATTCCTATTTCTCCACATCCTCTCCAGCATCTGTTGTTTCATGACTTTTTAATGATTACCATTCTAACTGGTTTGAGATGGTATCCCATTGTGGTTTTGATTTGGATTTCTCTGATGACCAGCGATGATGAGCATTTTTTCATGTGTGTGTTGCCTGCATAAATGTCTTGTTTTTAAAAGTGTCTTATAAAAAATAATTCAAGTGGATTAAAGACTTAAATGTTAGACCTAAAACCATAGAAACCCTAGAAGAAAATCTAAGCAATACCATTCAGGACATAGGCATGGGCAAAGACTTCATGACTAAAACACAAAAAGCAATGGCAACAAAAGTCAAAATAGACAAATGACATCTAATTAAACTAAAGAGCTTCTGCACGGCAAAAGAAACTATCATCAACGTGAACAGGCAACTTACAGAATGGGGGGACATTTTTGCAATCTACCCATTTGACAAAGGGCTAATATCCAGAATCTACAAAGAACTTAAACAAATTAATAAGAAAAAATCAAACAACCCCATCAAAAAGTGGGCAAAGGATATGAACTGCTACACTCTATTGATCAAACTTGATCAGATGGCGATCCATTTCTTATGGATGAGCAAATAAAGTGGTTTCTTGTGATGATATTTTCTCCCATTGAAGATGCTGTGAATATTGTGGAAATGACAGCAGATGGTTTAAAATATGACATCAATTTACTTGATAAAGCAGTGGCAGGATTTGAAATGATTTATTACAGTTTTAAAAGAAGTTCTACTGTGGGGAAAACACTATTAAGCAGCATCACATACTAAAGATAAATCTCTACTGGAAGGAGAGTCAATTGGTGCAACAATCTTTATTGTTGTGTTATTTTTAAAGGTTGCCACAGCCACTCCAACTTTCAGCAGCCACAACTTTGATCAGTTCGCAGCCATCAATGTCACTGTAAGACCCCCCCCCCATCAGCAAAAAGATTACAACTTGCTGAAGGCTTAGATATCATTAGCAATTTTTAAGCAATGAAGTATTTTATAAGTACAGCATGTATATTTTCCCTTAGACATATGGTATTGCACATTCAGTAGACTATAATATAGTGTAGACATAACTTTTATGTGCACTGGGAAACCAAAAAATTCATGCATCTTGCTTTACTGCAATATTTGCTTTATTGAAGTGATGTGGAACTGAACTCCCAATACCTCTGAGACAAGCCTGTATTTGTGAAATTAATGTAAAACTGATTTAAATATGAGTATATACTTTGATGTAGAGCTTTAATTTGTCACATATTTAATACAACATATTCTTGATCAAGTAGGTTTTCTAATATCTTAAATCCTTAGCATATAAGTTGTTATTTAACTAATTTATACATTTTAAAGAGTAAGATTAGAAAATATCATAATAATCTTACTTTCAGAGTAAATATGTTTTTATTTTTCCACAGTAAATAACTTTAGATTGTAAATAAAGATTAGAAATGAGAGATTTGGAATATTTGTGATTTTCTTAAGTACAGCAAAAAACATATTAATAAATCCAAGTTTATCAAGTGCACTGTCAATGAAAAGTTTCATAAAATGAGTTCTTTTTATATTTCTTATAATTATTTCCCTTAAAATAATCCATTTCTTTTGAATATATTGTTGACATGTTCTCTTCTTGAAAAAGGATTAATGACCTTTACTATTTAAAGTTTTAGCAAGAATAGGCCCTTATATTTAAAGCAACACAAGAAATATTGGTTGACAAAGGTGGAAATGTAGACTGTGATGGTCTAAATGGACTCTATAGAAAAATAGTAAGCCTTTCCTAGTGTAATACCCTATTATCATTATTTTCAATTTATATACTTAGCCTAGTAGTGCTGAGCATGTAGAAAATTTTAAATCATTATGCTTCTCATATCAAACTGTTCCCTAAGATATTTTCCTGATGTGTATGGTCTATTGCGTGTGTCAGTTTTACTCTTTTGGCTTCTCTGCATCCATTCAAATTATCATTTTTTTGTATTTGTGCACTCTCCAGGAATCAGCATATTGTGAGTCAGCATAACACTTTAGGTCCAAGACCAAGATGGTGAATTACCAAACTAAAAATGATTAGAAAAGTCACATGGCCTCAAACATTTTCTGGTGTGATTGGTGACATAATCAATGGTTGGAAAAACTTTAAAAGTAGCAATATTGACAAATAATTATGAATAAAAATTCTCAAATCATTGAGCAATTGTGCACTTGTCAATGTGTTCACCTCCACAGCTGCTCCTTTGATCTTTATGTGAATGATGCCATTAGGCAGATCAGCAAACATGGGAACTCGTACCATAGAGACCTATCATAAACAGCTTAACAGGTCCAATTAATTTCACCAGGAGTAATAAAAGTTTTGGTTTTGAGATGACCTAATTTTGGAATCAGATTGGGAAATGGGTAAGAATTCTATTATAATGTTAAAAGAATTTCTGAAAAAGAAGGGAGAAAAGCAAGCAATCAGATAACTCACTGAAGAAAGCAGCATTTTCTACAAAAGATGAGCACATGGGACATTGCCACCACAGAAATTTTCTGTCTTCAGAAAACAAGGCATTAATTCTTTCTGCATTGCCTGAAACTCTTACAAGAACAACAGAAAGTGTGAATCTATAAAATTGATGATCGATTTTTTAAAATAAATCTGCTTTAGAAGTAAATAAACTTATACAATTTTAAAATATTGAATTTTTAGCTGTTAAACTGTTATTCACTTTGTTGCTCATCTAATTGCTTATTTTTACTTTCTCATAGTCTTACTAAGAAGATAATTCAGGAATATCCAATCATAGAGCTGAGTATTCGTTCATAATGTGGCTAGTTTCTTTCTTTTTTATATATATCCATAAAACCTGTGGAAGAAATATATGTATTTCACAAGTAAAGCCACAGGATAATAGCATTTTAAGGCTGTAGGAATATTTATAACTCGTATATCCTACTCTATTTCAGATTACATAGTGAGAAAAGTACATAGGGTTACTTTGTAAATACTGAAATAAATAATAGGGTTTTACATATTTGTCTATTTTATATATTTTATATATCTGTCTTTTTTATACATCTATCTTTATTGCCATTTGCATATTATCAGTTACAAAGGAATGAGATTATAAGTAAGGAATTAGAAAATAAAGCAGTACTGGCTAATCAGTGTTTGAGAGATAAAAATTATTATGGATACATGACTTTTGTTTAAATTATAGTTATTTGACCTTTCTCCCTCTCTTCAAATTTAGAATTTCTCACAAATATACCCTGTTTTAGATTTTGTCTGTTTTTGGATGAGTAGTAGTCTTTTCATCCTACCTCCTTCTCACCTTTATTTAATATTTAAGAAAAAATGAGACATGGGTTAATTTTATTCCATTTTTCAATTGAGCATCTTGTCTGGATTTGTACTTGTTGTTATATACAGTTTTATTTTTAGGAAGTCTATAAGAAATCTTACATTTGAATCCAAAGGATGTATAGATGTATCAAACCCCTTAACAGAGAACTGCATAATCACAACCCAAGATTTCACACTCCTAATTAATATTCTTGCCATGTTGTGTTTCATAAAATTTAATTAAATAGTTTTAAAAGAGCCTTTGAATATTTCATAAATAGCCTTATGTATTCATTGTAGAACTTTTTAATTGCCTTTTAATTCTAGAGAACTCTTAGCTAATTAGAAAAACCACATAAATCTAGGCTTCTATTTCTATGCCCTGCTACATTGAGTCCTAAAACCACTTAAGCTGAGGATATATTTAAACATGATTCTTCTCTATCAGTATGCTGATAAAAATGATCCTCCCTTTTCCTAGGTCATTGGAGCCAATGTATTTCAGAACTTTTTTTTTTTTTTTGAAGAAGTTACCACAGGTCTGAAGTATTTTAGTATTTCAAGTACTAAATACTTAGTGGGACTTAAGTTTTTATTTCCATTTTATTACAAACAAATAACTTCAAAACGATGTGTTTCCATGGAAATGGCAAGGCTCAGTAGACAAATAATCAATTATGCCAAACTACATTAGTATAATATTTTATGATTTTTTTTCTTAATACAAGTACTTGTTATGCCAAATTTAAAATAAGATTTAACTTTCAAATAAAAAAGACACCATTATCCACACTCTCGATCCACCGTGGGAATAGCTGCTTACCAGATTTGGAGTTTATACTGAGTTCCTGTGGAATTTGGGTGAGGACTGAAACAAAAATATCAGCCTTTTCTTCTGAAAGATTTTGGAGAATTGATCTAAGAGAAAACACCACAACACCATCATTGCCTGAGCTCTGAACAAATTCTTCCTTGTCCTGCAGAGAAAAACAATATTTGCATTACAAAAGTGAAGTATCCATAGAGAATAAAATAAAATTTACTTATACTTCTTAAATGAAGACAGAAAAGAATTTTCAGAAGCATAGACTGTCTCCACATTCTGACACATAGCACCATCTAGTCTCTTTAAGATAATGTCTGTGTGTGAAAAATTTGGCTTAAATCAACAATCATTAATTACTAGAAAGAGCATGCGACCAAATCATTATAGAAAAACATGAAGCAATAAGAGTACAGTTCTTTTCATATTTAGTGGACACCTAATTCTAAAAACTGAGTGGTTTCCAAACACATAAAAATATATTTTGTAATTAAGCCTCCAAATATGTCTGTATTCAATTTATTAAATTATGAGCATGACAGTTTATATCTAGTAAATTATTACTGTGTTGATTTACATTCCTTTTATATATGGCTTCTATAATACTTTTCTCTTGTGGGTGTGTGCATGCATTTGTTTGTGTGCTTGTGTGTGTAAAAGTGGAAGTGTGAGAATAAAGAGTAGTTTGGCACTGCTAGTTAGATACAGGTTAATTATGTCACTACTTAACAGAACTTGGTTTGCAGTTGCAACTTGAAAGAAAAGAAAAAGAAAAAGAATATTAATCCTTCTGAAATGAAACGGTACTCATCTATACACATCTTACTAGAAAAAGAAATCAATCATTCTCTCAGGAATACCATTGAATCTGCAATCTTCCTAAAATAATTTTATTCATATTTCTACAGTGCAAGAAATGAGAGGGTTGTTCCTCACTCCATACTGACAGTTAAACATAATTTGTACTATAATTATTTTAGGTAAGTCTTAAAATTTTATGGGACCTTGGCAGTTCATTTTAAATATGAGTTGGACTTCTTCATTCTGGAAGCAGAGCTTAGAAACCATTGATACAGTTTCAGGTTCCTCTTCGTCCTCCAAATTCCTCAGGGTGGTCCTAATATCTATCTCATACAACTGCATCCTAATGACCATCTCTTACGGGACCTGTAAATACCACATACTTGGATCACCTTGTTGATCCCCAGACCCCACATATACTATGCAGTGACCACATCTAAGTCATAGAATGAATCCTGGAAGGTATGCCTACTACCACTAAACCCACTAATTGGATTTCCCCAAGGGAAGCCCACTTAGATAACACCCTAGACCCCAATAAAGGCTTTGGATCACAAATCCCTCACTCTCTCTTGCTCCCCACCCACTAGTTGTACTGCATGACCCAGAGAGCTTTCTCTTCCTCATTAGCCGTGTGAATCATCCTCTGTATCTCACTTGACCAACGAACACAAACCTAACATCTGTCCTGTCTCCTCTGAAGTGGCTATCTTGGTAGGAATAAAAAAGACACAGGTCAGACAAGAAACACAAGGGTATCTGCCAGAAAAGAGAAATTTCAATATCCTCTTGATACACCTTCACAAATACACCCAGAAACAAAGCTTTACTAGCCATCTGGGTATCCTTCATTCAAGTCAAGTTGACATCATCACAGTTTATATTTAGTGAAAATTATTACTAATCTTTCAACTATTTTTAAAAAGCTTCAGTAAAAAGTTTAAGTTGTTGTAGCATTTAATGCAAAACTGAAGATTGTGCAAAACGAACATAGGCTATTCACTAATTGACTGCCTAGACAGATATTAAGAAACTGGTTAGTGAATGTATTAGTCTGCTATCACATTGCTATAAAGAGACTGGGTAACTTATAAAGGAAAGAGGCTTAATTGACTCACAGTTCCACTGGCGTGAGGAGGCCTCTGGAAACTTGCAATCATGGTGGAAGGTGAAGCAAACATGTCTTTCTTCACCTTGTCATGGGAAAGAGAAAATGAGTGGTAGCAACAGCACCTCCCTGGAAGAGAGGGAGTTTTCTGTTATTGAACTAGGAGGGTGGGCAAGTGAGCATGTTGTGGCTTAAATGCCAAAGACACTCGCTGTTTTCACCACAAATTAGTGGATTTTCTTCAGTGAATGTTACTTTATTTGTTATATCCCTTTAGGATTATTGCCAGGGACATCAAATGGTAGTTTAAAAAACAATTTTCACTAGTTATTCTTGTTTTCCTTGAATTTTGATCCATGGAATTCTTATGCTACCATTTGAGAATGGGCTAGTGCAGAATATCTTGTGAAGTATCACTACTTTCTGCATATATTAAAAAAATCAATCAAAAACTGAAAAGTTATATTCTTTCTTTTAACTTTTATTTTATGTTCAGGGGTGCATGTGAAGGTTTGTTATGTAGATAAACTTGTGTCATGGCGGTTTGTTGTACAGATTATTTTGTCACCCAAGTATTAAGTTTGGTACCCAATAGTTTTTTTTTTTCTGCTCCTCTTCCTCCTCCAACACTCCACCATCATATGTTTGTTGTTTCCCACCTTCACAGTGTCTGTTGTTTCTCTCTATGTGTTCATATGTCCTAACCATTTAGCTCCAACTTACCAGTGAGAATATACAATATTTGATTTTCTGTTCCTGCATTAGTTCATTAATTTGCAAAGGATAATGTCCTCCATCTTTCATCCATATTCCTCCTGCAAAAGACATAGTCTTGCTTTTCCTATGGCTTCACAGTATTCCATGTTGAATGTGTACCACATTTTCTTTACTCAGTCTACCACTGATGAGCATTTACATCGACTCCATGTCCTTGTTAACAATTATTGATGTTGAGCTTTTTTCTTATGCTTGTTGGCTAGGAAATACCATTCTAGACATAGAAAGGGGCAAAGCTTATATGACTCAGATGTCAAAAGCAATTGCAACAGAAACAAAGAATGACAAACGGGTTCTATTAAAATTAAAGTGCATCTGCACAGTAAAAGAAACTATCAACACTGTAAAAATAAAACCTACAGAATGATACAAAATGTTTGCTAACTATGCCTGTGACAAAGGCCTAGTATCCAGCATCTATAATGAACACAAACAAATTTTAAAGAAAAAACCAAACAACTTTATTAAAATGCGGGCAAAGAACAGGAAAAGTAAATTTTTGTTTATCAAAAAATTGCAATTTAAGAACTAGAGATAGGAGACGAATCTATGACAAAGTTCAGGTACATGTCAAGGCAAAGCTCATAAGAAGTTGTCATTGATCAGGAGTCATTATTGACATTATAACAGTGGGTCAGTGGTTAAAAATATGAAAGCAGATGGCCTCAGTTTGAATCCTGAGTTGACATCTAACCACCTTTTAAAAAAGATATGAAAAGACACTTCTCAAAAAAAGACATTTACGCAGCCAATAAACATATGAAAAAAAGCTCATCATCACTGGTCATTAGAGAAATGCAGATCAAAACCACAATGAGTTAACATCTCATGCCAGTTAGAATGGCAATCATTAAAAAGTCAGGAAACAACAGGTGCTGGAGAGGATGTGGAGAAATAGGAACAGTTTTACACTGTTGGTGGGAGTGTAAATTAGTTCAACCTTTGTGGAAGACAGTGTGGTGATTCCTCAAGGATCAAGAACAAGAAATACCATTTGACCCAGCTATCTCATTACTGGATATATACCCAAAAGATTATAAATCATTCTACTATGAAGACACATGCACATGTATGTTTACTGTGGCAGTGTTCACAATAGCAAAGACTTGGAACCAACCCAAATGCCCACCAATGATAGATTGGATAAAGAAAATGTGGCACATATACACCATAGAATACTATGCAGCCATAAAAAAATGATGAATTCATGTCCTTTGCAGAGACATGGATGAAGCCAGAAACCATCATTCTCAGCAAACTAACACAAGAACAGAAAACAAAACACTGCATGTTCTCACTCATAAGTGGGAGTTGAACAATGAGTACACATGAACACAGGGAGGGGAACATTACAGACTGAGGTCTGTCAGCGGGTGGGGGGTATGGGAGGGATAGCATTAGAAGAAATACCTAATGTAGATGACGGGTTGAAGGGTGCAGCAAACCACCATGGCACATGTATACCTATGTAACAAACCTGCATGTTCTGCACATGTACCCCAGAACTTAAAGTATAATAATAAAAAATCAAATAAAAAAATAAGTCTCTACAGAAAACTTAAAAAAAAAAAAAAATAGACTGGTATGGTGGTGCTCCTGTAGTCCTAGCTACTCAGGAGGCTGAGGTGGGAGGACCCCTTGAGCCTAGGAGTCGGAGGTTACAGTAAGCCTCAGAGGCACCACTGCACTTCAGCCTGGGCAACAGAGAAAGACCTTATCTCAAAAAGAAAAAAAAAAAAAAAAAAAAAAAAATCCATAAAACTTTTAGAGGAAAACAGGAGCCATTTCTCTTGATTGCTTGGCAACAGGCAAAGCTTTCTTAGACAGATTTACAGAAAAACTATAAAAGAAAAAATAATGAAATAATAAATTAGACTTCATAAACAAACAAATGACAACAGTGAAAACTCCCACTCACAAGACACTGTGAAAGAACTGAAACAGCAGTAGATACAATCCAAGTGTCCACCAATTGGAGAATGAATAAACAAATGGAGGTGCAGAGTATGCAGTTTACTCATATACATCTGTGACAGGCAACAAAACAGATGAATCCAAAACATGTTAGGCTGAGTGGAAACTAGCCACAAAAGAGTACATACTCCATACATCATTTCATATATAAGATATTCTAGAACAATCTCTGGGTAGCAAGGGCTGAGTTGCACTGGGAGGAGACATGAAAGGACAATTTTGTGGTGATAATAATGTCTTATGGGGTTTGTGTTTATAGAGGTGTACTCATTTGTTGAAACTCGGAAAATGTATAGTGAAGATATATGCATTTCATTGTATGTAAATTTTATAAGAAAATACTGAAAAATATACTTTTGTCAATTATATATATGCTGACTATAAGTTAAAAAAGCACATCTCCTCCTAGTTTTTACATTGTTAAATGGAATGAATCAGAATAGTCATGCAATGATTCTTAGAATACTTGGTAATAATGTTCTCATCATAAAGAGATTATCAGTAAATGTTTGCTATTATTACTGTTTTTTCTTGTGTATTTTGATTTTAGAATTTAGGAAGTGTTCAACATTTTACTTTGGGGCATTGTACTGAATGCTTTGAGGCATTTACTGTTGAAATAATTATGGACTAATAGACAAATAATAAGAATGCATATAAGTATATGCTTACGAAGTTAAAACTACAAAGTGCTAATGTGTGGCACTGTAACAATAGCAATGGAGGTAACTTCTGTTCTAGTTATTTAAAAATCACAAAGGAAAGACTGTGTTTTCACAGGATAATGGTAATCCTGGCATGTTTTTAATACAATTGTATAAAACTACAATCAAGAAGTTACATAATACAAGGAACCAATACAATGCATGTCATTTCACATACATTCAACATGTGTCAACTATTTAAAAATTATTTTTATTTTTCAACACCAGAATGACATTTGTTAAAATTAATTCATATTAAAAACACAATCATAATAGCATAAGTAAAATTATTGTAGGTACTGAAATAATTTAAAAACTACATATTTCTGGTTTCAGACATTTTGGCTGTTAACCAAAAATATTCCAATTCATCTCTTTCAAGTTCATTATTTTATAATTATTTCAAATGAGATAAAAGCAACCACAACTGCAATAACGAGGATATGGTCACATTTATACTAGTATCTTAATTTTTCAATCTCTTTAAAAAGGTAAATTTGAAAGATCTAGTGGTCTACAATTTATCAGTGATGGGATAAAAACAGTAGCATCAAAATTATTTCCTTATAATTAAATAGAAGATAAGCTAGTGATTGATTATGTCATACCAATTTACTGAAAATGAAGCATTTTGGAAGACTTTTAAAAACAATAAAAAATGAGTAACTAATGTGGGATGATGGACATGCTTACCTGCTTCATTACGGTAACCTTTTCACAATGTATTTGTATCTGGTAATATCACTTTGTATACCTTAAATAAACCAAATAAAATTTATTCAAAAAATAACATTTGATGAGCTCTCATGCTGAGAGGCTTGCATCAACATGCTTAAATTAGTCAGTACTCTAATAATATTCATGCTTCCCTGCTTCAGCATTGTTCTCAGTCTTCCTTATAATTTGTTGTTACCATCTTCAGCAATCCCTCTTTTTTTCTTTTATTATTATTATTATTATTATTATTATTATTATACTTTAAGTTCTAGGGTACATGTGCATAACATGCAGGTTTGTTACATATGTATACTTGTGCCATGTTGGTGTGCTGCACCCATCAACTCGTCAGCACCCATCAACTCGTCATTTATATCAGGTATAACTCCCAATGCAATCCCTCCCCCCTCCCTCCTCCCCATGATAGGCCCGGGTGTGTGATGTTCCCCTTCCCGAGTCCACGTGATCTCATTGTTCAGTTCCCACCTATGAGTGAGAGCATGCGGTGTTTGGTTTTCTGTTCTTGTGATAGTTTGCTAAGAATGATGGTTTCCAGCTGCATCCATGTCCCTACAAAGGACACAAACTCATCCTTTTTTATGGCTGCATAGTATGGAATACTATGCAGCAATTCCTCTTATTTCACTTTTTGACTATTTTAAAACTTATGCACTATCCTAGAACCTCTGACAAATATTTCCACTAAAACCACCAAAAAGAAGTATAGGCCACCTCCAGTATGAAGTGTGTTACCACTTCATGATAAAGACTGGGGATTTATTCCCATTGAAAATGCAGTCACAGGAAATAAAAGATGAGCCATAATTTTTCAGTCACAATTGAAATATCCCAACATAAGGAGAAAGGGTGGGTGTAATGATTGAATTAGGAGACAGACAACACAGGATAGAAAATTATTGAGCTTTTATTTTTAAGTGGTAACTACAGTTGAAATAGAAATAACCGTAATTTGTTTCTGGCTATAAAGAATGTAACTGTGTGTGTGTATATATATATATAAAGTCAACTGTTGTAGTTTATTGTATTTTTCCCCCCAGGAGTGGAATGTAAATATAAAGATGTTAGATTTTATTTTTGAGTTTTCAAATAATAAATGGTGAATCTGCTTGTTTTCTATTGAAGTATTTTCATCATGATTGGCTGTTACCCATGTTTTCAATCTTTGCTCTTCAGAGTCTCACCAAGGTCAGTCTGGAATACCCACTATACAGCGAAGTATTGGTACTAAGGTATCTGATTTTCCGTCTTCAAATTTCCATGTAATCATTTATATAAAGAAAATACTTTGTTCTGAGTCAAATTCAAATTAAAGTATATTTGTTAGAATTCTAAAAAGACTGAGCTCTCTGCTAAATGCCTTCTATATAGCAGACAAAGAAATGAGGATAAGACAGGTTAGTTAATGAGAACTACTAGAAGACTGAAGTAAATAGGACAATTATATGTCCTGGAATTGTTTTTACATTAAATCAGGTTAAATGTAATCATAATATTGCATATGTAGTGACTTAGACAACTGAGATAATAAATGAAAAATTCATGTATTTCATTGTTAGACAGTCATAATTCTAGTGTGAAGAGGAGTAACTAATAATGGTCCACACTTTTTAAATTAATGTTTGTACTATACTCACCCTCATCTTCCAAATTTATTATTAAGCTTTTTATTTTTAAAACAATGAAATGGTAGATAACTTATTTATATTCACTTGTTCCATAGTTAGAGTCTGACATATTTTGATTTACAAAGAAAACAAATCTATGCAATCATCTCTGTATGAGAAATAAATTAATTCTGCTTAGGAATTACATATAAAGAGAAAATATTTCAAATGGCATTTTTCACATATATCCATAATATTATACATTTGCTAGCATAGATATTATTTAGATGTGGGAAAGAATGATTGGCATCTTATAAATAACAGACCTCTTGAAAAAAATCCTAAAATTGCAATGATGCTAAATTGTATTCAAAGACTATTGAATCTTCAATGACATACTCCAAAGCATTGACAGCAGTGTTTAATATGGTTGTCTATAGCTAAGCCATTTGATACATGCCTAGTACCAAAATGAGGTATGAATTTTGGAATTACCAGGCAATCTTCATAAAGTAGTGCATAATTTACAAGTTTTGAAATTTATTTTTTATGTGAGTGTTAAAAGTAACTTCAGATTTGCAGCCAAAAAAAAATAGTATAGGTAATTACAAAAAGCTACATAGAAAATAAAAATAAAGAGTATTTCGTAAGTATTCAAAGACCATAGTGTGTTGTACATATTAGAAAGTTAGTTATTACTATATTTTACGGGTTAGGGTATCTGAACTTCTCTCCTTGCTTGATATTCTTCCTCCTCGTCCTCATCCTTGTCCTCGTCCTCCTCCTCCTCCCCCTCCTCTTCCTTTTCCTTCTCTCCTTTTCTCTCCTCCCCTTGCCTCCTTCTCTCCTTCTCTCCTCCTCCTCCTTCTCTCCTTCTCTCCTCCTCCTCCTTCATCTTCCTCCTCCTCCTCTTCCTCTTCTTCTTCTTCTTCTTCTTCTTCTTCTTCTTCTTCATCTTCTTCTTCCTTCTCCTCCTCCTCCTCCTCCTCCTCCTCCTCAAAACAGTCTAACTCTGCCTTTCAGATGGAGTGCAGAAGTGTGATCATAGCTCACTGCCATGTTAGACTCCTGGGCTCCGTCAGTCCTCCTACCTCAGCCTCGAGAATAATTAAGACTACAGGCATGCACCTCTGCACACTTCTATTTATTATTATTATTATTATTATTATTATTATTACTTTTTATAGAGACAGGGTCTCTGTATGTTGCCCAGGCTGGTCTCAAACTCCTGGCTTCAAGGAATGCTCCGACTTCAGCCTCTCAAAATCTTGAGATTACAAGTGTGAGCCAGCACACCTGACCTTGACTCTTTCTAATATCCTCTTCTTCTTTAAGTGGGTAACAGTGTAAATACATGGGTTAGAGGGGCAGTCTTTTGGGAAGACATTTTATACTGAACATGGTCCACCTTAAGGACAGAATCCAATCCCCTTCCTTTCTGTTACACCTTCCTTTCAGACATTGGCAAGGTCTAGTCTATCAAGCCAGGTTGGTTTTTCTATTTCTCTAAACTACCTGGCTGAGTGGGTGCCTAGACTCAAGGTGGGTGAGCCTTGAGATTTCTTTCTCTGAATAGTCCCATGAACAACACTCTGAATAGTCCTATTTCAAAATTAGGGAAAGTAAAGAGGCTCAGATTACATGGGAAGTCTAAACTCCATAAGACATCTTGGATATATATTTAGACTTCCCATGTAATCTTATCATATATTTATATTTATTGTCATAGATTTATATTTTGAATATATATAGTCATATATTTATATTTTGAATATAAAACACTTAGCAGATAAGCGATTTACCAATATTTTCTCTCTTGCAACTTACTTATTTCTATGGCGTCAATTGTAATGTCTTCTCTTTCATTTCTGTTTTTTTTTTTTTTTTTTTTTTTTTTTGACTGGGTCTCTGCTTTGTCCCCAGGCTGGAGTACAGCCGCAACACCATCTCAGCTCACAGAAACCCTCACCTTCTGAGTTCAAGCAATTCACCCACGTCAGCCTCCTGAGTAGCTGGGACTACAGGTGCATGCCACCATACCTGGCTAATTTTTGTAGTTTTAGTAGAGACAGGGGTTTCACCATGTTGCCCAGACTGGTCTCCCACTCCTGGGCTCAAGGAATCTGCCTGCCTCAGCATTTCAAACTGCTGGGATTACAGGCATAAGCCACCATGCTCAGCCTGATTTTAATTATACAAATATTCACTTTTTTTTATAGTCGAGAAAACAATTTCTCAATTTTGTTGATATTTAAAAAAAAAATAAAGCAACAACTCAGTTTTGCTGATTTTTCTCTATTTCTATTGTATTTATTTCTGCTGTAATCTTAATGATTCTCTTCTTTCTGATAATTTTGGTCAGTTCTTTGATATGTAAAGTTAGAATGCTATAGATAATTCTTCTTTTTTGACATAGACATTTATTACTATAAACTATCCTCATAGTATTATTTTTGCTACATTCGTAAGTTCAGGTTGCTTTTTTTCACTTCTTTGTGTGTATCCTCTACAACAAGTTTGTCCAACCTGCAGCCTGAGGGCTGCATGCAGCCCAGGATGGCTTTGAATGCGGCCCAACACAAACTTGTAAACTTTCTTAAAACGTTATGATTTCCCGGCTCACCAGCTATGGCTAGTGCTAGTGTATTTTACATGTGGCCCAAGGCAATGCTTTTCCCAATGTAGTCCAGGGAAGGCAAAAGATTGAACACTCTTGTTCTATAGGTACATTTTGTGCTTACCATGAGGATTGCATACAAAATTTTATAATAAACATTGTATAATAAAAAGTATTTTAAAAAATAAATAAATGAAAATATAAATATAAAAGTAAATTATTTTATATAAGTATTTATAATTATAAATTATAAAAAAATTATAAATAAATATTAATTAAAATAGGAATATTTTAAAATAATAGTCCATTTTAAACCAAAAACCTTTAATTATATATGAAAACTCTATTCCTTTACATCTCCCATTCCTACTTTATGTTAGTAATATCACTAGTTATATATTTTATATTGTGTCCCAAATAATATAAATGCAATGTTACTTTTATGCTTTTCTCTCTTAAATTGCATATCAGAATTAACAGTAACTTGTGCATCAACATTAAAAACTTTATATTTAATTACTTACTTATCTCTACCAGATAGATTTATACTTTTACATTCATTCGTTTTGCTACCTTGCCTCCCTCATTTCGACTTTAATGACTTCTTTTTGCTTTTTTTGTACGATAGGTGTGATAATAATTATCTTCTTCAACCTTTTTTTAACCTGAGAAAATATTCCATTTTCCATAATTTTGGGATAATATGTTTGCCAAATGAATGTCTGTGTGGTAGGGTTTTATTCTTATTTTTCTTTCAACACTTTGAATATATTATGTCGCTTACTTCGGTTTAAAAATTTATCTTCTGGTATTTTGTTGATATCATGTGAATTCCCTTTTATGTCATTATTTATTTTTTCTTTTTCTGCTTCCAATATTCTTTCTTTGTCTGTGACTTTTGAAAGATTGATTATAATATTTATTGATGTAAAATTTTTGAATTGATTTCAGTGTAGAGTAGTTGTGTTTTAAAACAATTCTATGTCCATGTTCTTCCTCAAATTTGAGAAATTTTCTGCCTACCATTAATTCTTTAAATAGACTTTTTGTCTCAATCTTTTCCTCTTGTCCCATGACGGCTCTCATAATGCATAACTGGTCAGGTGAACAATGCCCCATGAGTCTCAGACTTTCTTCACTTTATTATCACATTCTTTTTGCTCCTCTCCCTTAACAGTTTCAAATGCTGATCAAGTCATCTATTGAATTTCTCTAGCAAATTTTTCAATTTAGTTATTGTATTATTTAGTACCAGAATTTCTATTTGGTTCCTTTCTATACTTTTTATGTCTTGTTGATACTCTTATTTCATATATGTATTATTTTCCTGATTTTTAAAAACTTTTCTGTGTTCTTTTAGCTAATCAAGCATCCTTAATTATTTTTGAAATTTTTGATAGGTATTTAATATATTTTGAATTTTTTGACAGGTAATTAATAGACCTTTGTTCATTCAGGGTTGAAAAAAGGATTACTTTGTTCCTTAAAATAGGTCACACTTTCCATTGTCTGCCTGTTTTGCATTTCTTTGTTTAAATTTTGAGATTTAAAGAAACATCCAAGTCTCCCAGTCTTTATGTCCTGGCTTGTTGTAGGGGAAGACCTTCATCAATCACCCCAGCTAGAGATGCTGAGAGCTTTGCAAACCATTCCAAGAGATGTATCCTCTCCGGGCTTTTGAATGTAATTACCAAGTTAAATAGGGTTTTTTGTTTATTTGTTTGTTTTCAGGATTTTGTAATATTTTGCATCAGCTGTTGTCATTCTGTAGTAATAATGCAGCTCTTCTGGTAAGGCCCAAAACTGCCACACTGCCTTTATTCCCAGGCTTTCAAAGGCTGGGATTTCTATAAGTGATTTAAGTTCAGTGACAGAAATCAGACCCTTGGGACATCCCCTGAGGAGCCAGAGCATTAGAAGACATTCCACTCTTCTTTCACTCCTGTGGGAAAAATGATGACTAAGGAATTTTTTCCTATTGTGTAATGCTGTACTGGCTAGAGAAGGATCTATAGAGAGGATATGGTACAACATTTCTTAGATATTAAAATAAAATTCTTCTTGGCTTTACTCTTTTCTGGGGTGCTGCAACCTTTTCACCAGTTTCTGGGATTATCACCATGAAAATTTGGTCTATATGATGTTGTTAAGTCTCCTTCTGCATGGGGGAACACGGACAGGGCATTCCTACTCTGCCACCTTTAAAACATTAACTTTGCCACCACATCATGTGCAAATTTTAAAGACGGTGTGATGAAAATATGGGAATTTGCCCTTATTTGTTAGGTCTAGAAGTGAGATTCTAGGTAATTATTAAAAATTCCTTTGAGATTTCCTTTGTTTGCAATAATTGATATAATTTTAAAAACAAAAGATGATGTTACCAGAAGATTTCTGAAACAAGACGAGATCAAATAGCCTTGATTTAGTGACTTTATATCATTTATTTGTCCCTTGTTGGATACTTAGAATATGCTATTTAATTTATACATTTTAAAATTTATAACACACACATATAGGATTATAATTTAATTTGCATCTCATCACACTATGCTCAACTTAAAGTGAACGTGTTCCAAAGGTTTGTTAATAGATTAATAGTCCAAAATTTAGAATATCTATGCTGGGAGCTTCTTACAGGAATGAGAGAACAAACCTGGGCAGACTCCTGGTAATAAAGTGCTGGTTAAGATAGAACATATTACAACAGTAAGGCCAGTTGGATTCTAATTGCAACTGATCTCAAAAGTCAATGCCAGATTGATGAAGGAGAGTCTTATGAGCAACAGCTCTTGAGAGGCAGAGTGTCCCACGTACAATGAATGTCTAACCTAAAAACCCCCAGAGTGTTAGCAGGCTCAACTCCAGAAATGGCTTCCTACCTGTCACAGCATGTGAATCAATTGCTGTGTTTAATTGCAGAGAAAAGATGAGGCTTAAAACAGATATAATCAGCTTTTCTTAGATTATGATAATATTGTAAAAGTCAAAAAACATATTGGTATAAAACCTTAAGAAACTTTAAAAACATAGTAAATAATTTTATTTACATTTAATTATATACATAGACAAGAAAAATACTTATATTTATTTTTATATCATCATTTAAAAATTGAAATTAATTTATAGATATACCTTATCAACATCTGTAAGAATTTCAAAATTTTCAAAAAACCAGTTGAGCCAGTTTGTTTATTTAATAAATCAAGTCTTTATATTAAAATTATAAATAGGCATATCACTAAGATTATATTACCGTAAAAAAAGAAAATATTGACATATTTCCTTATTAGTGTAAAGATTATTAAACTATATTTAGTTTTGTGTAGAGCTTTACGTATCAAAATATTTAATATATAATATTGTTTAAGTAGGTTTTCTAATACCTTAAACTTTTACCATGTAAGCAATTATTTGATGAATTTGCAATTCTTAAAGATTGAGACTGAAAAGCAGTTTACTGATCTTACTTTCAGAGCAAGCATCTCTTTCTTTTTCTACAGGAAATTATACTTTTGATTATAGAGATTAGAATTATGAGTATTCATCATTTTTAAATATAGACATTTAAATATTCTTTATTAAGTGTACCATCAAACAAATTTTATAAACTCAGTAATTCAAACCATATATTTCTGGCTGGGCGCGGTGGCTTGCACCTGTAATCCCAGCATGTTGGGAGGCCGAGGCGGGTGGATCACGAGGTCAGGGGTTCAAGACCAGCCTGACCAACTTAGTGAAACCCCGTCTCTACTAAAAATACAAAAATTAGCTGGAGGTGGTGGCGGGCTTCTGTAATCTCAGCTACTCAGGAGGCTGAGGCGGGAGAATTGCTTGAACCCGGGAGGTGGAGGTTGCAGTGAGCCGGGATGGTGCCACTGCACTCCAGCCTAAGCGACAGAGAGAGACTCCCTCTCAATAATAATAATAATAATAGTAATATATATTTCTAATGGTTACTTATCCCAACATAATCTGTTCACCTTGAATATCTTACTGACATTTTCTCTATGTGAGAAAAAAATAGTTTATTTTATTGTTTGAGGGCAATAATGAGAATGATCTTTTTTATCATCAAGAAAACACAAAAAATATTGGTTGAGTGATGGCAGAAATATAGGACATGACAGCAAGATAGGTCGATGGAAATATAGCAAACTTTTCCAAGTGTAATGCTGTATCATCATTATTAGCAATTCATTTTCTGAGATCACTGATACTGGGTATGGAAAAGGGCTTATTTAAATTGAGAAAGAAACATCATTATGTTTCTCATAGCAAGCTAATCTCATAGAACTCTTACCTGATTTGCGTGGTTTACTGAATTTTGTGAATTTTACATGTTTTACCTCTTTACATCCATGTGTTCGGGCACACACCAGGAATCAGCATATTTCATGTCACCCTATCACTTAGGGTTATAGAAGTAATGACATCATGGAAACAGTAATATCAGAAACAGGGAAATTTAGATGCATTCATGTCCCTGTGTCACAAAGTGAGAGAACGGAATAAAGACACCTAGGAAAATACAACGAAATAATAAAATATACTCACAACTTCATGATCGTGGAATTCTAGGCTTCATAGCTAAGATAAAATATCAGAATAGATAATAAGAAAATAGAAAGCTAACATGTTTTCACTATATTCTTTGTGGCTGGAATTAACAGGATTACACCGTCAGGTCTCTCCAAAATTTGGAAAGATCTATTCCCTCTTTTCTATCTTTCTAGTTTTATTAAATTTTTGACAGGAAAATAAAAAACATCTTGTGAACAAGAATATAGCAGTTGCCACACAGGCCAGAAGGAATGCTATCACATCTATAGAGTGGTACTGGAACCAGTTGAGGTCGTGGGCAGCTGATCGCAGGTGCTTGGCTCCTTTGTGGCGCATGACAAACTCGATCCAGAAGACTGCTCGATCCAGGGGCTTTACACTTTGATCATGGTGAATTCTTGATAATCTCATAGCATTCTGTTTATAACTGGAAGGCAAAAACACACATAGAACTTAGAAAGTTGTCATTTTGTTTTCATAAAAGACAGGTAGATAAACAGTAGTATATGTTATGCAAGCCAAAAACTTGTTGAGTAAAAGATTGATTCTGGTTGTGACAAGAACATTGTTGGTTGCATAGCATTAAACAGATATAGTGGAGAGACTGAAAAAGAGTATATCCTTAACACAATGGGGTAAAATAAAGATGTGAATAGAAGCTTAGTAAGCCAGTTGTTAACTTAAACCTAATATTTCCATGAAGAAACATTGACACTCTATGAACTATAATTTCCAGGACTATTCCAATACAAAGCTGATGAATGACTCAATATTGCAGGGAAAATTCCCTAAAACTGTCTACCAGGGTGATATTTAACATTTTCTGGCATAATGTATAACATAATCAATGTTAGATCAGTCTGTACAAACAGTAGTACTTACGAGGGATCGGTAATGACTGTTCTCAAAGCCCTCAGTAAATCTTCACTTGTCATAGTTTTGAAGTTTATTTTTACAGCTGCTCCTTTGGCCTTCATGTGAGCAATGTTTTCAGGCTGATCACCAAAAATGGGAACTCCCACCATAGGGACCCCATGGTAAATAGCTTCATAGACCCCATTCATTCCACCATGAGTGATAAAAGCTTTGGTTTGGGGATGACCTAGTATGCAAATTAGATGAGAAATTGTGAACTATTTTATTCTAAAATTTTAAAGTAATTTCAAGACTAAAGATGGGAATTATGAGATAACTCACTGAAGCGTACAGCATTTTCTTTAAAAGGAGTGCACATGGAGCATTGCTACTAAAGATCATTTCTATCTTCAGAAAAAGAGGCATTAATTCCTTCTGCATTTCATGTCACTCTCATTTTAACAATAGAAAGTGTGAATCTATACAATTTTAGCCAATCCTTTAATTATATCTGCTTCAAAAGTGTAAGTAAAATAAAGTTTTATAATTTTAAATCCTTGCTGAATTTGCTTGCTATTTAACATTTATTTATTTTTTCTCATCTAGTTCATATTTTTACTTTCTCATAGTCCTACCAAGAAGATCATTCTGGGGTATCCAATCATACAGACGAGTATTGGTTCCTAATGTGGATGGTCTTTTTCCTTTGTATCTCCATAACACCTGTGGAAGAAACACATGTATTTCACAGATTAAATCACAGGATATTAGCATTCTAAGGATGTAGATATAGTTATAAATTATAAACTCATTGTACTTCAGGTGATGGTTCCGACAGGGATATGCAGAGGTACCGCATAAACACTGAAAGATATAGTTGAACATTTTACAAATATCTTTAAAAATAATGTTTACCAGTTGCCTATTAAGTATTCTATTATTTTATTATCAATTAAAAATATTTGAGAATGAGAATATCAGTGAATATTTAAAAAATAATTCAGTACTGGCTAATCCTTTTTCATATAAGAATTAAAAATTGTGTAAGTACCTGATCTCTGTGTCATTTTAACTCATGGGACCATTTTACTTCTACCATCAAATTTACAGTTCCCCACAGATATAATTTGCTTTCAATTGTGTGCGCATTTTGGATAATCGGGTGTCTTTTCTTCTCTATTTCCTTCCTGGTCTCTTTCTTCTTATATTTAATAGTTTTATTGAAGAAGAATGAGCTAGAAAATTCCATTGTTCCATGATAAATTTTCTTTGGGATTGAAACTTTTTTTTACATAATTTGTATTTGTGGGACACCTATAAAAATTTTGTACACTTAAAAAAAAAGGATGGCATAGATATTTCAAACTACTTAACAGATAATTTCATAATTAAAATTACAATATTTCAAATTCCTGATTAGTATACATGCCTTTATTGAGTTTGATGTATTTTAGCTAAACATCAAATGAAATATCTTTGGATAGTTTATATATATTACTATCTAAAGTGTGAAATTCTAGAATTATAGTAATAAAGTTAAAATGAGTTGAGTATCATAATTACATTACTTAAATAATTAAGTTACTAAAATGTAATTTTAATTGACATTTAACTTTTGAAACCTCTAATTATTTAGAAAGACTACATTAATCTGAGCTTTTATTTCTAAGCAAAAGTACCCTGAATACAGTTTTATACACTCAAATATAAGAAAGGATATTCTTGAGATTGATTCTTCTTTGCATTTTTTTATATCAGTTTTCCTCTTTCTGGTCCTTTGAAATAATACATGTCAGATTTTTTTTTTTTTTTTTGTAATAGTTGGCACACATTTTTAGATTTCAAATCCTAAAATATAAGGTGGGGCTTAATTTATTATTTCTATTTTATTATAAACAAATGACAGTCAAGAGAGTTGTTTCCAGTAACAGCAAGAATCAGTAGGCAAATGATCAATTACGCCCATGTACACTACTATAATGCTTTACAAATTTTGGCACAAATTTTGGTGCCTGTTATACCAAGTGAAAAATGAGATTCAAGTCCCAAATAAAGCCATACTGTCTCATTATGTGAGTAGCTGCTTATCAGGATTGGAGGTTTTACTGACCTTCTGTGGGATCTGGGCAAGGGCTGAAGCAATGATGTTAGCCTTTTCTTCTGAAACATTTTGAAACAGTGACCCCAGAGAAAACACCACAATACCATCTTCCCCTGAACTCTGGACAAAATTTTCCATTTCCTGAAGATAAAAATTTCTTTGCATTACAGAGGTGTAACATAATAAAGATTAAAATAAAGGTTATTTACACTTCTAAAATAAAGACTTGAGAAATTATTAATGTGTAGTTATATTCTGTTCCTATATGCTGGTGCACAGAACCATCTAGTCTCTTTATAGGAAAGTGTATGTATAAAACATATGGCTTAAAATATAATAATTGATTACTAGAAAAGACACACAACCAAAATAGTATAGAAAAAGTTTCAGTGATAAGAGTACATTTCTTTTCATGTCCATGTCATGTAGACACAAAATCCTAAAAACTAAATAATTTGCTAAAATATAAAATTATTCTTTGAGGAATGACATCAGCAAGATGGTGGAATAGGAGACCACCAGCATCAATCCCTCTTAAAAATACAACTAGCAAATACTGAAATATAAAAATTCCACTCTGAAAGCATCAGAGCTCAGGAGAAAAGTGAAAAATCTTATGGGTTCATTGAAATTAAAAAATCCATGAGCAGAAAGAAGAAAGTTCATTTGTGCTGCATCAATCCATTCTCCAAACCAAAAGAGTACCACTCACAGAAAACTTCCCTGTACCTGCAATTACACAGGTGGAAGAAAATAATTGCAGGTGGACATTCAATCCCCATATCACTGTGTGAATCATTGTGAGAAACCTTCTTTGTTCCATACCACAGGAGGTATTAGGAGTGGCAGAAGGGCTGAACCACCTGGGTTGAATTGGAAGCAAAAAGCAGAAGCACTGATCACAGCAAATGGCAAACAGATCTTGGAAGAAGTTTTGCGGTCCTATCAGCAGGGAATTCACACTGAGAGGGTCTAGGCAGCACTACAGTAGTACAAGAGGCACAATCCAAGGGAAGGCTAGAGTCTTTGGTTAGATTTCACAAATATCCCAGGTGATCATACAGAGCCCTTTTCTGACCCAGAAACAACTATCAGGTCAGTAACTAAGTTGCAGTTATTTCTTAAGCCTTCCCCAACCTAGACATTACTACAGGTTTGGGTTTAAGTTCTGGCATAGCATTATGTTTTCATGGTAATGATAAGTCTTCCCCAGACAGGAAAACAGCAGCATGGAAGAGATTTAGCTCTAGTACACTATTTAGGTTCTGCTATCAACTATAAGCTCTCCTCAGAAAAGAAAGAATCCTCAGGGCACTGATTCAGCTCTGATATTAAGTAGTAAAGTTTTTTTTTTTTTTTTTTTTTTTGACACGGAGTCTTGCTCTGTTGCCCGGGCTGGAGTGCAGTGGCCGGATCTCAGCTCACTGCAAGCTCCGCCTCCCGGGTTTACGCCATTCTCCTGCCTCAGCCTCCCGAGTAGCTGGGACTACAGGCGCCCGCCACCTCGCCCGGCTAGCTTTTTTTGGATTTTTAGTAGAGTCGGGGTTTCACCGTGTTAGCCAGGATGGTCTCGATCTCCTGACCTCGTGATCCGCCCGTCTGGGCCTCCCAAAGTGCTGGGATTACAGGCTTGAGCCACCGCGCCCGGCCAAGTAGTAAAGTTTTAACACCACTTCATAACACCTTAAAAAGCTGAATCAGATGGCTATCTTTTTTTGTTTTGTTTTGTTTTGTTTTGTTTTGTTTTGAGGCGGAGTCTCACTCTGTTGCCCAGGCTGGAGTGCAGTGGCCGGATCTCAGCTCACTGCAAGCTCTGCCTCCCGGGTTTACGCCATTCTCCTGCCTCAGCCTCCCGAGCAGCTGGGACTACAGGCGCCCACCACCTCGCCCGGCTAGTTTTTGTATTTTTAGTAGAGACGGGGTTTCACCGTGTTAGCCAGGATGGTCTGGATCTCCTGACCTCGTGATCCGCCCGTCTTGGCCTCCCAAAGTGCTGGGATTACAGGCTTGAGCCACCGCGCCCGGCCGGCTATCTTTTTAAATATGCAGGTATTAATGTAAAGAGCAAGCATTGGTAAACAACAACAACAAAAAATTGGGAAATATGACATCTTCAAAATAAACCAATCAAGTTTCAATAATGCACCAAAAGATTTGAAGATGCTTAAATATCTGACAACAAATTCACAATAAATCTCTTGACAAGTTCAGGAATCACATAAACTGTAAACAAAAAACTAAACTAAATAAACTTGGAAAATAATGCAGACACAATATTAGGCATTTGAGAAAGAAATCATAATAATAAAAAAATGAAATCCTTAAAATGCACGATAAAATTGTTACACTGAAAAACTCATTAGAAAACTCCAACAGCAGACTTGATTAAACACGAAAGAATCAGTAAGCTCAAAGAAAGAAAATATGTAATTACCCAATCAGAGGAATAAAAAGAAAAAAGACATAGTGGCAGCCATAGAACTTATATGACACTGTGAAGGGAACTACTTCCACATAATATAAGTTTTGAATGGATATGAGATAGAAAAGAAAGTACTAGAAAACCAACTCAAGATAACAAGGACTCAACATTTTCCAAATTTGGAGAAAGAAAATAATTATCTGGGAACAGTTAGCTTAGACATCACCAAACAAATTCAACCAGGAAGTAATTTCCAAAGGCAGATTATAATCAAATTACCAAAAATCAAAGAACAAAAACAATACTGAAAGCAGCAGGAGAGACAAAAACAAAATAAAACAAAACAAAACAACAACAACAACAAAAAAAAAGCATAACACATTCAATAGTGTTCCAAAACTGTTTTCAGTGAATTTATCAGCTAAAATAAAATAAAAACCTTGTAGGCAAGAAGAGAGTGGGATAATATAGTCAAAATGCTGAAGTAAACAAAAATTTGAAAAGCCTTTAATCCAAGAATACTATACTCATCAAAGCATGCCTTTATATATGAGGAAGAGATAAAGATTTTTCAATACAAGTAAAAGCTAAGAAAATTCACCAACACCAAACCTGTCTTAGAAGAAATGCAAAGGATATTTTTCACACTAAAGGAAAAGGACACTAACAGGTAACAAATAAAAATATAAAAAGTCACTAGTAAATGTAAATATATAGACAAATTCAGAATACTCTAATGCTCTAATTGATATTTAGTATAAAAGCATAAAAGAAAACTAATAAAGGTAATAACTACAACAATTAAGAGATAGACAACATAGAAAGATGTAAATTGAGACATGAAAAAGTCCAGCTGTTGGGTAAATATTGTGAAAATGCAGAGTTTAATTTTTTTTCCATTGGAATTAAAGTTGTAATTTATGTAAAATAACCTCTTATAACTTAAGGTGTTTCCATAGCCTCCTGGTAACCTCAAAGCAAAAACCTATAATAGACACAGAAAAATTACCTAAATGGAATTAAAACATAGTACTGGAGAAAGTTACTTGACCTCAAAGGAACACAGTAAGAGAAGGGAGTAAAGGACAAAATAATCTAAAAACAGCCAGAGAAAAATTTTAAAAATGGCGGTGTTAAATCTTTAATTGTTAATAATATTCTTAAATGTAAATGGATTAAATTCTTCAATTAACATATATAGAAATGGTTAAATGGATAAAATAAAATACCCAACTATATTTTTCCTATAGGAAAATTACTATACCTATAAAAATATTACACAATATGATCAACTGGAATTTATCCCAGGGATGCCAGGATGATTCAACATATGTAAGTCAATACATGTAATGCACCACATCAACAGAATGAAGGAAAAAAAATAGGTAGATAGAAAGATGATAGATAGATAGAGAAAAGTCATTTAATAAAATATCAATATTTCTTCCAGATAAAAATTCTCAAAATATTAAGTTCCTAATAAATGCATACATAGAATAATGAAGCCCATACATGATAAACACACAACTACCCTCATATTGAGTGGGGAAAAGTAGAATGGTTTTCTTTTACCTAAGATCTGGAACATGACAAAGATGCACACATTCACCACTCTTATCCAACCTAATACTGGAAGGTCTAGCCAGAGTAATTAACCAAGAAAATAAATGAAGGACATAAAAATTGGAAAGGAAGAAATAAAATAGCTCCTCCTTGCAGATGACATGAACTTATGTAGAGAGAAACCTAAAGACTTCATGAACACAACACTTATGATTGATAAATTCAGTAAACTTTTATAATATAAAATCATAATCCATAAATTAGTGTTGTTCTGTATGCAAATAGCTATCTGCAAAAATTTAGAAAAACAATTTCATTCAATATAGCTACAGAAAATAAAACCCCCAAGAATATGTTTAATGAAGGAGGCATAACATATCTACAATGAAAACTATAAAACAAGGATGAAAGAAATTTAAGAAGACACAAATACTTAGAAAGAGATGTCACATTCTTCAATTGGAAGAGTTTGTATTATTAAAATGTACATACTACCCAAAGGAAACTGCAGATTCTTAACAACCTCTATCAGAATACCCTGACATTCTAAACAGAAATAGGAAAACACATTACAATTGTACAGAACTACAAAATACCAAGGTCAAAGCAACTTTGATCTAAAAGACAAAACTGGAGGCATCACACTACCTAACTTCAAAATATATCATTAGAAGGCTTCCATTTGAAGATGACTAAATAAGAACAGCTCTGGTCATCAGCTCACACTATGACTGATGCAGAAGGTGGGTGATTTCTGCATTTCCAACTCAGGTACCTGTCTCATCTCATTGGGACTAGTTGGACAGAGGTTGCAGCCCAAGGAAGGTGAGCTGAAGCAGGGTGGTGTGCAGCCCAAGGAAGGTGAGCTGAAGTGCAAGGGGTCAGGGGATTTCCCTTCCCTGGCCAAAGGAAGCCATCACAGACTGTACCTGGAAAAATGGAACAGTCCTGCTCAACTACTGCATTTCTCCCACAGTCTTAGCAAATGGCAGACCAGGAAATTCTCTCCTGTACCTGACTTGGCAGGTCCCACACCCACAGAGCCTTGCTTACTGTTAGTGCAGCAGTCTGAGAGTCACCTGAGAGGTGGCAGCCTGGTGGTGGGAGGGCATCTGCCATTGCTGAGGCTTGAGTAGGTAAACAAAGTGGTCAGGAAGCTCAAACTGGACAGAGTCCACTGCAACTCAGCAAGGCCTACTGCCTCTATAGACTCTACCTCTGTGGGCAGGGCATAGATGAACAAAAGGCAGCAGATTACTTCTGCAGGGTTAAACATCCCTGCCTGACAGCTCTGAAGAGAGCAGTGGGAACCCCAGTATAGCGGTTGAGCTCTGAGAATGGACAGACTGTCTCCTCAAGTGGGTCCCTGATCCCCGTGTAGCCTAACAGGGAAGCACTTCCAAGTAGGGCCAACAGACACCTCATACAGGTGAGTGCCCCTCTGGGAGGTAGCTTCCAGAGGAAGAATCAGGCAGCAATATTTGCTGTTCTGCAGTATTTGCTGTTCTGCAGCCTTTGCTGGTGACACCAGGCAAATGGGTCTGGAGTGGACCTCCAGCAAACTCCAACAGACTTGCAGCTGAGGGATCTGACTATTGGAAGGAAAACTAACAAACAGAAAGGAATAGCATCAACATCCACAAAAAGGACATCCACATCAAAACCCCGTCTGTAGGTCACCAACATCAAAGACCAAAGGTAGATAAAACCACAAAGATGGGGAGAAACTAGAGCCGAAAAACTGAATGTTCTAAAAACCAGAGTGTTACTTCTCCTCCAAAGGGTTGCAACTCTTCACCAGCAATGGAGCAAAGCTGGATGGAGAATGACTTTGATGACTTGAGAGAAGTAGGCTTCAGAAGGTCTGTAATAGCAAATTTCTCCAAGCATATTCTAACCCATTGCAAAGAAGCTAAAAGCCTTGAGAAAATGTTAGACAAATGACTAAGTAGAATAAACAGTGTAGACAAGACCATAAATGACCTGGTGGAGCTGAAAACCATGGCATGAGAACTTTGTGATGCATGCACAAGCTTCAATAGCCAATTTGATCAATTGGAAAATATGATATAAGTGATTGAACATCAAATTAATGACATAAAGCAAGAAGACAAGTTTAGGGAAAAAAGTGTAAAAAGAAAGAAACAAAGCCTCCAAGAAATGTGGGACTATGTAAAAAGACCAAATCTATGTTTGATTGGCATACATTAAAGTGATGGAGAAAATGGAACCAAGTTAGAAAACACTCTTCAGGATATTATTCAGGAGAACTCTCCCAACATAGCAAAGCAGGCCAACATTCAAATTCAGGAAATACAGAGAACACCACAAAGATAATCCTTGAGAAGACCAACTCCAAGACAAATAATTGTCAGATTCACCAAGGTTGAAATGAAGGAAAAAAATGCTAAGAGTAACCAGAAAGAAAGGTCAGGTTACCAACAAAGGAAAGCCCATCAGACAAACAGTAGATCTCTCAGCAGAAACCCTACAAGCCTGAAGAGAGTTGAGGCCAATATTCAACATTCTTAAAGAAAATAATTTTCAACCCAGAATCAGATATCCAGCCAAACTACACTTCATAAGTGAAGGAAAAATGAAATCCTCTACAGACAAGCAAATGCTGAGAGATTTTGTCACCACCAAGCCTGCCTTACAAGAGCTCCTGAAGGAAGCACTTAACATGGAAAAGAGCAACTGGTACCAGCCACTGCAAAAACATGCCAAATTGTAAAGACCAGCAATGCTATGAAGAAGCTGCATCAATTAATGGGCAAAATAACCAGCTAATCTCATAATGACAGGATCAAATTCACACATAAGAAGATTAACCTTAAATGGAAATGGGCTAAATGGCCCAATTAAGAGACACAGACTGGCAAATTGGATGAAGAGTCAAGAATCATCAGTATGTTGTATTCAGGAGACCCAACTCACATACAGAGACACACATAGGGTCAAAATAAAGGAATGGGCCAGGCGCGGTGGCTCAAGCCTGTAATCCCAGCACTTTTGGAGGCCAAGATGGGTGGATCACGAGGTCAGGAGATCGAGACCATCCTGGTGAACACGGTGAAACCCAGTCCCTACTAAAAAATACAAAAACCTAGCCAGGCGAGGTGGCGGGCGCCTGTAGTCCCAGCTACTCGGGAGGCTGAGGCAGGAGAATGGCGTGAACCTGGGAGGCGGAGCTTGCAGTGAGCTGAGATCTGGCCACTGCACTCCAGCCTGGGCGACAGAGCAAGACTCCATCTCAAAAATAAATAAATAAATAAATAAATAAATAAATAAATAAATGGATGGATGAAGGAAGATCTACCAAGCAAATGGGAAAAAAAAAAAAAAAAAAAAAAGCAGAGGTTGCAATCCTAGTCTCTGATAAAACAGGCTTTAAATCAACAAAGATCAACAGAGACAAAGAAGGCCATTACATAATGGTAAAGGGATCAATTCAACAAGAAGAGCTAACTATCCTAAATATATATGTACCCAATACAGGAGCACCCAGATTCATAAAGGAAGTCCTTAGAGACTTACAAAGAGATACACAATAATAATGGGAGACTTTAACACCCCACTGTCAATATTAGACAGATCAACAAGACAGAAGGTTAACATGGATATCCAGGACTTGAACTCAGCTCTGCACCAAGCAGACCTAGTAGACATTTACTAAACTCTCCACTTCAAATCAATAGAATATACATTCTTCTCAGCACCACATCACACTTATTCGAAAATTGACCACATAATTGGAACTAAAGCACTCCTTAGCAAATGCAAAAGAACAGAAATCACAACAAACTCTCTCAAACAACAGTGCAATCAAATTAGAACTCAGGATTAAGAAATTCACTCAAAACTGCACAACTACATGGAACCTGAACAACCTGCACCTGAATGACTACTGGAGAAATAACAAAATGAAGACAGAAATCAAGATGTTCTTTGAAATCAATGAGAACAAAGATATGATGTTCCAGAATCTCTGGGACACATTTATGTCAGTGTATAGAGGGAAATTTATAGCACTGAATTCCCACAAGAGAAAGAAAGAACGATCTAAAATCAATACCCTAGCATCACAATTAAAAGAACCAGAGAAGCAAGAACAAATAAATTCAAAAGCTGGCAGAAGACAAGAAATAACTAAGATCAGAGAAGAACTGAAGGAGGTAGGTACACAAAAAGCCCTTCAACAAATCAATGAATCCAGGAGCTGGTTTTTTGAAAAGATCAACAAAACAGACAGACCACTAGCAACACTAATAAAGAATAAAATAGAGAAGAATCAAATAGACACAATAAAAATGATAAAGAGAATATCACCATTGTTCCCACAGAAATACAAACTACCATCAGAGTATACTATAAACACCTCTATGCAAATAAACTAGAGAATCTAGAAGAAATTGATAAATCCCTGGACACATACACCCTCCTAAGTTAAGCCTGGAAAAATTTGATCTCTGAATAGAAAAATAGCAGCCTCAAAAATTGAGGCAATAATAGTCTACCAACCAAAAAAAAAAAAAAAAAAAAAAAAGCCCAGGACCAGATGGATTCACAGCCAAATTCTATCAGAGGTACAAATAATAGGAGCTGGTACCATTCCTTCTGAAACCATTCCAATCAATAGAAAAAACAGCAAATCCTCCCTAACTCATTTTATGAGGTCAGCATCATCCTGATACCAAAGCCTGGAAAAGACACAACAACAAAAAAAGAGAATTTTA
Organism: Rhinopithecus roxellana; assembly: GCF_007565055.1. NCBI lineage: Eukaryota > Metazoa > Chordata > Mammalia > Primates > Cercopithecidae > Rhinopithecus > Rhinopithecus roxellana. Next base: position 185,990,698 of record NC_044550.1, on the reverse strand, counting down.
GACAAATATCTCTGAGGAGTATAACTGCAAAAACCCTCAATAAAATACTGGCAAACCAAATCCAGCTGCATGTCAAAACGTTTATCCACCACGATCAAGTTGGCTTCATCCCTGGGATGTAAGTTTTGTTCAGCATCCACAAATCGATAAATGCAATCCTTCACATAAACAGAACCAATGACAAAACTCACATGATTATATCAATAAATGCAGAAAATGCCTTCAACAAAATTTAACACCATTCATGCTGATAACTCTCAATAAACTAGGAATTGATGGAACACATTTCAAAATAATAAGAGCTATTGATGACAAACACATAGCCAATATCATACTGAGTGGGCAAAAACTGGAAGCATTCTCTTTGAAAACTGGCACAAGACAAGGATGCCCTCTCTCACCACTCCTATTCAATGCAGTGATGGAAGCTCTGGCCAGGGCAATCAGGAAAGAGAAAGAAAAAAACGTATTTAATTAGGAAAATAGTAGATCAAATTGTCCCTGTTTGCAGATGACGTGACTGCATATTTAAGAAACCCCTTCATCTCAGCCCAGAGTCTCCTTCAGCTGACAAGCAACTTCGGCAAGATCTCAGGATACAAAATCAATGAGCAAAAATCACAAGCATTCCTATACAACAATAACAGACAAACAGCTAAATCATGACTGAACTCTCATTCACAATTACTACAAACAGAATAAAATACCTAAGAATCCAACTTACAAGGGATGTGAAGGATCTCTTCAAGGAGTACTACAAACCACCACTCAACGAAATAAAAGAGGACACAAACAAATGGAATAACATTCCATGCTTATGGATAGGAAGAATCAATATCGTGAAAATGGCCATATTGCACAAGGTAATTTATAGATTCAATGCCATGCCCATCCACCAAGCTACCGATGACTTTCTTCACAGAATTGGAAAAAAACTACCTTAAAGTGAATGTAGAAGTGTAAACAAGCCCATATTGACAAGAAAATCCTAAGCAAACATAACAAAGCTGGACGCATCACAGTACCTGACTTCAAACTATATTACAAGGCTACAGTAACCAAAACAGCATGGTAATGATACTAAAACAGATATATAGACCAATGGGACAGAACAAAGGCCTCAGAAATAACACCACACATCTCTAACCATGTGATCTTTGACAAACCTGACAAAATCAAGAAATGGAGAAAGAATTCCCTATTTAATAAATGGTGTTGGGAAAACACACTAGTCATATGTAGAAGGCTGAAAATGGATCCCTTCTTACACCTTATACAAAAATTAATTTAAGATGGATGAAAGGCTTAAATGTTAGACCTAAAACTGTAAAAATCCTAGAGGAAAACCTAGGCTATACCATTCAGGACATAGGCATGGGCAAGGGCTTCATGACTAAAACACCAAAAGCAATGGTAACAAAAGCCAAAATAGACAAATGATATCTAATTAAACTAAAGAGCTTCTGCACAGCAATAGAAACTACCATCAGAGTGAACAGACAACCTACAGAATGGGAGAAAATTTTTGCAATCTACCCATCTGACAAAGGGCTAATATCCAGAATCTACAATGAACTTAAACAAATTTATGGGAAAAAAACAGACAACTCCATCAAAACGTGGGCAAAGGATATGAAAAGACACTTCTCAAAAGAAGACATTTATGAAGCCAACAGACACATGAAAAAATGCTCATCATCGCTGGTCATCAGAGAAATGCAAACCAAAACCACAATGAGATACTATTGCATGTGAGTTATAATGATGATCATTAAAAAGTCAGGAAACAACAGATGCTGGAGAGGATGTGGAGAAATAGGAACACTTTTCCACTGTTGGTGGGAATGTAAATTAGTCCAGCCATTGTGGAAGACAGTGTGGAGATTCCTCAAGGATTTAGAACTAGAAATACCATTTGATCCAGTGATCCCATTACTGGGAATATACCCAAAGGATTATAAATCATGCTATTATAAAGACACATGCACACATACGTTAATTGCAGCACTATTCACAATAATAAAGACTTGGAACCAACCCATATGTCCACCAATGATAGATTAGATAAAGAAAATGTGGCACATATACACCATGGAATACTATGCAGCCATAAATAAGGATGAGTTCATGTCCTTTTGAGGGACATGGATGAAGCTAAAACCATCATTCTCAGCAAACTATTACAAGAAAAGAAAACCAAACATCACGGCCGGGCACGGTGGCTCAAGCCTGTAATCCCAGCACTTTGGGAGGCCAAGACGGGCGGATCACGAGGTCAGCAGATCGAGACCATCCTGGCTAACACAGTGAAACCCCGTCTCTACTAAAAAAAATACAAAAAACTAGCCGGGTGAGGTGGCGGGTGCCTGTAGTCCCAGCTACTCGGGAGGCTGAGGCAGGAGAATGGCGTAAACCCGGGAGGCGGAGCTTGCAGTGAGCTGAGATCCGGCCACTGCACTCCAGCCTGGGCGACAGAGCGAGACTCCATCTCAAAAAAAAAAAAAAAAAAAGAAAACCAAACATCACAGCATGTTCTCACTCATAGGTGGGAATTGAAATAGGTGGGAATTGAACAATGAGAACACTTGGACACAGGAAGGGGAACATCACACACCAGGGAAAAAAATGGCACTACTAGAAAACAGTATGGAGGTTTCTCAAAAAAATATTAAAAATAGAATTAACAGGGCAGGGAAAATCACATACCTGGTCTGTTGTTGGCTGGGGTGCTGGGGGAGGGATAGTCTTAGAAGCACCTAATGTAAATGACAAGTTGATGCATACAGCAAACCAACATGGAATATGTGTACCTATGTAACAAACATGCACATCATGCACATTTACCCTAGAACTTAAAGGATTATATATATAGATGTCATCATCAAAACGGTATGGTAGTGGCATGAAGACAGATATATAGACCAATGCTATATAGAATAGAGATCCACAAAATAAATTTATGCATTTACTGCTATCATAGTATGGGTAGTTGAGCCCTCCACACTTCATGTTAAAATTTGATCCCCCATATTGGGGGTAGAACCTAACAGAATGTGCTTGTGTCATGGAAGCATATCCCTCATGAATAGATTAATCCCCTTCCTGAGAGGGGAATGTTTATTAGTTCTTATAAGAGCTAGTTGTTTAGCAAAACCTGGCACTCCCCCACATCCCCTCTTTGTGGACTCATCTCTTGTCATGTGACCTTTGCATATACCACCTCTTGTTTGCCTTCTACCACAAGTGGAAGCATCCTGAGAACCTTGCCAGAGGCCAAGTAGAAGTCAGTTCTGTGCTTCTTGTACAGTATGCAGAACTATGATTCAAATAATTCTATTTGCTATATGCATTTTCTAGTCTCATGTATTCCTTTATAACAACACAAATGGAGGAAGATAGCAGCTAATTGATTTTTGACAAAGGTGCCAAGAACACATAATAGAAAAAAAGACAACCTCTTCACTAAATGATGCTAGGAAAACTGCATATCCACATGCAAAAAATGAAACTAGACCACTATCTCTTACCATACACAAAGTAAGTAAAAATGAATTACAAATTTAAAATAAAGACCAAACATTATACAATTCCTAGAAGAAACTATAAGAGGAATGATTTGTGACATTGGTCTAGGCAATGATTTTTTTTTTTTTTTTTTTTTGGATAGGACTTCAGAAGCACAGCCAACAAAAGCAAAAGTATATAAATGGTTTATATCAAAGTATTGAACTTGTGCAGAGAAAATGAAGCAAACAATAGAGTGAAGAAACAATCCACAACACGAAAAAAATTTGCAAACTATGAATCTGACAATGAGTTAGTATCTCAAATATACATAGAAGTAACATCAGTCGCCGGGCGCGCTGGCTCACGCCTGTAATCCCAGCTCTCAGGGAGGCAGAGGCGGGAGGATAGCTTGAGCCCAGGAGTTCGAGACCTGCCTGGGTAATACAGCGAGACCCCGTTCTCCACAAAAAGGAAAAAAAAAAAAAAAAGACAAAAAAAAAAAAAAAAGAAGAAGTAACATCAGTCAATAAAAATTAATTACTAATTTGATTAAAAAATAAGCAAAATACCTGAATAGACATTTCTCAAAAGAAGACTATCAGTGACTAAGAAGTATATTGCAAAATGCTCAAAATCACTAATTATCAGGGAAATGCAAATCAAAACTAAAATGAGATATCACATCACCTTTGTTATGGCTATTATCAAAAAGACGAACAAAAAAAAACAAGTGTTAACAAGTATGCTGAGAAAGAGGATCTTTTATAAAGTGTTGAGGGAAATGCAAATTATTACAATCAGTAAGGAAAATGGTATGGTAGTTTCTCAAAAATTGAAAATAAAACTACCATATGACACAGCATTTCCATTACTGGGTATATATTTAAATAAACTAAAAAGTCATAGAGATAGCTCTCCTTCTATGTTTACATCACCATTATTCATATACCCAAGGAATGAGTCAACCTAAACATCCTTTAATGAATAAATACATAAGCAAAATATGGAAAAAATATATACATATATATGTGTCCATTCCATTGGATATATATATGCTTTCTTGAATATATATATTCAATGGAATGAATATATATATATAATTGAATATATATATTCAATGGAATTAATATATATGTAATTGAATATATATACACACATATATTCAATGGAATGGATATATGTATCATGTGTGTTTATCTGTATAGCCATGGATATCAAATCCATTATATATATATATATATCTCCATTCCATTAGATATATATAAGCGCTATTTCTATTATATATTAACTTTTTTATAGCTCAATAGCATTCCACTGGAGAGAGATATATATATTTTTTCCAATGTGCATATATATACATTTCATTAAATATATATATAAAAGAATGAAATTCTGTCATTTGTAGAAATATGAATCAACCTGCCGAGCGTAATGTTAACTGAAATAATCCAGGCAGAGATAGCATGGTATCCCTTATATGTGGAATCAAAAAAATTAATCATAATGGAAGTAGAGAGTAGAATTGTGGTTACTAGAGGGTGAAGAGATAGTAGGGAGGGCGATGAGAAATGGTGGATCAATGGATTCAAAGTTATAATTTGGAAGAATATGTTCTGTTATTATATTAAGTTGTTGGGTAACTATAGTTAATAGTAATGTATTATATATTTCAAGATAGTTAGAAAGCAGGTTTTTGAATGTTATCACCACAAAGAAATGATAAATATTTAGATGATGGGTTTATTAAGTATCTTGATATAATTATTATACAATGTATAAATGTATTGCAAAACCACAACATTTCTTTTAAACATGTGCAATTATTATACATCAAATTTTAAAAATAAAAATAAAAAGAAATATTTAGTGTAAGACAGCCCTAAACTGTATCTCAATTAAACTTGTAAAATTATCAGCATGAAAGCTTTTACCTAATAAATTAATACTCTTTGGATCCAACTTTTTAAAAAAATGACTTCTATGATTATTTATGTGAGTGTGTGTTTGTGTGTGTGCGTTTGTGTGTGTGTGTGTGTAAAATTTGGAGTGTGAGGATAAAGGCTAATAGGCATGGGAGATTACCTAGAGAATGATGAAAATTGTCACCTCTCCTTCTGTATCTCTTTTTTAGATACAGATGCCATGACTTACGAGATATTGATTTTCTGGTATAACTTTCCTGGTAAGTAAAATTATATTAGCAATTAACAAATAAAATTGTATTCATCAATACACATCTTACCACAAAGCCCATAATTTTTCTGGAAATCCTACTGGCTCTGAAACCTTCCTAAAAGGATTTTGATTATATTTCCGTAAAACAGGAAATGAGGTTTTTCTTTTCACCCTGTAGCGATTGGTAAACCTAGTATTGTTACCATAGCTATTGTGGTAAATTCTTACAATTTTATGTTGTCTAGCTATGCATTTAAAATATAAGTTGAACTTTCCCATAGCAGAAGCAGGTCTCAGTCAACACTGACTCTACTTAAAATCTTCCACCCCCTTCCATTTCTTCAATGTGTTCAGTCAGTATCTTTGCTTACACACTGCCTCCTGATAACCATCCTATAGGATATCTAGATACAACCCACTTGGACTTGCATCACTGATCCTCTGTACTCCACAGTGATTGTGCAGATATGCCAAAGTGACTACCTTTCAGTCTCAGAATGCCTCCAAGGAACTTGTGCCTGCTTGCATTAAACCTCCCAATTACAGTTCCCCACTGGAAAACCACGTAGGTAACACCCTGGATCCCAGTAAACATTTTGGAACACAGGTCCCTCACTGTCTTTCTTGGTCTCCATTCATTGTCGAATGTGCTTTTCCCAGAGAACTTTCTTATTCCCAGTGTCCCTGTAAGGGATGCTGAACTCTTCTCTAGAAATGGTGAAAGTGCACAGATTCTGTTATTTTACGCGTTTGGTTAAGTTTCTCCTCTGTTTCTCACTTGACCAACACAAACATAACGTCTGGCCTGGTCACGATTTCCTATAGAGTGGTTACCTTTGTAGAAATAAAGAAGACATAGAACATACAAGAGACACATTGGTGTCTTCCAATGTAAACAAGTTCCCTATAAGAACAATCTTGGTATAGATTGCACACATAGGCATTAGGCTGTTCATCACAATAAAAAGTATCTCATGAGAGGTAGATTATGAATTTCCATGACTAAATACCCTGGAACCTTGTCAGGTCAAAGCTAGAGCTAATAGCCACTTTTGGGACAATGAACTCAAGACATACTTACAAAACTATTAAAAATCGAGAACAGCTATTATTCGCTTTTGCTTCTCAATACTGTTTCAACATTCCTTGAACTATAATTTTTTTCCTCTAATCATTTAGGAATATAGTATACAATTTTGTTTTCACTCAAAAAGAAACCCGCAGGCTGCAAAATCATTTCCATGAGCTCTACTTTGTCCTGATGACTATCAATATTTAGATTTCTGTCTACAGAGATTGCAACCTTGTTTTTCTCAAGTGGCTTTTATAAAACCTCATCTAAAATTCTCATGAGCTCTAAGTGGATAGTCACAATACAGAATTCATCACACAAATCACAAACAAGATTACTTCTAAGTACTTATTTGAGTAAAAGCCATCACTATCTTTAAACACGTAAACATTCCATTTATAGAAAATTTCCTTTATTTCTTGTCTTCCTTCATCACTTATTTTCTCTCACTCACCAACTCCTGTGGAATGTATCCAATATGTCTCATGAAAATACGATTATTTCTGTACTATCATGACAAATATCCTTGTTCATAAGCCCAGTTTGATTGTGAGAAAGGATTGAACATTCTTTTTAGTGATCTTCATGGCTCCAACTCTGTACTAATTCAACGCATTATCCAAACTATTGTAACACTAGTATTTTAAAATTTATTCTAATCATGACATTCTTCTGCCTACTTTCTTATTGTAATGCAGAAAACACATATATCACCTATAAAAGCCCCTGTGGCATGGAAAATAAATACAGAGTTGCAAACAGAAGACATTCAACATCATCTTTCTATAATTAAGGTTGTAATCTTTCAGGGGAAAACAAGTCATGTCATAAAGTACATAATATTCCTTAATATAATAGTCCTACCTTAGGCAAAGGTTTGGCAGGTTTACAGTGCAATCCTCCTACAAACTCAAAATTAGGTTGGTATGGTTGAGGATATTCAAAATCCCAATATGTTCGTATTAGCCATATCTCAGCTTTTCCCACAGTCTCACATAATGTAGTGGGCCTTCCTAAATAAAATAAATAACAGAATGAATTAACATACAATTTAAATAACAATTTTACCACTAATTCTTCAATAAACTATTAAGAAAAAAATAAGTTTAAGTCCTCTAGAACAGCATGGCTTTTAGATGTCAAATGAAAGGGAGAATTATTGAAATAATACAGAAGAAAAAAGAAAGAAAGGAAAAAAGAAAGAAGACAAAGAATGAAAGGAGGGAAGGAAGGAAGGAAGGAAGGAAGGAAGGAAGGAAGGAAGGAAGGAAGGAAGGAGGGAGGGGAGGGAGGGGGGGGGAGGGAGGGAGGGAGGGAGGGAGAAAGGAAGGAAGGAAGAAGGAAGGGAGGGAAGGAAGAAAGAAAGGAAAGAAGGAAGGAAGGGAGAAAGGAAGGAAGGAGGAAGGAAGGAGGAAGGAAGGGAGGGAGGGAGGGAAGGAAGGAAGAAAAGAAAGAAGGAAGGAAGGGAGAAAGGAAGGAAGGAGGAAGGAAGGAAGAAGGGAGAAAGGAAGGAAGGAGGAAGGAATGAAGGAAGGAAGGAAGGAAGGAAGGGAGAAAGGAAGGAAGGAGGAAGGAATGAAGGAAGGAAGGAAGGAAGGGAGAAAGGAAGGAAGGAGGAAGGAAGGAAGGGAGAAAGGAAGGAAGGAAAGCGGAGGCAGGACAACAAAGGCCTTACCAGGAAGAAAGGAGTCCCCAAGTCCTAGTGCATCCCGCGTTCCTTAGTCGTCGGGAGGAAGAGTGGACGTTTCGGAGGCAGGATGGAAGGCTTACGTCGCTTACTCACGGACCTGCACGGAAGGAACGGTAACGGCCTTCGCGGATGACAAACAGTTATATTTAAGTGTATTTTCACAACTTAAAAAAAGACACAACTCCAAAATACAAATAAATTTATTACTCATTTTTTCCCTCTCCAAGTTAATTGTAGATGATAGATGAGTCCCACAATATCTTCACCAAATAACATCTCTGTGTTTTCTAATCTATAGTCAGAGGTGTATCTTTCCATAATCCCACCAGGATCAGTTCCCTTTAACATGCTGAATTGAATATCATTACCTTAATTAATAGGTTATCATTTTATTAGTAGGAATTCCTTGACTAATTTTCACCCATAGCAATCCTCTTTTTGGGTTGTGAAGCACCCATGTACCTACTATGATTATCATATACTTACTGTAGTGTTTCTCTCAAATGATGTGTTTTGAAGAAAAACACAGTTTCAAGATTTAATTTTACACTTTTAATCAGAAGAATGGCTGACTGCAAATAATGAAGTAATTCGTATCTCTTTACAAAAACATATTTTGTAACTGATAAAAAGATAAAACCCCATAAGAGAATTCTTTTCTCTTTAAAATTCAAATCAAAGTTGGTGGTGTTATACACCATTGTGTGGAGAGCCTCTTTTTTAAGGTCATCACATTTTAAGGTTTGGAGTTATTTCCTAGGTCATAAATCCAAATGCCTTTAATTTGATATTGAATAAATTGTACTGAAGATACTCTGTTTGAAGTTACCAGAAATTAGAATAGAGCTATCTCTCAACTTCCAAGCAAATGCATTTACGTCCTCTAGATTTGTTGTTTTCTGTGCCTCACATGCTACCTGCATTACCATCCTCTAGGTGTTTTTAATTAATATGATATTAGTTCTCATTTCAGAAAGACTCAGTTTTGAACAATTGGAGTCATTCAATATTTTAAGGATAAATATGCAGTAACGTGTATAAAGATGATCAACGGAAGGAAAATTAAATTTGCTTTTTATATTAAAGTAGATAAATTACGTCTTATTTGAAATGCCATACACACATGTCTTGGAGATATTGCAGGTTAAATTTCAGTTCATCTCAATAAAAGGAATATGCCAATAAAGTGATTCACACAAATTTGGGTCCCAGGACATATAAAAGTTATGTTAACCATATCTTGTAGTCTTTTAGCTGTGCAATATCATCACGTTTAAAAAACAATGCACATACCTTAGTTAAAAGTATTGCTAACAAGTGCTAATAGTCAGATGAGCTTTCAGCAAGTGAGGTTTTGGTTGTTGTTGTTTGTTTCTTTTTCTGGTGTAGGATCTTGCTTCGCTGTTGATTACTGTTGATTGATCAGGGTAGCTGGACAATTTTTAAAATTATACAACAATGAAGATTTTTGCATGAATTGACTCATCTTTTCATGAAAGATTTCTCTGTAGCATATGATGCTGTTTCATAGCAGTTTACCCATAGTAGAATTTCTTTCAAAATTTGAGTCAGTTCTCCCAAACCCTGATGCTGTCTTATCAACTAAGTTTGTGTAATATTCTAAGTCAGTTGTAGCCATTTCAACAACGTTCATAGCATTTTCACTGGGAGAAGATTCCAACTCACGAAACCAATTTCTTTGTTCATCTACAAAAAGCAACTGTTTAAAAAGCATCTCTTCACCTGTTTTACAGGTTTTAGTTTTATCATGATATTATAGCAATTTAGATAAACCTTCAGGCCCACTTATAATTTTATTTCTTTTTCCATGACCACCCCATCCACAGTTAATTCCTCAAATGATGGCATCGATCCCTCAACATCATCCAGGAGAGTTGGAATAAATTTTTTCCAAACTCTTGTTAATGTAAATATGTTGAATTTCTCTCATGAATCATGAATGTACTTAATGGAATCTAGAATGAAAAATCCTTTTGAGAAGATTTTTAATATACTTTCTCTATTAGTGAGAGCTATAGTCTTACAAAATATATATCTTACATAAGCCTTGAAAGTCAAGGTTATATGATCCATGGAATGTAATATGGATGTAATGATAGCAAGCATGCAAATGATATTAATATCTGTACATCTTAATCAGATCTCTTTGGTGACCATGTGAATTGTCCATGAGCAGCAATATTTTGAAAAAAATCCTTTTTTTTTTTTTTTTTTTTTTTTTTTTTGAGCATTAGGGGTCAACAGTGTGCTTAAAATATTCAATAAGCCATGTCATATACAGATGTGATATCATCCAGGCTTTGTTGTTCCATTGATAGAACACAGAGAAAGTAGATTTAACATAATTATTGAGTCCTCTGTAATTATTACAACAGTAAATGAGCATTGGCTTTAACTTTGTTACCAGTTGTTTTAGCCATTACAGGAGATTCAGCCTGTTTTATGTAGCTTTGAAGCCAAGTATTAGCTTTTCCTCTTTAGCTACGAAAGTTTTTTTTTTTTTTTTTTTTTTTTTTTTGAGACGGAGTCTTGCTCTGCCACCCAGGCTGGAGTGCAGTGGCCGGATCTCAGCTCACTGCAAGCCCCGCCTCCCGGGTTTACGCCATTCTCCTGCCTCAGCCTGGGCGCCCGCCCAGTCGCCCGGCTAGTTTTTTGTATTTTTAAGTAGAGACAGGGTTTCACCGTATTAGCCAGGATGGTCTCGATCTCCTGACCTCGTGATCCGCCCGTCTCGGCCTCCCAAAGTGCTGGGATTACAGGCTTGAGCCACCGCGCCCGGCCAGCTACGAAAGTTTTAAATGACATCTTCTTCCAACAGAAGGCTGTTTGGTCTACATGGAAAATCAGTTGTTTATTGCAACCACCTTTGCTGAGAATATTAGCTAAGTCTTCTGCATGACTTTCTACTGATTCACATTGAACTTTTACATCATGTAGGCAGTTTATTTCTGTAAGCTTCATTAGTCAACCTCTGCTAGCTTCAGTCTGTTTTCTGCACCTTCCTCTTCTCTCTGAGACTTCATGCAATTGAATAGTAAAGGTTTTACTATGTATCAGTTTTTAGCTAAAGCCAAAACTTAAGGCAATGTTGTGGCTGGTTTAATTTTTTCTTTTTTTTTCTTTCCTTTTTTTTTTTTTTTAAAGTGGTTTTGCTCTATCATCTGGGTTGGAGTGCAGTGGAGCAATCATAGCTCACTGCAGCCTTGGACTTCAAACTGCTGGGCTCAAGCCATTCTCCCACCTGAGCCTCCCAAGTCACTGGGATTACAGATATGAATCACTGCAGCCAGCTAGCTGATTTGATTTTCTCTCCAGACAACTAAAATTTTCTCCATATCTGCAGTGATAATATTTATTTATTAATATCATTTATATGTACACTGGAGTAGCACTTTTAGTTTCCTCCCAAAACTTTTCCTTTGTATTCACATTCTGTTTAACTGTTTGGTACAATGGTGTAGGTTTTGGCCTGTCTCAGTCCTTTTTGTTGCTATAAAGGAATAACTGAGCATGTCTAATTTGTAAAAAAAGAAGGTTTTTATTTGGCTCACAATTCTTCAGGATATACAAGAAACACGGCACCATGGCACCAACATCTGCATCTGGTGAAGACCTCTGGTTTCCTCCACTCATTGCAGAAGATGTTGGGAGCCAGCAAGTGCAGTGATCAGAAAATGAGAGATTAAGCAAGAGAAAGAGGGTGGATGTTCCTGGCTCTTTTTAATAATTATCTCTCCTAGTACCTAATAGAGTGAGAACTCCCTCACCCTTTTCCCCAGGGAGAGCATTAATGTACTCATAAGAGATCTACTCTAATTACCCAAACACCTCCCATCAATACCCACCTCCATTATTGGTGATCGAATTTCAACACAGGATTTTGTAGAGACAAGCAAACTCTATCTAAACTATAGTACTCGTTAAACTTATTTCTTTCTACATTTTGATTTAAATTGAGAGAACTGCTAGTTTTCTTTTCACTGGAACATGTAGAAGTCATTGTATGTTATATTACTGTGTCTCAGGGAACAGGGAGGCCTCAGAAGAAGTGGGATAGGGAAACAAATCAGTGAAGCAGTTAGTACATGCACAACATTTATAATTAAGTTTGCAGTCTTATACGGGAAGAAACCAAGGTGTCCCCAAGCTGGTAAACATGTAACCATCAAAGAAAACTGATCCAAGATCACCATAACAGATATAATAATGAAACATTTGAAAAAGTCCAATAAATACCAATATGAGATAGAGTCAAAAAGTACATATTTTCTGTTGGAAATATTATGCAAAATTGATTTGCTTGATGCAGGGTTTTCAAAAATTTTTAACTTGTAAATTTCATTTTTTGTGAAGCACAATAAAGCAAAGTATAATAAAATGAAATATGCCTGTGCATAAGAACTTATGGAAATAAAACCATGAATTGAAATTGATTGATATCCTTTTTCCTATAGTTGTTTTAATATGTACTCTTGATTTAGACTCACAATAGGTAATCCTATAAAATATATAATAATCAATAATTTAGTAAGTTGGAGCTATGGAATAAATCTAGTTATTAATTTAATTTCTTATTTCAAGCTGCTCAATGATCAAGTGTAATGATTTTTAAAGACTCCGTCTCAAAAAAAAAAAAAAAAAGCAAAAAAGCAAGAATGGTTGGGGGTTTTCTGAACGCATGGCCAGAACCTACTTTTGTTTATAGGAAAATACTCTTTCACCCCTTTATTCATCTTTGATAACAGTTTTGTTTTATTTTAAATTCAGTCTTATCACGGGGCTTTAACTATAGTCATAATTTACCAAAGTTTGCCAGTGATCTCCATATAGCTGTACCTCTTTCAATTCATATCTTAATATAGACTTGAGCCCAAGGTCTTTGAATTATTTACCTACATCCATATAGCCTGGTGGGCTATTTGCTGCTAGTCAGAGATTACTGAATACAAAATTATTTAAGGTGAATCAATACATGTAAATCCAAATCATGCCTAAGGCTAAGGACATGTGAAGTGGGATTCTCTGAATATTATTTCTGTGAAACAGTCTATATATTAGAATTCAGCGGAATACATTAAACAGTATTTTAGCGTCTAATATGATTGCTCTTTTGTTCGTGTTTCTACATATTTCTCAAACATATTTGGATAAAAACGTGTCTTGCATTGACTAGTTCAGATCACAACTGTATATGAAAATTGCAAAGCAAAAGAAGTTTTTATCAGTAAAGCAAAGAAATAAAAATAAGTCAAATGGGGGTGTATACCAGTAAAGCAAAAATTCTACTATCTCATGCCCCACAAGACCATAGGTTTTTAACTTTTAATAATATTTTTTATTAAAAATGGTGGCAGTTCCCTCACACACTGATCTGCAATGGTTTTGTAGTTACTAAGCATGGAGTTGAAATGACAACATAAGCACAGAAGTTAAAAATTAATTTTTTCAAGTTTTTGTTAAGTAATCACCTAAGAAATTAAAGAATTCTAGAAAATGTTTCATTTTAATGACTCTTGAAAAAATAATTCAAAGAGGACTTTGTGAAGATTGTTTTTTGAATATATGATGAGAGATAAAAGAATTATTAGCATCTTATCTCAATAGAAATGGTATAAAATTCAGATTAACAATCAATTCTCGAAATATGTGATGTAGATTTGCGCTATTTGGAGGAAATATAAAATATAATCTCTGTTAATGACGATCTTTTTAAGTATATTACTGGTATTAAGAACAAATATACTTTCTTTATGAAAAACAGCTATAACATTTTCTAAAAAGAAAACTCATTGACCTGCATATGTATGTCATAGACAATGTATGGCAATTTTTAAAAATATTTCTTTTGATAACCAAATTAAAAATAAAACAAAATCTCTTACCTAATGCTTTACTATAAAACTCTTTCCAAAAATGATAGTCATAATCCTGAATCCAGAAGTGGAAGAAAACTGAAAGCATCGAATTTTTCACTCTTTCCAGAAAGGTCATTCTGTCTGTTAGTTCTGTCATAGGTACAGGTACATAGGAAAGTGGAGCTGGAAGTTTCCCACAGCTTCGCTCCATATTGCCTCCTAGAGAAGTTCTAAGTGTGACCACAAAAGGGACTGCAAGCAACTCAGCCATCAGGTCTCCACAGGGAATCACAGGGTCTATAAGCATTACATCATAGTTGGTTTCCTGTAGTTTCTTCATAAGTGTCTGATTGTAGATAAAGCTCTCACACACCATTTTAAAAGTTCCTCTTATTTCAACAAAAAAATCATTTAATTTTATAGCTGATTGCCAGGTTGATAAGCCTGGCAAGACATTCAGAGCTAGGTCAACAAATATTTCTTGGTTTACTGTTTTGTCCTGTGGCATATGGACCACCTCAAATTTCAGTGCAGAAGGCTTCCTGTAGTCAATTAAAAAAGACATTGAGTGAGTCAATACTGTTACCTCATGGCCCCTCACTAGGAGCTCCTCTAGAATGACCTTGACATTAAGCCAGTGGCTCATGTCACAGGGCCACACCAGGACCTTCCCACAGAATCCACAGCCAGCACAGAAGAGCTGCAGGAGCAGAAATACCAAAGCTGACTTCTCAGACCTCATGGCGGCAGTTCCCTCACACACTGATCTGCAATGGTTTTGTAGTTACTAAGCATGGAGTTGAAATGACAATATAAGCACAGAAGTTAAAAATTAATATCTTAAGACTAAAGTTCAGTGGTTGATTGCCAGTATAACATTTATTGAAGGTATCAAAAAGAAGTGCAATGTAACAGGGAAACGTTGTTCCAACCTTCTAGAACTTATAAAATACATAAAGATACTTTTATTATCTATACTGATGATAAAGAAAAAATTTCTAAATCTTTAGATTTAATAATTCATGTGCAGAAACATGCACACAATCACACTTACATTCATTCCACACTAAGTGCAAAGTATCAGATGGTTTAGGACAGCACATGTTTCACATGGACAATACAAAGATTTACTGAGAATACACTTGGGGACTTTGGATAACTATTTTGATTAATTTTATATAATAAGTACAAAGTGTTCAGTATTTCAGAGGGAAAAATGCACAATTGCTTTAATATGGGATAATTAATAAAAACTTTAGTAAGGCATTTGACTCAGGAGGTGAGATGAAAGTTTTGGTAGGATTTATTGTTGCCAAAGGAAACATTTCACAATCAATAGAAGCATGATGAAAGTATAGGATACTTGAAAATCATTCCAGTGAGTAGTGATCACAGAGAAAGTTCAGGGCAGGATGTTTCAGAAGAAAGTTAGTTTGAAATAGGAGAACATGGTTTTAAATAAGCAATTATGAGTTTGAATGATAATTTATAGGCAAATAATTATTTACTCAAGTTTTAAAAGACAGTCACAAGATCAAGCTTTTCTTTAGCAAAAAACTCTTGCATCTCAACAGAGTGATATGTAAAGGTAAGAGTTTAAAAACATGGAAAATGATAACAATTTTATGTTAGTTACTGAGACATGTCAACCTAATGGAATGAAACATAAATTGTTAACAGTAAATGCAAAAAATTAATTTTAAATTTGTATTTACTGATAATATCTGAGATAGGAAAAAATGTATAGGAGAAAATACATGGTTGTTCTTTCTGTCTTAATTAGCAGAAGGCGGATAATGACATTAGGTAAAATATTATGCACAAAATTTAGAGCAGTTTTCAGAATCAATACGATCTAACTGGGTTATTTTTCCTGTGGTTACTGTTCTAATTATTCAACAACTCTATGTAGATGTAAACCAAAAATAAAATCTTAAGTATCTCCAACCATCTAAATGAACCCTTACTCTCAACAAAGTGGATTTCAAAGTTAATCTGAAAAACTAGTTCAGGCAATGATGGGAAGTGGGGTGATGGGATAGGACATGCCTCATTATACCCTCCTCCCTTTTTGAATTCAGGAAAAACTTATTAGCACTACCATCAACACAGACCTTAAAACCAATAGAACAGATTTATTAGGTTTGATAAGAAACAGTTACAGTCTATTCTCTCTGAAGCCTATTGCTTGACAGCTTCATCTGCATGATAAAACCTTGGTATTAGCAACCCCTTATGTTAACCCAGACATTCTTGTCTATTAATTCTGTGACTTAGACAACAATATAACTCAACCAATTGCCAATAGAAAATCCTTGAAATAGCCTATGACCTGGAAGTCCCTACTCCCAGTTGTCCTGCCTATCCAGACCAAGTCAATGTATAACTCACATATACTGATTGATGTCTAATGTCTCTCTAAATTGCATGAAAACTAAGCTGTAGCCTGAGCACCATGATGACATGTTCTTAGGATCTCCGGAGGGATATGTCACAGGCCATTACTGACTCATGTTTAACTCAGAATAAAATTCTTCAAATATTTTAAAGTGTTTGACTCTTTCCATCAATAACAACTTGACACTTGAAAATCTGGCGCCTCAGACAAAACTCAGAACACCATAAAACTTGCCCAAACTTGAAGCTAAAGTAGCAACAGAGGCCCACTGAATGCCTCTCCAATTTTGAGCGGCTTCTCCAGTGGAACTGGTAAGTCCTTTTGAGCCTTGGATCTCTCTTTGGTTTATAGTCCTTGATTTATTCTGAACTTTTTGTAATTTTCTCCTTAGAGGTTGTCTTTTAGAATCCTAATTATAGTTCAGGAGTTCATTCTAAAGGGTCCTCTCCATTGCCTTTTCTCCCAAAGATAAGCTCAAATGGCTTCTCTGCATATTTGCATGAGAAGTTGAACTATTATTTTTGAAGATAAATACGAGAGGAGAGACTGAGCTCCTCAGCACTAAAGAGAAAGGAAATTTTGCTCCTCCCAGCCAAAGGGGCCTATTTGGAATGTCTGGGGTGTTAAAACCTTTATGATGTATAGTGGTCAAACAGAGAATTCCTCCCAACACAATGAGTTTTAAAAAACTCATCTAGAAAATGCATGTAAGAGCTGGTTACTCAGTGTTTTAAGCCCTCATGGGGGTGATAGAAGTCTGGAGAGAGAAACTAATGAGAGAAGAAAAAATAAGGAAACAGGCAGATAGTTAGGACAAGGTTCTTGGTAGAAGTCATCTCCCAAAAAATAACAGTGCTTAAGAAATCAAGCTGCAAGCGCAGGTAAGGAAGCAAAGTCCAAAGCCTTTGCAAACAGTGAGCTCTGCCTATATATGATGGCCTTCAGTGAGAACATTGCTTTTCTTTTGGGGCATACTCGGATAAAGGAACTTGCACAGGCTGCTTGCCTTAGACAGACCTGCAGCTGTATACATAAGGAAAGTTACATAGAACCAGACACGCCTCTGTGACACATGCATAGTAAGCAAAATAAAACAACATGCAGTAAGTCAGGCTAAGGATATACATGCACACTAAAGGGAAGAAGTGAAACTAATAAGAATTTGTATGTATGCAAATAAGACATCCAATCCTGACTGTTTTTTTATGTCTTATGCAAATGAAACACTCTGCCTCATTAGGTTTTTTTTTTTTTTTTTTTTTATAAAAGTCTTCTCATTCAACTGTGAAATGACAACCCTCTCAAGAACTCCCGGTAATACCTCAACAACAAGACTACTCCAGTGACCCTAGCCTGCTTCACTGTAAAAAGTAAAGTAGAGGTTCCTCTTCAAAGACTTTCCTCCCCATCTAATTAAGAATAAGTAGTAACTTCTCTTAGAAGCAAAATTTGTTCAAAGACCTGTGCTAACATTCTTAAATATCTGCTAGCCGTAATAAAGACATCAATGTACTTTATGTTTTTAACTCCCACAATTTAGTCTAAATATTTGCCCTGGCATGCTAACACTCTTCCAAGCAAGCATTAGGTAATAGCCTGTTCCTTTTCCTTATTTGAAGGTGTTTCTACCTTTCTCAGCATTCCACAAGTTACTTCCTCCTTCCTTTGTTCTCCTCTGCCTTTGCCTCTTAAAAAGTTCTAAGTTGATAGCCAACCCGCACTAATACAGAATGTGAGGTCCTATTCCTTCCAGTACAAATCTGACACAGCAGTAAGGTGGACACGTCAATTTATAAATGACCCTGTCTCCTTTGTTCGGTGTAGTTTCATGGACTAAACTGCTGGTGAGTGCACACTTTCCGCAGAAAGTTAAAAAAAAAAATGGCCTTGTTGAAGAAATTAAATTTATGTTCAGGTGTTATTTCTTTGTGGCACTGAAGAAAAAGCATTTCAAAGATTCACTAAGACATGTAAACAGGCAGAAGCAACTCAACGTTAAAATATGTGGAGTCTCACTTACACTCAGCTCACATTGACGCACCACACAAAAAACCCTAGGCCACAATTTAGTTCCTCCTTTTAAGAAAAAAAGTGGGAAAAAATTTAAGAATGAGGAAAGACAAGGACAAAAACTCTTTTGGGGCAATTCTTTAGTTTCATGGGGCTCCCATTTGCAAGCATTTGTGTAAAATGGAGACGTTTGAGGGCATTCCACGCCTAATGGTTTAGGACCACCCCCCCAGTGCTGTCTTGTCATGGAGTTTTCAGAAGATCTGGTTGTTTAAAAGTGTGTAGTGGCTCCCCCGACCTTCCTCCTGCTCCAGTCAGGTAGGACATGCTGGCTTCCCCTTCACCTCATAATTAAAAGTTTCCTGAGGCCTTCTCAGTCGTGGTACCTATAGAGCCTGGGGAACTGTGAGTAATTTAAACCTCTTTTTTTTTTTTCATAAATTACCACTGTCTCAGGTAGTTCTTTATAGCAATATGAGAACAAATGTGAAAACAAAGTAATAAAGAAGATGTGAGAACAATAGAACAGCAAACTAATACAGAAAACTAGAGATGTGGTTCATTATTATAAATATACCTGAAGATGTGGAAGCAACTTTGGAGCTGGGTAATAGGCAGAGGTTGGAACAGTTTGGAGGGCTCAGAATAAGACAGGAAGATGAGAAAAGGACAGGCAGATCCATAGGGCCTGAGTTGCCTAAAGCCTTGAGAGCCCTCCCATTGCACTGATGTGCCCTGGCTTTGAGACATAGAGTCAAAGGAAATTATTTTGGAGTTTTATGATTTAATGAGTACCCTGCTGAGTTTTCAACTTGCCTGTGGCCTGTAACTCCCTTTTTCTGGCCATTTTTTTCCTTTTAAAATGGGAACATTCACTCAGTTGCTGTATCCCCACTGTATCTTCAAAGTAACTCTCTTGTTTTTTATTTTCAAGCTCATAAATGGAAAAGACTTGCCTTGTCTCAGATGAGACTTAGGATTTGGACATTTTGGGTAATGCTGGGATGTGTTAAGACTTTGGGGGACTGTGGAGAAGACATGATTTTGTTTTAAAATGTGAGAAGGACATGAGATTTGGGAGGGTTCAGGGAGAGAATGATACGGTTTGGGTGTA
This sequence comes from Rhinopithecus roxellana, assembly GCF_007565055.1. Classification (NCBI taxonomy): domain Eukaryota; kingdom Metazoa; phylum Chordata; class Mammalia; order Primates; family Cercopithecidae; genus Rhinopithecus; species Rhinopithecus roxellana. The sequence goes on along the minus strand of NC_044550.1, from coordinate 185,970,856 downwards.
TGTTCCCACCCAAATCTCATGTTAAATTGTGAAATGTTTCGGCTGTGTCACCATCCAAATCGCATCTTGAATTATAGTTCCCATAATCCCCATGTGTTTTGGGAAGGACCCAGGGGGAGGTAATTAATCATGAGGGCGGTTATTCCCATGCTGCCATTCTCATGATAGTGAGTTCTCATGAGATCTGATGGTTTTATAAGGGGCTTTTCTCCCTTTTGTTCAAAGGACATCTTTGTTTCTGCTTCCACCACAACGATAAGTTTCCTGAGGCCACCCCAGTCATGCTGAACTGTGAGTCCACTGAACCATAAATTACAAATTTCTTTATAATTAACCCAGTCTTGGGTATGTCTTTATTAGCAGTATGAGAATGAACTATTATGAATTGTTATCTTCGGTGCTAGATGTTGAGGCTGGTGGGAGGTGATTGAATCATGGGGATGGTTTCTAATGTTTTAGCACCATCTTCCTAGTGTTATCTTGTGATACAGCTCTCATGAGATCTGGTTGTTTAAAAGTGTGCATTACCTCCCCCCCACGGCCACCTTCATGCTGCTCCAGCCATGTAAGATATGTTGGCTTCCACTTTACCTTCTGGTATGATTGTAAGTTTTTTTAGGCCTCCTCAGTCATGCTACCTATACACCGTGTGGAATGTGAGTCAATTAAATCTCTTCTTCATAAATTACCGAGTCTCAGGTAGTTCTTTATAACTGTGTGATAATGGAGTATCAGACTTTCTAGGGCTCCAGATAGTTACATATTATGTTCTGTTTTGCATATTTTAAACTGATGGCCAAATTCCACTAAGTAAAAATTTAGACCCAAAGGCTTACATTTAACTAGAAAGTTTCTAGGTTCTCTATTTTGACATATTTTTTTCCTACCTGCTTTAAGTCTACTGGCAGTTTTCTACTGAGGAAAAAAAAAAAAATTACCTTTTAGCTAGAAACATTATTTTGGTGATTTTCTTTTTATTATGATTATTATTATTTGTAAACCAGTGAGTTTGTATCAACATCTCATGTCTGGAGTTCTAAAGTAAAAGTGCTAAAATCTTTTTATGAGTGTGTATGTGTCTACATGTACATATGTGTATTTTTTTTATGTGTTATAGCTACAAGGAACCAAATAAAATTAAAGTTAAGGACATCTCATAAATTAAGGAAACAACAAGCCTAATGGCTTTTCAAGTCCATGTGACTTAAGTAAAATCTTTAATGAATAAGCTAGCTTTAAAATTATTGGTAAACTAATGTTAGAGATGTCTTAAGAATTGTCACCATTTTTCTTTCCACTTATTGATCAAATGGTTTCTTATTTATTCTTGCCAAATATATTTTTTTCCTGCAAAATATTGTAAGGTGCCAAAATTTGGCATGAGGTTTATAAAACTATGAACCCAGCCCCAAACAGAATAATCTTTGCTTGCGTAATTTTTAGTAAAGAAGACATTTAATATTATTGGCTTAATGGAGGCAACTAAATCCTGAGTGATAGTTTAAATACCCATATATTTAACCTTAAGTTTCTTAGTAAGGTAAATACCTAAAATTCATAGGGTATAAAAATGGTTAACAAAAAAAAAAAAAAAACTAAATGATGACTGTCACAGTTTTTATAAATAATCTGGGTAAACTATTAAATAAATTTATTATGTGACTTAAATAAAATGAATGTCATATATTTTGTAATCAAAAATTATATTCAATAATAGATATTTGTTAAATGTATGGGTAATATTTGATTCCAAAAATTATAAGGAAACTTTAAAAATGTTTTCTTATTAAAAGACAATTATTTTTCTAGTTCAAAGTTTATTTAAAGGGTGTATATAATACAAGACAAAATAAACTAGGGAATAAGAGAGAGTTAAAGAAACATCAATATAAAAAGTTACCTTCGGTAAAAAAGATTACAAGAAAATAAATCTTGTATGGTAAATTTGTGTTCTAAAATAAAATAACAGGTTGTCTAAGAATATGGATGTTTAAGAGAAACTTCAATGTTCAAGTATGTTATGAATAATCTGTGTAGGTCATAGTAAGTTTAGTAAAATGAAATGTATTCAAAAAAATGAAATATATATGATTATGTTGGCTATAATTAAAAGGAGTCTATAATAGTCTTTCTGGTAATTGGACTTTAATATTAAAATTAAACTAATACAAAACTAATGTTTGGTTGTAAAAAATTATATTAAAAATTGAATTAATACAAGAATATTTCAATTTTTAAACTGTATAATCTGTTTAATAGAAGTTTAGTTTCTGCTGTACCTGCTGCTTCAGCTCTTTCTCCCTTTTGAGAAGGCCTGGGGTGGTAACTCTCTCCTTAAACTTTTGTTAAATTCTGTAACATTTCTTTTCATTAATAAAGTATGGGAGACAGTTTTTGAAAACAGGCAAATGAAAAACATATTTTGGTTCTGCCTGCCGAGACCAGCTCAGTCATGGAGACCCTAACTCAGCGGCACTAGAGGAATTAAAGACACACACAAAGAAATACAGCATGTGGAGTGGGAAACCAGTGGTCTCATAGCCTTCAGAGCTGAGAGCCTGGAACAGAGATTTACTCCCATATTTATTGACAGCAAGCCAGTGATAAGATTTGCTAAAATTATTCCTTGTGGGAAATAAAGCCCAAACAAAGGGTTAGGCTCTGGTTAGTTATCTGCAACAGGAACATGTCCTTAAGGCACAGATCACTTATGCTACTGTCTTTGTTCTGTTTCTTTTTTTTTTTTTTTTTTTTTTTTTAATACTTTAAGTTCTAGGGTACATATGCATAACGTGCAGGTTTGTTACATATGTATAGTTGTGCCATGTTGGTGTGCTGCACCCATCAACTCGTCAGCACCCATCAACTCGTCATTTACATCAGGTATAACTCCCAATGCAATCCCTCCCCTCTACGCCCTCCCCATGATAGGCCCCAGTATGTGATGTTCCCCTTCCCGAGTCCAAGTGATCTCATTGTTCAGTTCCCACCTATGAGTGAGAACATGTGGTGTTTGGTTTCTGTTCTTGCAACAGTTCGCTGAGAATGACGGTTTCCAGCTGCATCCATGACCCTAGAAAGGACTCAAACTCATCCGTTTTTATGGCTGCATAGTATTCCATGGTGTATATGTGCCACATTTTCTTAATCCAGTCTGTCACTGATGGACATTTGGGTTGATTCCAAGTCTTTGCTATTGTGAATAGTGCCACAATAAACATACATGTGCATGTGTCTTTATAGCAGCATGATTTGTAATCCTTTGGGTATATATCCAGTAATGAGATGGCTGGGTCATATGGTACTTCTAGTTCTAGATCCTTGAGGAATCACCATACTATTTTCCATAATGGTTGAACTAGTTTAAAATCCCACCAACAGTGTAAAAATGTTCCTGTTTCTCCACATCCTCTCCAGCACCTGTTGTTTCCTGACTTTTTAATGATTGCCATTCTAACTGGTATGAGATGGTATCTCAACATGCTTTTGATTTGCATTTCTCTGATGGCCAGTGATGATGAGCATTTTTTCATGTGTCTGTTGGCTGTATGAATGTCTTCTTTTAGAAATGTCTGTTCATATCCTTTGCCCACTTTTTGATGGGGTTGTTTGTTTATTTCTTGTAAATATGTTTGAGTTCTTTGTAGGTTCTGGATATTAGCCCTTTGTCAGATGAGTAGATTGCAAAAATGTTCTCCCATTCTGTAGGTTGCCAGTTCACTTTGATGGTAGTTTCTTTTGCTGTGCAGAAGCTCTTTAGTTTAATTAGATCCCATTTGTCAATTTTGGATTTTGTTGCCATTGTTTTTGGTGTTTTAGACATGAAGTCCTTGCCCATGCCTATGTCCTGAATGGTATTACCTAGGTTTTCTTCTAGGGTTTTTATGATATTAGGTCTAACATTTAAGTCTCTAATCCATCTTGAATTAATTGTCATATAAAGAGTAAGGAAAGGATCCAGTTTCAGCTTTCTACTTATGGCTAGCCAATTTTCCCAGCACCATTTATTAAATAGGGAATCCTTTCCCCATTTCTTGTTTTTCTCAGGTTTGTCAAAGATCAGATGGCTGTAGATGTGTGGTATTATTTCTGAGGACTCTGTTCTGTTCCATTGGTCTATATCTCTGTTTTGGTACCAGTACCATGCTGTTTTGGTTACTGTAGCCTTGTAGTATAGTTTGAGGTCAGGTAGCGTGATGCCTCCAGCTTTGTTCTTTTGACGTAGGATTGTCTTGGCAATGCGGGCTCTTTTTTGGTTCCATATGAACTTTAAAGTAGTTTTTTCCAATTCGGTGAAGAAACTCATTGGTAGCTTGATGGGGATGGCATTGAATCTATACATGACCTTGGGCAGTATGACCATTTTCACGATATTGATTCTTCCTATCCATGAGCATGGTATGTTCTTCCATTTGTTTGTGTCCTCTTTTATTTCACTGAGCAGTGGTTTGTAGTTCTCCTTGAAGAGGTCCTTGACATCCCTTGTAAGTTGGATTCCTAGGGATTTTTTTCTCTTTGAAGGTATTGTGAATGGAATTTCATTCGTGATTTGGCTCTCTGTTTGTCTGTTACTGGTGTATAAGAATGCTTGTGATTTTTGCACATTATTTTTGTATCCTGAGACTTTGCTGAAGTTTCTTATCAGCTTAAGGAGATTTTGGGCTGAGACAATGGGGTTTTCTAAATATACAATCATGTCATCTGCAATCAGGGACAATTTGACTTCTTCTTTTCCTAATTGAATACCCTTTATTTCTTTCCCTTGCCTGATTGCCCTAGCCAGAACTTCCAACACTATGTTGAATAGGAGTGGTGAGAGAGGGCATCCCTGTCTTGTGCCAGTTTTCAAAGGGAATTTTTCCAGTTTTTGCCCATTCAGTATGATACTGGCTGTGGGTTTGTCATAAATAGCTCTTATTATTTTGAGATACATTCCATCAATACTGAATTTATTGAGAGTTTTTAGCATGAAGGGCTGTTGAATTTTGTCAAAGCTCTTTTCTGCATCTACTGAGATAATCATGAGGTTTTTGTCTTTGGTTCTGTTTATATGCTGGATTACATTTATTGATTTGGGTATGTTGAACCAGCCTTGCATCCCAGGGATGAAGCCCACTTGATCATCGTGGATAGGCTTTTTGATGTGCTGCTGAATCTGGTTTGCCAGTATTTTATTGAGGATTTTTGCATCGATGTTCATCAGGGATATTGGTCTAAAATTCTCTTTTTTTGTTGTGTCTCTGCCAGGCTTTGGTATCAAGATGATGTTGGCATAATAAAATGAGTTAGGGAGGATTCCGTCTTTTTCTATTGATTGGAATAGTTTCAGAAGGAATGGTAGCAGCTCCTCCTTGTACCTCTGGTAGAATTCAGCTGTGAATCCATCTGGTCCTGGACCTTTTTTGGTTGGTAGGCTATTAATTATTGCCTCAATTTCAGAGCCTGCTGTTGGTCTATTCAGGGATACAGCTTCTTCCTGGTTTAGTCTTGGGAGAGTTTAAGTGTTCAGGAAATTATCCATTTCTTCTAGATTTTCTAGTTTATTTGCATAGAGGTGTTTATAGTATTCTCTGATGGTAGTTTGTATTTCTGTGGGGTCGGTGGTGATATCCCCTTTATCAATTTTTATTGCATCTATTTGATTCTTCTGTCTTTTCTTCTTTATTAGTCTTGCTAGCGGTTGATCAATTTTGTTGATCTTTTCAAAAAACCAACTCCTGGATTCATTGATTTTTTGCAGGGGTTTTGTGTCTCTATCTCCTTCAGTTCTGTTCTGATCTTAGTTATTTCTTGCCTTCTGCTAGCTTCTGAATGTGTTTGCTCTTGCTTCTCTGGTTCTTTTAATTGTGAGGTTAGAGTGTCAATTTCAGATCTTTCCTGCTTTCTCTTGTGGGCATTTAGTGCTATAAATTTCCCTCTACACACTGCTTTAAATGTGTCCCAGAGATTCTGGTATGTTGTATCTTTGTTCTCATTGGTTTCAAAGAACATCTTTATTTCTGCTTTCATTTCATTATGTACCAAGTAGTCATTCAGGAGCAGGTTATTCAGTTTCCATGTAGTTGAGCTGTTTTGATTTAGTTTCTTAGCCCTGAATTCTAGTTTGATTGCACTATGGTCTGAAAGACAGTTTGTCATAATTTCTGTTTTTGTACATTTGCTGGGAAGTGCTTTACTTCCAATTATGTGGTCAATTTTGGAATAAGTTTGATGTGGTGCTGAGAAGAATGTATATTCTGTTGCTTTGGGGTGGAGAGTTCTGTAGATGTCTATTAGGTCTGCTTGCTGCAGAGATGAGTTCAATTCCTGGATATCCTTCTTAACTTTCTGTCTCGTTGATCTGTCTAATGTGGACAGTGGGGTGTTGAAGTCTCCCATTATTATTGTATGGGAGTCTAAGTCCCTTTGTAAGTCTCTAAGGACTTGCTTTATGAATCTGGGTGCTCCTGTATTGGGTGCATATATATTTAGGATAGTTAGCTCTTCCTGTTGAATTGATCCCTTTACCATTATGTAATGGCCTTCTTTGTCTCTGTTGATCTTTGATGGTTTAAGTCTATTTTATCAGACACTAGTATTGCAACCCCTCCTTTTTTTTGTTCTCCATTTGCTTGGTAGATCTTCCTCCATCCCTTTATTTTGAACGTATGTATGTCTCTGCATGTGAGATGGGTCTCCTGAATACAGCAGACTGATTGCTCTTGACTCTTTATCCAGTTTTCCAGTCTGTGTCTTTTAATTGGAGCATTTAGTCCATTTACATTTAAGGTTAATATTGTTATTTGTGAACTTGATCCTGCCATTATGATATTAACTGGTTATTTTGCTCGTTAGTTGATGCAGTTTCTTCCTAGCCTCAATAGTCTTTACATTTTGGCATGTTTTTGCAATGGCTGGTACCGTTTGTTCCTTTCCATGTTTAGGGCTTCTTTCAGGGTCTCTTGTAAGGCAGGCCTGGTGGTGACAAAATCTCTAAGCATTTGCTTATCTGTAAAGGATTTTATTTCTCCTTCACTTATGAAACTTAGTTTGGCTGGATATGAAATTCTGGGTTTAAAATTCTTTTCTTTAAGAATGTTGAATATTGGCCCCCACTCTCTTCTGGCTTGTAGAGTTTCTGCCGAGAGATCTGCTGTTAGTCTGATGGGCTTCCCTTTGTGGGTAACCCGCCCTTTCTCTCTGGCTGCCCTTAAGATTTTTTCCTTCATTTCAACTTTGGTGAATCTGGCAATTATGTGTCTTGGAGTTGCTCTTCTCGAAGAGTATCTTTGTGGTGTTCTCTGTATTTCCTGAATTTGGATGTTGGCCTGCCCTACTAGGTTGGGGAAGTTCTCCTGGATGATATCCTGAAGAGTGTTTTCCAGCTTGGTTCCATTTTCTCCCTCACTTTCAGGCACCCCAATCAGATGTAGATTTGGTCTTTTTACATAATCCCATACTTCTTGCAGGCTTTGTTCATTTCTTTTTCTTCTTTTTTCTTTAGACTTCTCTTCTCACTTCATTTCATTCATTTGATCCTCAATCGCTGATACTCTTTCTTCCAGTTGATCGAGTTGGTTACTGAAGCTTGTACATTTGTCATGTATTTCTCATGTCATGGTTTTCATCTCTGTCAGTTCATTTATGGCCTTCTCTGCATTATTTATTCTGGTCATCAATTCTTCCACTCTTTTTTCATGATTTTTAGTTTCTTTGTGCTGGGTACATAATTATTCCTTTATCTCTGAGAAGTTTGATGGACTGAAGCCTTCTTCTCTCATCTCGTCAAAATCATTCTCCGTCCAGCTTTGATCCGTTGCTGGCGATGATCTGAGTTCCTTTGGAAGGGGACATGCTCTGTTATTCTTTGAGTTTCCAGCTTTTCTGCCCTGCTTTTTCCTCATTTTTGTGGTTTTATCTGCCTCTGGTCTTTGATGATGGTGACGTACTGATGGGGTTTTGGTATAGGTGTTCTTCCTGTTTGATAGTTTTCCTTCTAATAGTCAGGACCCTCAGCTGTAGGTCTGTTGGAGATTGCTTGAGGTCCACTCCAGACCCCGTTTGCCTGGGTGTCAGCAGCAGAGGCTGCAGAAGATAGAATACTGCTGAACAGTGAGTGTACCTGTCTGATTCTTGCTTTGGAAGCTTCCTCTCAGGGGTGTACTCCACAGTGTGAGGTGTGGGGTGTCGGTCTGCCCCTAGTGGAGGATGTCTCCCAGTTAGGCTACTCAGGGGTCAGGGACCCACTTGAGCAGGCAGTCTGTCCGTTCTCAGATCTCAACCTCCATGTTGGGAGATCCACTCCTCTCTTCAAAGCTGTCAGACAGAGTCGTTTGCATCTGCAGAGGTTTCTGCTGCTTTTTGTTGTTGTTGTTGTTTAGCTGTGCCCTGTCCCCAGAGGTGGAGTTTACAGAGACTGGCAGGCCTCCTTGACCTGCTGTGAGCTCCACCCAGTTCGATCTTCCCAGGGCTTTGTTTACCTACTTAAGCCTCAGCAATGGTGGGCGCCCCTCCCCCAGCCTCGTTGCTGCCGTGCAGTTAGATCGCAAACTGCTGTGCTAGCAATGAGGGAGGATCAATGGGCGTGGGACCCTCCCAGCCAGGTGTGGGATATACTCTCCTGGTGTGCCTGTTTGCTTAAAGCGCAGTATTGGGGTGGGTGTTACCTGATTTTCCAGGTGTTGTGTGTCTCAGTTCCCCTGGCTAGGAAAAGGGATTCCCTTCCCCCTTGCACTTCCCAGGTGAGGCGATGCCTTGTCCTGCTTCAGCTCTCACTGATCGGGCTGCAGCAGCTGACCAGCACCCATTGTCCGGCACTCCCTAGTGAGATGACCCCAGTGCCTCAGTGGAAAATGCAGAAATCACTTGTCTTGTGTGTCACTCGTGCTGGGAGCTGGAGACTGGAGCTGTTCCTATTCGGCCATCTTCTGTCTTTGTTTTAAGAACACGTTAAATGGTTTTCTGCCCTGGGTGGACCAGGTATTCCTTGCCCTCATTCCAGTAAACTGACAGCCTTCTAGTGTGGGTGTCATGACCATCATGAGTATGTCACATTGCTGCAGAGACTTTGTTTATGGCCAGTTTTGGGACCACATTATGGCCATATTTGGAGGCTTGTTTCCAATATCTGCCTTTGTCTGTATCTCTGTTATATTTATATATTACTTGTGTCATGTAGAAGTGATATTTAAATATCAAAATCTATGAAAGAGCTCTAATCAATTGACTTAAAGAAAAGTTAATTGCTTATCATACTAATAAATGCTAGCTTGGATACCTTTGACTTCACATGACTATAGTAATATTTGGTAACATTAAATTAGAAAATTTAACCTCAAAATTCTCTCCAATAGTATAAAATCTGAGTTATGTTATATTAAATTAAGTAACCCTCAGTACGGTCATTGATAATTTATGTTACCAAGAATTAAAATAGTTGTGGAATAAAAAGGTTTTTTGGGACAGGTTTATAAAAACAGGAGGATGGGCTGGGTGTGATGGCTAATGCCTATAATCCCAGCACTTTGGGAGGTTGATGCGGGTGGATCATGAGGTCAGGAGATCAAGTCCATCCTGGCTAACACAGTGAAACCCCATCTCTACAAAAAAAAAAAAAAAAAAAAAAATTAGCGAGGCGTGGTGGTGGGTGCCTGTAGTCCCAGCTGCTTGGAAGGCTGAGGCAGGAGAATGGTGTGAACCTTGGAGGCAGAGCTTGCAGTGAGCTGAGATCGCACCACTGCTCTCCATCCTGGGTGGCAGAGCGAGACTCTGTCTCAAAAGAAAAAAAATGCAGGAGCATAGAAAGATAGATAGATAGATAGATAGATAGATAGATAGATAGATAGATAGATAGATAGATAGACAGACAGATAAGACCAAATGGATGAATAGAAAAATGAAAACTCAGGGAATGAGAAACTTCTGACTCTTGGGTGGCTACATGATCACCCACCTTCAGGAGCTGTAGCTGGACTGCATTCAGGAACTAAAGGTAAAAGTTACCAGTGGAATTTAGAGATGGATCATAGACATACTCCCAGGGAGTTGGTTCACTGAATGCATAACCAAGTGTAAACTAATAAGAAAACTACAAAATGTTAATTTCCTCAGTCAGTGCTGTCTGTAACCACTAAAATGAAAGAAAAAGAATAATGGGTTTTGCCTTAAGACTGGACCAAATTTATATGGGTCTTTCTCAGCTAGCCTCAAAGCTACACACACAACACACACACACACAACACACACACACACACACACACACACACACATCTTAAGCCAGGGCAACAAAGTTACTTTTGAGACCTGTAGTTACCAAGATCCTGTAGTCAATGTGGAGAAAGGGAACACCAAGTTAGCTATTAAACCCAGAGGGTGTAATGTAAAGAAATTGCTCCATTTTGTAGAGTAATATAATCAGTTTCTGAGAAACCTGTACTGTAATGGATTGGAAAAAATACTTTAAAGCCAATATTTTTTATTTTAAGTGCTGCAGAATGAATGAGCATGGGTTTATGCAGGTCCCACAACTCACGAATAAACAATCACTGAGGAGTATATGTGACTCAGCTTCACAAAAAGTGATTCCTAAGAAAACAAGTAGCCTAGTGGACTGAATAATTGCCACTGTAATGTTATATTACCCTGAGAAAGCGACTGCCCAACTCACCCTGTAACATTCCAGGTGGAGTTCCCCAGATGAAGCCCCTGATATGCTTCATATGCAAGCCATATGGGACTGGCTTTATGATGACCAGAATGTTATTCAATTAAATATACCTATTACCATGGTCATAGTAAATGCTATGGTTAATTGAGCCCCCTCTACCTGGGCATCCTCCGTGACATTACTCCTGCAGAACCAAACAAGTGTTTGAGAAGCCTTCCCAAATTTGCTGTCTCTCATGGATCTTACCAACGCTATTAAAACATTAGGGTGAGTTCTTTGTAGGTTCGGATATTAGCCCTTTGTCTGATGAGTAGATTGCAAAAATTTTCTCCCATTCTGTAGGTTGCCTGTTCACTCTGGTGGTAGTTTCTTTTGCTTTGCAGAAGCTCTTTAGTTTAATTAGATCCCATTTGTCAATTTTGGCTTTTGTTGCCGTTGCTTTTGGTGTTTTAGACATGAAGTTCTTGCCCATGCCTATGTCCTGAATGGTATTACCTAGGTTTTCTTCTAGGGTTTTTATGGTATTAGGTCTAACATTTAAGTCTCTAATCCATCTTGAATTAATTTTCATATAAGGAGTAAGGAAAGGATCCAGTTTCAGCTTTCTACTTATGGCTAGCCAATTTTCCCAGCACCATTTATTAAATAGGGAATCCTTTCCCCATTTCTTGTTTTTCTCAGGTTTATCAAAGATCAGATGGCTGTAGATGTGTGGTATTATTTCTGAGGACTCTGTTCTGTTCCATTGGTCTATATCTCTGTTTTGGTACCAGTACCATGCTGTTTTGGTTACTGTAGCCTTGTAGTATAGTTTGAGGTCAGGTAGCGTGATGCCTCCAGCTTTGTTCTTTTGACTTAGGATTGTCTTGGCAATGCGGGCTCTTTTTTGGTTCCATATGAACTTTAACGTAGTTTTTTCCAATTCGGTGAAGAAACTCATTGGTAGCTTGATGGGGATGGCATTGAATCTATACATGACCTTGGGCAGTATGGCCATTTTCATGATATTGATTCTTCCTATCCATGAGCATGGTATGTTCTTCCATTTGCTTGTGTCCTCTTTTATTTCACTGAGCAGTGGTTTGTAGTTCTCCTTGAAGAGGTCCTTAACATCCCTTGTAAGTTGGATTCCTAGGTATTTTTTTCTCTTTGAAGGTATTGTGAATGGAAGTTCATTCCTGATTTGGCTCTTTGTTTTTCTGTTACTGGTGTATAAGAATGCTTGTGATTTTTGCACTACTTCAACCATTATGGAAAATAGTATGGTGATTCCTCAAGGATCTAGAACTAGAAGTACCATATGACCCAGCCATCCCATTACTGGGTATATACCCAAAGGATTATAAATCATGCTGCTATAAAGACACATGTACACGTATGTTTATTGCAGCACTATTCACAATAGCAAAGACTTGGAATCAACCCAATGTCCATCAGTAACAGACTGGATTAAGAAAATGTGGCACATATACACCATGGAATACTATGGAGCCATAAAAAAGGATGAGTTCGTGTCCTTTGTAGGGACATGGATGCAGCTGGAAACCATCATTCTCAGCAAACTATCGCAAGAACAGAAAACCAAACACCGCATGTTCTCACTCATAGGTGGGAACTGAACAATGAGAGACTTGGACTCGGGAAGGGAAACATCACATACTGGGGCCTATCATGGGGAGGGGGTTGGGGGGAGGGATTTCACTGGGAGTTATACCTGATGTAAATGACGAGTTGATGGGTGCTGACGAGTTGATGGGTGCAGCACAGTAACTTGGCACAAGTATACGTATGTAAGAAACCTGCACATTATGCTCGTGTACCCTAGAACTTAAAGTATAATAATAATAAAATTTTTTAAAAATAGGGTAATTTTAAAAAATGGGGAAGGCAAAAGGTAGTCAAAGGACTCATCCCATCAAGGTGGAAATCTTTAGATGATTATTAAGAAATAAAATAAAAATTGATAGGTTTAAAACAAAGGCTTTTACAATGCTATCAAATGTCGGGTGAACCAAAGGGAGCTCCTACTGGTCTCCAAACATCAAAGGGACCTATACCAGTTTTTTGGTATTTGCCTTAGATTGGATATTTTTTTTCTCTAAAAAAAAAGCAAGGTTTGTAATCTAATGGAAAAGCTGACATTGCCTGTGGCAATGTTGAGGTAAGTTTAGATAAAGATTAACAAAAGACCTTGAGTCTCTTGGCTCAACCCTATTCTAGGAGAGTTTATTTTTTACCGGAAAGATAAGTTGGTTTGAAGATAAAGAAGAAAAGCTCCTGGGATTAGGACATAAAATTGTAAATGTTGCGAGGATTTTGAAATTTGAGATGTTTAAACAGGTTGGATGTAAGGTGGTTGTGACTCCTTTAACTAAATGTCTTATGAAAATGGGTATTCTATCCGACTGGGTGATATTTTCCAATGTAGTTGTATAAAATTGAAGGCCTGTAAACCTGTTCTTTAAGAAATGTTATTTGAACAGCTAAGTGAATACTAGCCGAAGGGCTGGTTGAGACAAATTTTCCACTTCATGGCCCTTTGTGGAAAGTTTATTGGGGCTTAGGGTAAAAGCCTGTGAACACTTTCACATGACAATTACTGGGACTTTGGGCTAGAGAATTTCCACTTGAGAAACATTTATAGCTTTGCCATGGGATGTTAACTGAAACTACCTCTATGCTAATGGGAACAGTGGTGACTGAAAGAGCTCCATGGTAAAATAAAAATGGTTTATACAGGATATTGCTACCTGGGATGCAAGAAGGACATATTTATGAGTAGGGAGACTCTTTTTCCTTTAGGATGGACTCTAACTATGCAAGGAGCTATTATATTCTACAGTGCTTAATAGAAAGCTCTCACTATTACAAGAGCTGTTTATCTTGTGAATAGCAGTTCAAAGGTGAACAGATACCATCTTGTTTGAAAAGCTGCTGAGCCAGTTAAAGAAGCATCAAATAAATCTTTTTCTTATGGACTTTTTTATAGTTTAGAGCAATTGGGTAAAATTTGCTTTTGTAAGCAAATTTACCTTTCTATCTGAGTTCTCCAAAATTTGGAAACTGTTCATGAGTCTTTTGATTTTGTGACAATATTGTTATTGGCATGTTTACTAAAAATACATATTTTTAAAATAGGACAATGAGAGACATTAGTTATTTTACCAAGGCTTTGACTAGAATATTTTTAGGTAAAGTTCCAGCAAAGCTAACTTGAAAAGAGCCAGTGTGGTTGATCAATTCTTGCTGCACTTTTTGTGAATAATAAGGCCAAGTATAATAATCCTGAAACTTATTTTACACACAAATTGTTCTTACTATAAGTTTTTTTCAGTATGAAAAAGAACTAGAGAGACAGAGAAATTGTTTCAAAAGAAAAGTGACTTTTGTTTTTGAATGCAGATTGAATCATGACTCATTTCTTGGCTGCAATAATCTCCTAAAGAATACCAGGTTATCACTTTTCTGTATGTTTTTATTTTGCACCCTACTGGAATCGTTATTTTATTTTATTTTTTTTCCCTGATCTGACACACACATTCTCTTTTGTCAAATTTTTAATGTTATTAATGTTTCCTAGTTTCACTTCTGAGAAAATCAGAATAAAGCTATTCTGAAGTCTAGAGATCATTTGACAAAACCTGTTAATCTCCTTCATTTGAAATCCTACTGGGCTTGATTTGGTTTTTACTGCAAATGCCCTGCTGCACAACTATAGAAGTACCTACTCTCTGTTTCCAGGGACTACCACAGAAAGGGTGGGAGCATGAGATAGTAAGGGCCAGTTTTGAGGGACAGAATTAATTCAGACCCTCTAAATCAAGAATTGAAGATAAACAGCTGGTAAAACTAGGAACTTCGCTCTCTGAGCTATTATATGGCACATGTTTATTTATCCCAACCATAAAGAATTTTCTGCTTCCTGTGGAACTAACGTAAAATTATAATAGAGAAAAATTATGATTCCTCATGACAAAGTGTCCTGGATATAATGCTTACAATTATGATATTTTATTTAGATAGATAAAGATTTGAAACAGATTTTTTAAGCCACATTAAATTACTAAAAGATTTCAAAAAGTCTTGCAGCACAGTAAAAGCCTCTTAATTATATAACTAATTTCTATAAATCTGTAACTAAGATTACCTTTGCTACACATAGCAGTTAAAGATAAGTTAGTTTTTTAACCTCACCTTTGACTTTTTGTCATGATAAAACCTTGTTATCCACAGACCCTTAACTTAACATATATTTTTTTTCAATTCATTCTAATGCTTTAGACAATAAGATAATTCTTTTAACCAGTTGCCAATCAGAAAATCTTTGAATCTATTACCTTCAGAATCCCATTTGCAGTTGCCCCACCTTCTCAGACCAAACCAATGTATCATTTACATGTATTGATTGATGTCAAATGTCTCTCTAAATTGTATAAAACCAAGTTGCAGCCTGAGCACATTGGGCACATATTCTAAAAATCTGAAGGCTGTGTCACGGGTCATCAATCACTCCTATTTGGCTCAGAATAAATCTCTTTGAATATTTTACAGCGTTTGACTCATTTCCTCACAACAATTTGACACTTGAACATGTGGGAACTCACAGAAACCTCAGGATCCTCAAAATGTTGCCTGAACTTGAAGCTAAGTTACCAGAAGGGGCTCATTGAAGGCCTTTCTAACTTTAAGCTCCTCTGATGGAACTGGTAAGTCCTCTAGAGCCCTGGATCTCCCTTTTGTTGACAGACATTGTTTTTTCTGAACTTATTTTTTTTTTTTCCTAAAAAGTTGTTGGTTGGTATTCTAATTCTAATTCTGGGGTGAATCCAGAAGTGTCTTCCTCATTGTCTTTTCTCGAAAAGATAAACTCAATTGACTTGTCTTCACATTTGCAAGAGTAGAACTGCCATTTTTATAGATAAATGAGAGACTGAACTCCTCAGCTCTAAAGAGAAAGAACATTTTGATCTTCCCAGAAAATGGGCCCTGGGTGACCAGAGGCTAAGTGAGAACATCTAGGTGTTTGTCTCCCACTCCCACTATGTGCAGTGTCCCTACAGAGGATGCCCCAACATAATTAGCTTCAAAAAGTTCATGCAGCAAATGAATATAAGAGCTTATCCCTCAGTGTTTTCACCCTTCTCTGAGGTGATAGACTTGTGGAAAGAGAAACTAAGATGCATAAGAAAGCAGACACAACTTAGTGGTCAAACACTGTGAAGTCTCACCCACAATCAGCACACAGTGACCCACCACACACATAAAACATTAGACCATAGCTTGGTTCCTCTTTTTAAGAAAAAAAAGTAAGAAACAATTTAAGAATGAGGAAAAACAAAGAAACCAACCCCCTTTTAAGCACTCTCTTGGTTCGATGGAACATCTACTTGCAAATGTTTGTGTAAAATGAAGTTTGAGGGCATGTCAAGTTTTCTAGTACTCCAGCAGATTGCAAATTATGGTCTGTTGCACACATTTTAAACTGATGGGCAAATCACAGCAAGTAAAAATTCAGAACCCCAAAACTGATACCCAACTAGAAAGTTTCTAAGTGTTTTTGTTTGTTTGTTTGTTTGTTTTCCACCTGCTTTAAATATGCTCTTATAAACTATTTGAATCCAGCCATTATTGTTTTGTTTAGGTCATGTAAAAAATGAGTTTACATCAACTTTTCATGGCTAGAGTTCAAATGTAAAAGTTATAGGATCCTTGTATGATTGTGCATGTATGTTTTTATCTGTTTATACACATATTTTCTTATGTGTTATGGCTGCAAGATACCAAATTAAATTAAAGGAACATCCATAAATTAAAAAAAATAATAAGTCCAACTGATTTTCAAGTTCATGAGACTTACGTAAAATTTTCAGTTAAAAAGCTAGCCTTAAAATTATTGGTAAGGTAATTTAGAGATGTCTTAATAATTGTCAGCATTTTTGGTTCCATTTATTGATCAAGGAGTTTCATACTTATCCCTGCCAAGTACTATAAGGTGTCAAAATTTGGCATAAGGTTTATAAAACTATGAAATCCACTCCAAACAGAATACTCTTTGCTGGTGTAATTTTTGGTAAAAAAAGACATTTAATATTGTTTGTTGAATCAAAGCAGCTAAATTCTGTTATTGGTAAAACTCTCATATGTTTAAGTTCTTTACTTACATAAATTCATGAAATTCATAGGTCATAAAATTGGTTAATAGCAAGATAATTTCAAAAGATGACTATCACAGTTTTTAGGAATATTTTAGGTAAACTGTTAAGTAAGTTAATAATTGAATTGAACATTAATAGTCCACTAATGCAAAGATAGAATTTTGATTTCTCTATAAACATGATTTTCATGTAATATTAAAAAATAAAAGATATTTGTTTACCATTTATGTAACTAACAGATCAAAAGGAAGTAGAGAGAGGAGACGGAGTCAACTGGCCTCATGCTACTTTTCATTATGTTATGTTTTTACAACTGAGTCTCCTCTCTTTTAAGATGTAAAGATTCTTGCCTTTTATAAATATTTGAGTTATCCTTTTGGCTAAATAAATGACTTACAGTGACCCAGAATTTTATTTTATAATATGAAGGGTTTAAAACTTTTATATTTGACAAAACAAACAAACACATACATATTTCACATAGCTTTGTCAAGTATAAAATGGTGTTTGGCTTTTTTAGGGACTGTTTCTATAGAAATATGTTACTGTTGTGTATTCCAGAATTGCATAAAACTTTTATAATTCTGATATGACACAGCATAAGTTTTCAGTAATAATTCTGATGATTACATTAAATTATTGTGTGCCAAAGATATTGTCAGACTTTACCTATGGCTTTTCTAAGTGTTTTATTATTCACAATTATTTTACTTATTTGGTTATTTCAAGATCACTTCATAATCAGAACTCTGACTAGTGCTATTGAATTCAGGTTTCTGATAACTGTGGTGTTTGTTACATTAGAATGGAGGACAAGACTTCCAAGATTTTCATAAAGAGATAATATTGAAAAGAACAGGAGTAAATTAACCACACCTAACTAATGGAAGATCAAAATAATTTTTTGTAGAGTTTTGTTTGAAACATTGCTAATTATTTTGCTTTTTAGAGATTAGAAAACTTTTTTTTTCCTTTTGAGCCACATACAACTTTTAACAATTGGGTAATGTACACTCCTTTGAGCAAAATTTAAAACATATTTGTCCCCCTACCTGATTTCTGCAGGATTTGAAGACTCATTTTAAGTATCCTTAATTTATGACAGTGTAGTTATTTGTAAAAGTTAAACAAGAAGCTTTTTTTTTTTTTTATTTTCCTTTTTAATAACAGGACACTATTAGAAAATATATACCAAAGCTTCAACTGGAATAGCATAATTTCAGATTGCTTTTAGGGATCAAAGTTGACTAATAGAGGCAATAAAAGCCCCTTGGTAAATCTGACCTCTTAACTTGTCTACACAATTCTTTTTTTTTTTTTTTTTTTTTTTTTTTTCTTTTTTTTGGAGATGGAGTCTCGCTCTGTTGCCCAGGCTGGAGTGCAGCGGCCGGATCTCAGCTCACTGCAAGCTCCGCCTCCTGAGTTCACGCCATTCTCCTGCCTCAGCCTCCCGAGTAGCTAGGACTACAGGAACTCGCCACCTCACCCGGCTAGTTTTTTGTATTTTTTTCTTTTTTAGTAGAGACGGGGTTTCACCGTGTTGGCCAGGATGGTCTCGATCTCCTGACCTCGTGATCCACCCATCTCGGCCTCCCAAAGTGCTGGGATTACAGGCTTGAGCCACCGCACCTGGCCTACAATTCTTGTAAGAATTCTTTCCCTATGGCAAGTAAAGCATGTCACTTTCAGAGAGTCTCAGGAGCCCCACATGATCTCGGGACCTCAAGGTGAGAAATTCATCCAATCCATACTGATATTTACAGGCACAGATAAATCTGTGGCTGTGCTGAAGGGTTTGAAAAGTCTAAGCTAAGATTTCTTATGCAATAAAGTTCCAGCAAGGCTAATGTTAAGAAGTCTATGAGGCAAATAAATATTCTTATTAACTTTATACAAAAACCCAGGCCAAGTTTAATAGGATTTTTTTTTTTTTTTTTTTTTTTTTTTTTTTTTTTTACTTTTTGCAAATAGATTTATCCTACTATTTTTTTTTTCTTTTTAGTAAAAATGGGAATTGAAGAAAGGAAAACTATGTTTCAGGAAAATAATATAGCACACCTGTTGTTAGATTCTAGTACTGTCTATTATTTTTGAGTTTTTATTATTTTCTGCAATGTGGACTTAATCCTGATTTCTTTCTTGGTTACAAGTCCCAAAAGTAATGCCTGCAAGTTATATTTTAATTCTTTTTCTGACTTGGTCTCAATAAAATTGTTACTACATCTTTTCTGAGGCTTTGGTTCTCTGTAATACAGGTGAGAGAAAAGCATGTGAAATTGGTATTACCTTACTCCTCTATAAATAAAAATCCTTTAAGTCTAATGTATAGAAAAATTGTGCTCAACATTAACCTGTTGTTTTCCTTTGGTCTCTACATTACTGCCTTTCATTAAACATATGTTTTCTTTCCTACACACAGAGGCTTAGTTCATCTTTAATGCTGCCTCCTTAAACAGATATGGGAAACATTTGTTTAACTGAACTCATCTGGTCTCAGGACTAGAACACTGACTAAATAGATATAGGATGATGTATTTAAGTTTGCTCTTCTTGTTTAACTGAGTCTGTCTTTCTAAAAACCTATAGTCTACTGTTCACTTAAGTGCTGTGCTAGAACTGTGGATGAGAATATTAACATCTTTGTTATACACCCACGAGGACATGCAGATAGCTAGCTTCACAGCAGAGGTTTCCCTCTTAATTCCCCTGGGACTAACTCCTTACCTATGCTTCTGTCAGCAGGAAGAAGCCAAATTGGTTTTAACTCTTTTTTTTTTAAATCTCTATATTCACAACTTTAAGAATAAGATGTATGAAAGCCAAAAGAGATATTAATATCACCTTTGCAAAAATTGTATCAGTGTGCAACCAAGCAGCTTAGGTTCAAACAACATTTTAAAAACTTTTTTATTCCCTCTTTCTCTCCAGTCTCAAGACATAGCTTTGAGGCAGTCTACAGATGTGTGTTCTTTCATCTTGAAATACAGCATTAGAATGTGCTTTAAAACTCCACTCTCCTTTCCCACTTTAAGCTCCCATGTCTTATGCACATGTATTTACCTAGATACCTGTTAACCTCACACTATGCTAACTTATCTGGATATATACACTTTAGAAGCTTCAGGGATCAAAGTCTCACATGCAGTAGGCACCTGTGGAATTCTCTTCCCAGCAGGAGATTACTTCAAGGCTGGAGTTCACTCCCAGCTATAGAGTAACTGTAAAATTCTCTGTGATTAATTTGCAACCAGGTTGAGCACATAATGCTCTCACCTTCACTAGATGGAACAATAATTAAAGATATACCTCTGGAGTTTGTCACACCACCTGGAACATCCTATCCCACCTTGCCTCTTCTGCATTCCAAGTCCCTCTTCTTAAATCATTACCATGTCTCCAGAAGTTGAGAAGTGGTAAATTTTGAAAATGCTTTTGGCCACTTTCCCTTTTGCCGACAACAGTAATAAAATTTACTGTCTTTCTTATTATACCTTGCTTTTGTTATTTTGGCTTATTTCTATAAGCAGTGAGCACCCAGGCCCTCTTTTGGTACAGTGGGAGGTGATTGGATTATGGGGGTGAAGCATTCTTGAATGATTTATCACAATCCCCTTGGTGATAAGTGAACTGTCACTCAGGTAATTCACACAATAATTGGTTTCTTCAGTCGGGAACATCCCTTCTCTCTCTTGATCCCACACTTGCCATGTGATGCCTTGGTTCCTTCTATAAATTCCATCATGATTGTGTGCTTTCTGTAGTCCTCACCAGAAGCAGGTACTGGAGACAAACTTGCACAGCCTAAAGAACTGTGAATGAATTAAACCTCTTTTCTTTATAAATTATTCAGCATATTAGTCTATTCTCACACTGCTCTGAAGAACTACCTGAAACTGAGTAATTTTTGAAAAAAAAAGGAGGTTTAATTAACTGACAGTTTAACAGGCTTAACAGAAAGCATGACTGGGAGACCTCAAAAAACTAAAAATCATGGAGAAAGTAAAGGGTGAAGCAAGCAGATTTTCCATGGTGGCAGGACAGAAAGAGAGAGAGAGAGAGAAGGAAGAAGTACCATACACCTTTAAACTGTCAGATCTCATGAGAACTCACTCACTGTCAAGAAAACAGCAAGGAGGAAATCCACCTCCATGATCTAATCACCTCCCACCAGGCCCTTTCTCCAATTCAACATGAGATTCATACAGGAATACAAATTGAAATCATATCACCCAGCCTAATTTATTACTTTATAGCAAAACCAAAAATAGCTCAACACAGAAAATTGATACCAAGTGTAGCATGTTGGCATAGAGATACCTGAAAATGTGGAAGTAGCTTTGGAAATGGGTAATGGGCTAAGGTTAGAAGGGATTTGAGGGCTTAGAGGAAGAAAGGAAGTTGAGAAAATGTTTGGAACTCATTTGAAACTGGGGTAATGTTTGTGACCACAATTCTGACACAAGTATGGACAGTGAGGGCCAGACTGAGAAGGTCCCAGGTGAAAATGAGGAAGATATGAGGAACCAGAGTAAGTGTCACCCATATTACACCTTACCAAAAATCTTGGCTGTATTATGATCATATCCTAGGGTTTTCTGAATGTTTAAACTTAAGGGTGGTGACTTAGAGTGTTGGGTGGAAGAGATTTGTAAGTAGCAAAGCATTCAAGATGTGACCTGTCTGTTTCTAACAGCCTGTGATAAGATACAGGAGCAAGGAAAGAACCTAAAGTTAGAACATATATTTAAGAAAAAATAAAAAGAGCATAAAAGTTTGGAATATTCTCAGAATAGCCATGAGGTTGAAATGAAAATAGCTTTTCAGGAAAGTTATTCAAGTGGGCTTCAGTGCATTCACTTGCTAGACACGCTTGCATGAGTAAAAGGGAGAGAATGGAAGGAAGAGAGAGAAGGTAAGTTGAAGATTTTTTTTAAGAAGTAGATTTTTTATGATGTATTGGTCTGTTCTCATGCTGTTATAAGGACATACCCAAGACTGGGTAACTTATAAAGAAGAAGTTTAATTTACCCCAAATTCCACAGGGCTGGGGAAGCCTCAGGAAACTTACAATCATGGCAGAAGGAAAAGTATACGTATCCTTTTTCACATGGTGGCAGCAAGGACAAGAATGAGAGCTGAGAAAGAGGGAGGCCCCCTAATAAAACTATCAGTTCTTTTGAGAACTTACCATTGTGAAAATAGCATGGGGAAAACCACTCTCATGATCTAATTACATCACACTGGGTCCCTCCCATGACATATGAGAATTATGGGAACTACAACTCAAGATGAAATTTTGGTGGAGACACAGCCAAACCATATCATTTGCCTCTGACACCTCCAAATCTCATGTCCTAACATTTCAAAATACCATTATGTCCTTCCAACAGTTCCCCAAAGTCTTAACTTCACCTTCTTCCATGATTGTAATCTTCAGGAAGCCATCACTAGAAGCAGATGATGGGGTGATGCTTGTACAACCTACTAAACAGTGAGCCAATTATAATTCCATTCTTCATAAGTTGTGCAACCACATGTATTACTTTATAACAATGCAAAAATGTCCTACAACAATGAATTAAAGATTTAACTCTACAATCTCAAACTATAAGAGTCCTAGAATAAAACCTAGGAGACACCATTCTGGACATTCGCCTTTGGAAACAATTTATGACTAAATCCTTATGTGTTCACCCATTCTCCAACTGCTAGAAAGTACTTCCCAAGACTGGGTAAAAGAAGGAGGCTTAACTGACTCACAATTCCATATGACTGAGGAGGCTTCATGAAACTTACAATCATGGTAGAAGAGGAAGCAACCATGTCTTACAAAGTGGCAGGCAAGAGAATGAGTGTGTGAAAGAAAAACTGTCAGACACTTATCAAACCATCAGATCTCATGATAACTTACTATCACAAGAATATCACGGGAGGAACACTGCCTCCATAATCCAATTTCCTCCCAGGTGGTTTATTCCTTGCTGTATAAGGATTATGGGGTTTATAATTTATGATGAGATTTTGATGGTGACATAAAGCCTAACCTTATCATTTTATGCCTGGCCCCTTCCAAATCTCATTTCCTTACATTACAAAATCAATCGTATTTACTCAACAGTCCCCCAAAGTCTTAACTCATTTCAGCATTTACTCAAAAGTTCATGTCCAATGCCTAACCTGAGATAAGGCAATTTCTTTCAACATAGAAGTCTGTAAAATCAAAAACATATTAGTTTCTTCCAAGATACAATGAGGGTACAGGCATTGGGTAATACTCTTATTTCAAATAGGATAAATTGACCAAAATAAAAGGGCTATACTCCCCAAGTACGTTAAACATCTAGTGGAACAGTCATTAGATCTTAAAGCTCCTAAATGATCTCCTTTTTACTTAATGTCTCACATGAGGCATGCTTATGCAAGAGGTGAGCTCACATGGTCTTGGATAGCTATGCTGCTGTAGCTTTGCCCAGTGCAATGACCTTCCCCATTGCTTTCACAGGCTGGTGTTGAGTGTCTGTGGCTTTTCCAGGTGTATGGTGCAAACTTTTGGTGGATTCACAATTCTGGGATCTGGAGGATGGTGGCACACTTCTCACACCTCCGTTAGACAGTGTCCCAGTGCAGACTAAATATGGAGCCTCCAACTCCTTATTTCCCTTTAGCACTGCCCAAGTAGAGGTTGTCCATGAGGGCTCCACCCCTGCATATTTAAAATAGCAAATGCTATCATTTTTATCATGTACTTTTGAAACATGATACCTTTAAAAATATATGAGGCACCTTAGGTAAGGACTCAAATCATTGTGGAAATTTTTCTGTCTAGTTAATAATTATTATAATTAATTCAATTTTAGTTTGCTACATACAGCAACTGTAGTGCTTTACCAAATTAATGCATCCATCCTTTCATCAGTCAGAAGATAATGCCATTACTTCATCTCCATTTCACTGATGGAGAAGTTGAGGCATAGATGTGAGGCAACTTGCCAAATCCCACATAATTCCGTAGTGGTTTTGCAGGAACTGGAATCCGGCCTCACTGGATCCAGATTGCAAGAGGTCTTAATCACTATGCTATGCTGACCTCCCTTTCCAGATTACAGTTATTTTCAAAATGTTACTTTTGTAGTTTTCATTTTCTTGCTTCAATATTAATTATATATAATTATGAATGTATAATTAAATTTTTAGAAATATAATTTTAGTTATCTCTCACTTCATAGCCAACTGCCCTCAAATGTGGGGACTTTGAAAAACAATAAGCATTTTATTAGAACTCTCATATCATGAATGTTGGGTGGACTCAGGCAGGCGGTTCATACAGAGTATTTCTCAGGTTGTTACTTTCATATGATGGCTGGAGATGTAATCATCTGAAGGTAATTCATTCACATACTAAGTGATTAATGGCAAAAGAGTGAAACTCCTTTTTGACTGAATAATCATGACTTCCTAGTCTCCTCTGTGCACTCCTCCCAAAACTGTCATTTATCGTCAAGACCTTGGCTGTAACACAGGGCTCCAAAGTGTACAGAGGGAATAAAAGAGAAAGAAGAAGGACAGAGAGGAAGAAAGAGATAGAAGTAAAAACAAGAGGGTGGAGCAAGATGGCCAAATAGGAACAGCTCCAGTCTCCAGCTCCCAGTGCGAGCGACACAGAAGACAGGTGATTTCTGCATTTTCAACTGAGGTACTGGGTTTATCTCACTAGGGAGTGCCGGACAATCGGTACTGGTCAGCTGCTGCAGCCTGACCAGCGAGAGCTGAAGCAGGGCGAGGCTTCGCATCACCCAGGAAGCACAAGGGGTAAGGGAATCCCTTTTCCTAGCCAGGGGAACTGAGACACAAAACACCTGGAAAATCGGGTAACTCCCTCCCCAATACTGCATTGTACCAAGGGTCTTAGCAAACGGGCACACCAGGAGATTATATCCCACATCTGGCCGGGAGGGTCCCACGCCTGCCCACAGAGCCTCCCTCATTGCTAGCACAGCAGTCTGCGATCTAATGCAAGGCAGCAGCGAGGCTGGGGGAAGGGCTCCCCCCATTGCTGAGGCTTAAGTAGGTAAACAAAGCCTCTGGGAAGCTTGAATTGGGTGGAGCTCACAGCAGCTCAAGGAGCCCTGCCTGTCTCTGTAGACTCCACCTCTGGGGACAGGGCACAGCTAAACAACAACAACAACAACAAAGCAGCAGAAACCTCTGCAGATGCAAACGACTCTGTCTGACAGCTTTGAAGAGAGCGGTGGATCTCCCAACATGGAGGTTGAGCTCTGAGAAGGGACAGACCACAGTGAGATACCATCTCACACCTGTTAGAATGGCAATCATTAAAAACTCAGGAAACAACAGGTGCTGGAGAGGATGTGGAGAAATAGAAAAACTTTTACACTGTTGGTGGGACTGTAAACTAGATCAACCATTGTGGAAGACAGTGTGGCGATTCCTCAAGGATCTAGAACTAGAAATACCATTTGACCCAGCCATCCCATTACTGAGTATATACCCAAAGGATTATAAATCATGCTGCTATAAAGACACATGCACATGTATGTTTATTGCAGCACTATTCACAATAGCAAAGACTTGGAATCAACCCAGATGTCCATCAGTGACACACTGGATTAAGAAAATGTGGCATATATACACCATAGAATAGTATGCAGCCATAAAAAAGGATGAGTTCATGTACTTTGTAGGGACATGGATACAGCTGGAGACCATCATTCTCAGCAAACTATGACAAGAACAGAAAACCAAACACTGCATGTTTTCACTTATAAGTGGGAATTGAACAATGACATCACTTGGATACAGGAAGGAAAACATCACACACTGGGGTCTATTTTGGGGAGGGGAGAGGGGAAGGGATAACCTTAGGAGATATACCTAATGTAAATAACGAGTTAATGGGTGCAGCACACCAACATGGCACATGTATACATATGTAACAAACCTGCATATTGTGCACATGTACCCTAGAACATAAAGTATATATATATATATAAAAAAAGAATCACTGCTGTTCTGCGGTCAAGGATTGTGATTTAGAATTTTTATGAATCTGTTCTGAGAGTCTCATTTGTAATACAGAATTTTATAGTTTTTAGTTAATGGTTGAATGATTTGCATTTTTCAGTTTATTGTTTAGGTAGAGCACCTATTGCCCTGAAATCACACTGTTAAATTGATGTGCTATTTATAACTGCATGTGAGGAACTCTCATCATTACTCTTTTGTGTCTCAGAGGCAGCACTTGCACCAAAATACAAGAGGCCACCAGGTCTTTCTGCAGGGGAGATCTTGTCTCTCCTTTGAGGAGCTCACTCACATCACATTACACTCCTGGTGAAGATGTGTTTGGCTGCAATTGATTGAGAATTATTCTGACTTGTGTTCCCCAATGTATGCCAATATTTGAATTTAAATACTTTCAGATTTAATCATTGGGGTAAAACTTTTCCAAATGGTTTTTAACAAAACAAAGGAAAAAGGTGTCTAAATGTTAACTGTGCACCACATATTGCAGAGCATTTTTTAAAATATGATTTTTAATCTTACGTTAACGTGACGGTCCTTGTACTACGATTCCACGTAATACCTGGAGCATCTAGGTATTGTGTGTGATTGCAGTTACCTGTAGCCACATTTAATGTAACTCGTGTTCAGGGTTTCACCTCACTAGCTTGATGCCAGAGACTTGTTTTTCTACCCAGTGTTGAAGGAATCTAACCTCTGTTTAGAGATTCATCACAGATACTGACAGGTTGTTTCTCCTTTTGTGATAATATTACAAAAAAAAAAAAAACAAAATTAATGTAAGAAATATTTAAAAACTATGAAAAGTTTTTTAAAAATATTTTTTCTAAAATTTCTATCTAGAGATATTATTTATAGAAAAAATATATTTTTTTATCATGGATTTTGTCCTATTTATATAGGTCAATATACACATGTGACACTTATTTAGAAAATTTTAATCTTATTGTATACAGATTTCCTCCTGCAAAAACTTGCCATCTTGTTATATTTATCATTTTCTAACTCACACTATTTGTATTAGGGCTGACAGTATAACTGAACATTTCAGTGATAAAATTATTTTAATGCTATTGTATGCACGTAAGTTTTTAATCATTATTTCATGTAAGATGTTGGATTGCTTCCAATGTTAAGTTTGTGAATATTTTCCTTAATGTTTAATAGGTACACCGTGATTAATTTTTTATGATTTCATGTGAATATATTATACAATTAATAACAATATGCATTTTTGAAATGTCTGGTACATTTTGTCAAGTTCTCTTAAAATATGTAGATATTATCTGATAATCTAATATTTAATTGAAAAGAAAGCAACTTCAGTTAGCAATTATTTTACATAATAAACAAAGAACTGGTTTCACAACCATTGACTTGCATTCAAAGCTTTCTGCAAGTTAATAACAAGAGTTAGTATTAATAATTACCACTATTGTACTACTAGTCCACCTTTTTTCCTTGTCCTTCTACATCCTTATTCTCTTCCTCCTCCTACTGGCTCTGTCAGTTTCCCTTAGTGTGAATGGGGAAATCTTTCAAGAGTAGGGTAGAGTGGCATAGATTTTTCATTAGTCTTACCTCAGCTTTTTTCTCTTGAGAAAGTGACTATATAAAGCCCATACAATTTTCATTAACATATATATTTAGTTTTAACAATGGAATAAAGTCACAGTTTTATGTAAACAAAAATTATTTTTTAAGAGATGGCATAATAATGCATTGAAGAGGGCTTACTTTGTACATAAGTCTAAAATGTGATGTTAATTTAAAATATATGAGGTTCTTGTGTTCCTTCAAAAAAAATGTAATCTTATATGCTGTCAGAATTTTTTTTTTCGTATTGAAACTAAGGACACTATTCAGATACAAGTGGTAGAAATTATTTGGTCTTTATTATACACGCATTGTTCATTATCTCTATGCTTCTCTGTCAGGTACCTATGATGTTGAGATGAATTCCCCCAGGAAGCTTTACTGAATTGTTTGTCATAATGCAGAAATCATCTACTCTAACAGGTATGTTTATGCTCTAAAATGTAAAATTCTGGGATCTCAATGCAGAATGAATTAAATGCTTTATTAAAATCACATGAACCCTGGGTTTATCTGCACATATTTAAGGCACACATTTATATTGCTGAGAAAGTGTTTTCAGCTGGAATACTGGTGAAGATCCTTATTACTTATGGTAGAATTTTAGAATTTCAATTAGTTCACCTTACCGTCACAACTGATATGTCTACTTTTAATCAATTGCACAGGGTATCTGTCATCTATGACTTTACAATATAATATAATCTTAACGCGCTGAATAATCTGGTTCTATTCAATGAGGACTGATATGTCCAGTGACTTGCACATATTAAGTAGTTAGTGGTATTAGTAATAATAACAAAATAACCATAATTGCAAAATTAACAACGTTTCTGAGTCATTGACTATATGCCAGACACTTTAACTGTTTTGTTTTGAACAAGGTACATTCGTTTTTAAAACTTTTAAGTGCAGGGGTACATGTTCCAGTTTATTACCTATGTAAACTTGTGTCATGGAAATTTATTTTACAGATTATTTCATCACACAGGCATTAAGCCTAGTATCCATTAGTGATTTTTTCTGCTCCTCTCTCTCGTCCCACCCTCCACCCTCTGCAAGGCCTCGGTGTGTGTTGTTGGCCTCTATGTGTCCACATGTTCTCATCGTTAGGCTCCCTTATCTATACAGTTCTATGGAAATTTGATGACAGGAAATCAGATACCTTAGTACCAATATTCAGCTATATAGTGGGTAGTCCAGAATGACCTTCCCAGTAAGACTCTGAGGATCAAATATTGAAAACTTGGGTAACAGCATATGAGGATGCAAATTGTTCAACAGAAAACAAACTGTTGAAATAATAAATGATTCACCATTTATTATTTAAAAACTCAAAAACAAAATCTAGCTTCTTTATCTTCCCACCCTAGGGAAAATATAAGCTAAAAGGGGTTGACATTTTATTATACACAGTCACATTCTTTATGGCCAGAAACAAATTATCTTTGTTTCAAGTGTAGTTACCTTTCACAGAATTTTTTTTTCAATAATTTTCTGGGTTGTCTGTCTCCTAATTCGATCGTTACACCTACCCTTTCTCCGACTGTATAGATATTGCAAATGCAACTGAAAAATGACAGCTCTTCCTTCATTACCAGCTGCTTCATTTTCTACGAGAGTAAATCCCCAATCTTTATTGTGGAGTGGTGATAACACATTTCACGAGGGAGTGTGGCCTGTCCTTCCTCTATTTGAGCACCACCACCACCCCTCTCCCTGTTGCCCTGGATACTGTGCCCTATCATACTCAGTGACTTCACCGTTTCTCTAAGAGAACATGTTCTGGCATGCATGATGCTTTTTTTTTTTGGGCGGGAGGGTGGTGTTGGGAAGGGTGTGATATGCAATTATGTTTATCCACAGTGTTCTCTATTCGTCCACGTAACAATCTTGTATTAATGCTTCAAGTCTCAAGTCACATACCACTTCTTAATGTGTAGCCTTCACTTACTGCCCCAGAGGACTTAATACTTCTTCTTCTGTGATCTGAAATCACTTTTAATGTAGTTTTACTGTTACAGTAATTTGTTATCTAGAGAACACTGCCTGTTTCATTGACTCATATTGTGCATTGCTCATTTTAGTTCTAAGACTTATAATGCATACTTTTTCAAAAAATTATCTACTCTTAGGTCATCCTCAAACTAAAGCATTTATAACTCATGATGGATCTAATGGAATGTATGAGGGAATCTACCACGGAATCCCTACGGTGGGCCTTCCTTTGTTGCAAATCAACTTGACAACTTTGCTCACATGAAGGTTAAGGGGAAGCTGTTAGATTGGACTCAAAAACAACGTAAATTATAGATTTGCTCGATTCATTAAAGGTAGTCATTGATAACCCTACACAAATATAAATTTTTTAACCTCATAGCATGTATTCGTAATTTCTCACATGAAGGTCAAGAGAGCAGTAGTGACTCTGAACATGAATACAGTGCTGAGTAAATATATTTTTTTGTAACACTTAAAGGCCATGATCAATACACCATTGTATCACAATATGTTTTTTCTTGTTTGTTTGTTTTTAGTGAAAATATTTGTCAGAGGTTTTAGAATAGTGCCTAAATTCTAAAATCACCAAAAAATGAAATAAGAGGAATTACTAAAGATGATGACAGAAGGATTATAAAGAAGATTGAGCACAATGTTGAAGCAGGGAACCATAAATATTATTACAGTACTGACTAATTTTCAGCATACTTATGTGGTCTTTCAGCATGAGAACTCATCAAATGTTCATTTATAAATATTTTTTGTGTATATTGAAGGTATACAAAGTGGTATTATGGAATACAAATACATATTTAAAAGGTTACCATAATAAAACTAATAAACCTATTCATAATCCAATATTAATTCCTCTTTACTTTTGTTTTTAAAGCTTTTCTAAGATGATTTATTATCAGTAATCAGTTTCTAATTGATTTGAAAATTATGCCATTATCTCTTCACATCTTGAAATCTTACGCATCCAACAAATTCTAGCCCATAAACCAAAATCTCTATAACCACCATTAAATAAAATATTTTATTTTTCATCCACTTTTATGTGGCACTCATTTTTAACATTTATTAGATGGCATATCAATGGCATTGTGGCATTAAATGGCATAATTTTCTCTATCATGACTTCCTGCCTTAGATCTCAAACAGATCCACTCTCTTTCCCTTGTTTCTCGTCTTAACAAACATTTGATAATCAAGCAAAATTTATGACAAAGAGAGTAACAATTGCCATGCAGGCCAGCATCCACAGAGCAGTACTGGAATCAGGAGAGGTGGCATAATGAATTTCTAATTTCCATTATATTTAATATTTTCCAAATTTTTATGCTACATTTTTATTCCATCACTGATAAATTGTAAGCAACCAGAGCTTTCAAATTTGCCTTTTAAAAATTATTGAAACGAGGAGATACTAGCATAAATGTAGCTATTTCTTTGTTCTTACAGTGATGATTGCTTTGCTTACTTGGAAGAATTATAAAATAAAAAAAAAAATAGTTGACTTGAAAGACATAAGCTGAGATATTTCTGTTTAATAGCCAAACTGTATGAAACCAGAAATATGTGGCTTTTAAATTACTTGAGTACATACATTAATTTCAGTTATGCTATTACTATCATATTAGTAATAGCAATAATTTTTACTAAACATAATGCAGGTGTTGAAAAATGAAGATAATTTTTAATTAATTGGTACATATTGAATGTGTATGACACACATTGTATTGGTTCTTTGTATTGTGTAACTACATTATAGTCTTTCCCAGTTGTATGAAAAAATATATCAGAGTTAGTGCCCTCTTCTGAAAAACACAGTTCTCCCACTGTGTTTTTTTAAATAACAAGAAGAGAAGTTCCCTCCATTGCTATTGCTACAGTGCCATGCTTTAGCACTTTTTGGTTTTGACTTGGTAAGTGAGATACTTATATGTATCTTTATTCTTTGTCTATTAGTCCATAATTATTTCAACACTAGAAACAAATGGTACTACAATTACCCAAAGTAAAATACTGGAAGCCACTTAGATTCTAAAATCACAATACAAGAAAAACAGTGAACATTTCCTGACAATCACTGTCTGATGAGAATAATTCTACCAAGTTTTCTGAGAATCATTACATGACTATTCACGATAATCAGGCAAGAAAGTTACGATTCTTATTCATTCAGTTTAACAATAAAAAAACTTGGAAGAGATACACTTTTTTTTTTTTTAAAAAAGGACCAGTAGATATCAGGTTAGGATTCAAACTAAGGCCATCTGCTTTCATATTTTAACTGTGAATCCACTGATACAATGTTAATACTAACTTGTTCAGTGCCCACTTATGAGCTTTGCTCAAACTTGTACATGAACTTATCAGATTTGTCTGCTATCTCTAGACTTTGATATTATTTTGAAACCTGTACATCAGGTCCATTAAAATTTTTTTACTGGATAATTCAATCTCTGTACCCTTAAATGAGTTTGTTTTTTAACACTTTTGACTTACCTGATTTTAATTTCTAGGCTAGGAATACTTGTTCTCTCTTAAATACATCTTCACATCTTGAAATCTTATGCATCCAACAACTTCTAGCCCATAAACCAAAATCTGTATAACCATCATGAAATAAAATATTTTATTTTTCATCCACTTTTATGTGGCACTCATTTTTAACATCTACACAAAAATTTCACATATTTATCTTTCCTGGTTCATTTTATAAACTGATGCCTATTTGATTTTCCTTTAGCTGTAAAGGGAAAGTTATGTAGTTATCAATCATTTATTATTATCAGTATCGGAAGCCCTTGGAACA
This sequence comes from Rhinopithecus roxellana, assembly GCF_007565055.1. Taxonomy (NCBI): domain Eukaryota; kingdom Metazoa; phylum Chordata; class Mammalia; order Primates; family Cercopithecidae; genus Rhinopithecus; species Rhinopithecus roxellana. The sequence goes on along the minus strand of NC_044550.1, from coordinate 185,938,599 downwards.
AAACTGGTTCATTTTATAAACTGATGTCTATTGGATTTTCCTTTAGCTGTAAAGGGAAAGTTATGTAGTTATCAATCATTTATTATGATCAGTATCGGAAACCCTTGGAACAAAAGCTCTTCTAGACTGAGTACCTCATGCGCCACAATGGAGCCAAGTACCTGCTGCCACCTGCCCACAACTTCACCTGGTTCCGCCACTACTGGCCTGCATTGCAATTGTTAGTTACTCTCTTTGTCATAATATGTTTCTTGATTATCAAGTGTTTGTTAGGAAACAAGGTAAAGACAGTTGATCTGTTTGAGATCTAAGGCAGATAGGCATGATACAGAACATTATGCCATTTAATGCCACCATTATGCATCAAGGTAAGAACTAAATTCTTTACTAGATTTTACAAGACCTGTGCCTTCTTGATTTGTTTGAAATTTTTAATATTTGTTAAACCTTAAGTAATGTACAATTTTAATTTCAGAACACCTGTAACAATTCAATTTATTACTTATCTATGTGTGTGTGTGTGTGTGTATATATATACTTTTTTTTTTTTTTTTTTTTTTTTTTTTGAGACAGAGTCTCGGTCTGTCGCCCGGGCTGGAGTGCAGTGGCCGGATCTCAGCTCACTGCAAGCTCCGCCTCCGGGGTTCACGCCATTCTCCTGCCTCAGCCTCCCGAGTAGATGGGACTACAGGCGCCTGCCACCTCGCCCGGCTAGTTTTTTGTATTTTTTAGTAGAGACAGGGTTTCACAGTGTTAGCCAGGATGGTCTCGATCTCCTGACCTCGTGATCCGCCCGTCTCGGCCTCCCAAATTGCTGGGATTACAGGCTTGAGCCACTGCGCCCGGCCTCTATGTATATTTTTAAACTGAAAATAACATGAGGTTCACTGGAAATTCAGTCTGTTTCCTTGAGAAGGCCAGGAAGACTAGGTTTACTGTGCATTTTAAGAAACCTCTGCTTTTATATATGTATTTATACAATAAAAAAATTTATATATTTATACATTATATATTTATATATTACATATAATAAATATATTTATATATTATATTTTTATTGTTTTATTTCAACTTTTAATTTCTGAAGTACCTGTGCAGGATGTACATGTTTGTTACATAGGTAAAGAATCCTTTTCTATGTAAACAAATACATTCATATGGAATATATGTGTTCCTGTCAGATAAAAAAAAGGAAAAACAGAGAAAGCTCCTTTTTAGAAATCTGAAGACAAATTTTATTTTGACTACTGAAGCAGGAGTTAGAGGCTACAGTGTGAACTGAGCTTAACTCCAACTAAGACAAAAGTAATTGAGACTTTTAAATAAAATCTGTTTTGAATAAAAAGGGAATATGAGGAAATAAAAATAAGGAAACCAAAAAGGGAGTAATGGGCTATATGGAAATAGAAAATTACATAAAAATTAAGTGTAAAATTATCGATTATTAGACAAGATGAGTTAGACAGGATAATTTTGCAGTTTGGCAGGATCACATTTTACTGAGCAAAGCCTCAGCATGAAGGCTAGGGTCACCTTCCAGGACAAATCCATGACATAGTGCACATAGAAGCTGGACTAAACTTGGCCAAGTCTCTTAGCATGGTGTTTAGGGAAGTTATTTGTGTTACATGGAAGTTTCCAATTTACATCCTTCATGAAATACAAAATATTTTCTCATGAAAACTTTCTTTGTTTCAAAACTCTAGATGGTTATAACTGGCTTCCTATGTAAAACCAGGTAACCTGGTAAAATCTTTGGTTAGAACGATTAGAGATGTTTTCCACATGAGGCCTTGAATATGCTTGAGTTACTATTTTTGCTTTAGTAATGACCATTTGTATTTGGATAGTGACACGTCAAATAAAAGAAGAGGCTAGTTCCCTTTAGTTAGAAATTATAGATATGGTCCAGCAAGTTTAGTCCAGTCCCTCTAGATTATAACGTTGCATGATTTCTCTCCTGCAATAAGATCTCACATTTCTTGCCCTTACCTTGTAAAGTACGTTATTTCCAATTACTTTAATGCCTGGAATACTGAGGATATACAAACCAGAAACGTATATAATTATTTTACTTATTCTCTCCTCATAAGACTTGGAAAAATAAACTGTAGTTGGAATAAAGGGTCAAATATTCTGTGCAACAATGTTTAAAGTATATGCTGGAGAAAACATAGTAAGTGGCAAAAGCTCTCCAACACCTGCATTTAAATATTGTTCATTATAGTCTTTGGACCCAGAACAAGGATTGAAAAGCAAATGACAGAGAAGAAGGGAACCAACTTAAGAGCAGTTTTTCTGTCTGACAAGAGATGCGTCTAAAACAGTTGAATGAAAGAGAGGCATAATGATTATTTCTGACACATTAAATAGTTTTTTATAGTACTCTTCTCTATGAGAAAATATTTTAGCAATAATTGGTAATAAAATGAATGATTATAATGTCTAGAAAAGAAATATACACCAAATATTTTACTTTATTAAACTTTGAACATATAGTCATGCCACTAGAAAGAAAAAAAATAACAAAGTACAAGAAAAAAAGTGTAATGTATTAATGCTTTTTATAGTAATGTCTCCTTTATAAAGGAAGGGAAACTTTATAGATAAATATTAATCTGGGGAAATAATGAAGCCCAACATGTACTACACAAGCTAAATTTTAGTCTATTTATATTTACTTAATGAAACAACTTCTGAAAATGCACCAAGGACCTTGCCAAAATAGATCTTCTTTGCAATTCTTAGGTCATGTAGCCAGATACAAAAATTTATGTCTATTCATGAGTTATCAAAGGCTATCTTCATTTGTTTTGATTTTGAGGAGTCTTTTCACATGAAGTACTATGTACACATATAGTTAGGAAAGTATGTGAATATAAAGGTTTACTTGATAGAGACTCATAAAATAACATAGTATATTAAATTCCAAAAATTACTATATTATGCATGTATCTGTTTCTTTGAGATTGACTCTATAAACTTTTAAATATCTCAGAAGTTAATAAAATTTAAACACAGAAACTCTAAATAGTCACATGGAATCCCTGAATTGAAACAACATTCTTCATCCTCATAATAATCTTTTTCTATAAAATTTTGAATATACTGCTTAAAGGCTGGAATATGCAAGCACTACATAAGTTGAAGATAAAAATGAAATAATTGCGAATTTAGTCATGAAAATAACATGAGTTGAGTCTATCTATGTCAAGGACAAATGGTTTATGTAGGAGTTTTCTGAATTAATATCTATTGCACAATGCAATGTTTCTTAAAAGATAAAACAAATGTGCTAATTAGAAGTTTCCTTCTTATATTCTTAAGTATATTCTTTAATATTCTTAAATATATTCTTTAACATAGAAATTCTTAAAAACCAATAATAATTGTAAAAATTACTGAATAACAGTAAAGAGTAAGGTCTTGGAAGGGATGTGTCTTCCGGCATCTGCCACCTCACAACCACTCCAGTGTCCTCTATTGATGAAGCCTAACATTCAACTAGCTGGCAAAGGAAAAATGTTTACAAGATCCTGATTCAGTATCATAAAACTATATTTGCACACAAGGGACAATAAACTGAAAACTTGCAAACTATAAAATTTCAAATTTCTCATTTGTTATTATTCTAAAAGTTGTTGTTCCTTCGGACACTGAATCTTGATAAAATTCAGATGAGCAGGATTTTACAATATTTTTTTCTAACTCTGAAGAATTATGGTGGTATTTTGATGGGGATTGCATTGAATTTGTAGATTGCTTTTGGCAGTATGTTCATTTTCACAGTATTGATTCAACTCATCTATGAGCTTGGGATGTGTTTCCATTTGTTTATGTCATCTATGATTTATTTCAGCAGTATTTTACAGTTTTTCTTGTAGAAGTCTTTTGACTCCTTTGTTAGGTATATTCCTAAGTTTTTTTTGTTTTGTTTTGTTTTGTTTTTTGGCACCTATTTTAAAAGTGGTTGAGTTCTTGACTTGATTCTTTGCTTGTATAGATGTGTGCATGTATAGGTGTATAGAAGAGCTACTGATTCGTGTATATAATCTTGTATCTGGAAACTTGGCTGACTTACTTATCAGTTCTAGGAGATTTCTGGAGGAGTCCTTAGGATTTTCAAAGTAAACAATCCTATTGTCAGCAAACAGACAGTTTGACGTTCTGTTTACTGATTTGGATGCCCTTTATTTCTTTCTTTTTTCTGATTGTTGTGGCCAGGACCTCCAGTACTATGTTGAAAAGGAGTTGTGAGAGTGGGAATCCTTGTCTTGTTCCAGTTCCCAGAGGGAATGCTTTCAACTTTTCCCCATACAGTATTATGTTGGCTGTGGGTTTGTCATGGATAACTTTTAAGGCATGTCTCTTGTATGTAGATTTTGCTGAGAGTTTTAATCAAAAAATAATGCTGGATATTGTTGAATGCTTTTTCTGTATCTATTGAGATGATCATGTGAATTTTGTTTATAATTCTGTTTACATGGTGTATCAAATTTATTGACTCGCATATGTTAAACCATCCCTGCATTCATGGTATGAAACCTACTTGATCATGGTGGATTATCTTTCTGATGTGTTGCTGGATTTGGTTAGCTGGTATTTTGTAGAGGATTTTAGCATCTGTGTCCATCAAGGTTATTGGTCTGTACTTTTCTTTTGTGGTTGTGTCTTTCCCTAGTTTGGGTATTAGGGTGATGCTGGCTTCGTAGAATGAATTAGGGAGGCATCCTTCTTTCTTTGTCTTGTGCAATAGTGTCAAATGAATTGGTAACAATTATTCTTTGAATGTCTCATAGAATTCTGCTGTGAATCCATATGGTCCTGGACTTTTTTTTTGGTAATTTTTTATTGCCATTTCAATATCTCTGCTTGTTATTGGTCTGTTCAGGGTATCTAATTCTTGATTTAACCTAGGAGGGTTGTATTTTTCTGGGAATTTATCTATCTCTTCTAGGTTTTGTAGTTTATGTATATAAAGGTGTTCGTAGAAGCCTTGAATGATCTTTTGTATTTCATTGGTGTTGGTTGTAACATCTCCCGTTTCATTTATTCGTGAGGTCATTTGGATTTTCTCTCTTCTTTTCTTGGTTAATCTTGCTAATGGTCAATTTTATTTATCTTTTCATAGAGCCAGATTTTTGTTTTACTTATCTTTTGTATTGTTTCTTTTGTTTCAATTTCTTCCAGCTCTGCTCTGATCTTGGTTATTTCCTTTCTTTTGCCTGGTTTGAGTTTGGTTTGTTCTTGTTTCTCTAGTTCCTTGAGATGTGACCTTAGATTGTCTGTTTGTGCTCTTTTAGACTTTTTGATGTAGATATTTAGGGCTATGAACATTCCCCTTAGTGGTGTCTTAGCTGTATCCCAGAGGTTGTGATAGGTTGTGTCATTATTGTCATGCAGTTTGAATCATTTTTAAATTTCCATCTTGATTTCATTTTTCACCCTATGCTCATTCAGGAGCAGGTTACTTAATGTCCATGTATTTGTATGGTTTTGAAGGTAACTTGGAGAAAGTTCCATGCACTGTTGAATAAAATGTGCATTCTGCAGGTGTTGGATGAAATGTTATATCTCTATCTCTCTCTCTCTATCTATCTATCTATCTATCTATCTATCTATCTATCTATCTATCTATCCAAAGTCCATTTATTCCAACGTGTAGTTTAAATCCATTGTTTCCTTGGTGACTTTCTGTCTTGATGATCTTTCTTTTTTTTTTTTGAGACGGAGTTTTGCTCGCTCTGTCGCCCAGGCTGGAGTGCACTGGCGGATCTCGGGTCACTGCAAGCTCCGCCTCCTGGGTTCACGCCATTCTCCTGCCTCAGCCTCCCTAGTAGCTGGGACTACAGGTGCCCGCCACCTCGCCCGGCTAGTTTTTTTTGTATTTTTTTAGTAAAGACGGGGTTTCACCGCGTTAGCTAGGATGGTCTCCATCTCCTGACCTCGTGAGCCGCCCGTCTCGGCCTCCCAAAGTGTTGGGATTACAGGCTTGAGCCACCGCGCCTGGCCTTTTGATGATCTTTCTAGTGCTCTCATTGGAGTATTGAAATCCCTTACCATGATTGTGTTTCTGTCTATCTCATTTCTTAGGTCTATTAGTAATTGTTTCATAAATTTGGGAGTTCCAGTGTTTAGTGCATATACGTTTACAATTGTGATGTTTTCTTGTTGGTCAAGGCCTTTTACCATTATGTAATGACCCTCTTTGTCTCTTTTAACTTCTCTTACTTTAAAGTTTGTTTTGTCTTATATGAGAATAGCTACCCCTGCTTGTTTTTCATGTCCATTTGCATGAAATGTTTTTTCCTACCCCTTTACTTGAAGTTTATGTGAGTCCTTATGTGTTAGATGAGTCTCCTGAAGGCTGCAGATAATTGGTTGATGAGTTCTTATCCATTTTGAGGTTCTGTATCTTTTAATTGGAGCATTTAGGCCATTTACAGTTGATGTTAGTTTTGAAATGTGAAGTGCCATTGCACTCATCATGTTGTTGCCTGTGTACTTCGCTTATTTTGGTTTTTGGTTTTTGCTTTTAAGCTTGTATTTTTCTTTTATAGTTTCTGTGTGATTTGTGCTTTAAAGATGTTCTGTTTTGATGTGATTCCAGGATTTTCTCAAGATTTAGAGCTCCTGTTAGCAGTTCTTGTAGTGGCTTGGTAATGGCGAATTCTCTCAGCATTTGTTTCTCTGAAAATGGCTGATTCTTTCCTTCCTATATGATGCTTAATTTTACTGGTTACAAAATTCTTGGCTGATACTTGTTTTGTTTGAGGAGACTGAAGATAGGACCTCATCCCTTCTAGCTTGTAGGGTTTCTGCTGAGAAATCTGCTGTTAACCTGATATAGGTTACCTGGTACTTCTGTCTCACAGCTCTTAAGATTCTTTCCTTCATCTTAACTTTGGATAACCTGATGACAATGTGCGTAGGTGAAGGTTGCAGTGACTTTCCCAGGTGTTCTTTGTGCTTCTTGCATTTGCATGTCTAGGTCTTTAGCAAGGCCAGGGACTCAATTATTCCCCCAAATATGTTTTCAAAACTTTTAGAGTTGTCTTCCTCCTCAGGAACACTGATTATTCTTAGGTTTAGTCGTTTAACAGAATCCCAGATTTCTTGGAGGCTTTATTCATATTTTCTTATTCTTTTTTTCTTTGTCTTTGTTGGATTGGGTTAATTCAAAGACCTTGTCTTTGAGCTCTGAATTTCTTTCTTCTACTTGTTCAGTTCTATTGCTGAGACTCTACAGAGGATTTCACATTTCTAAAAGTTTGCCAAAAGTTTCCTGAATTTTTGATTGTTTTTTCTTTAAGCTGTCTATTTCCTTGAATATTTCTCCCTTCAATTCTTGTATCATATTTTTGGATTTTCTTGCATTGGACTTCACCTTTCTCTGGTGCCTCCTTGATTAGCTTAATAACTAACCTCCTGAATTCTTTTGCAGGTAAATCAGGAATTCCTTATTGGTTTGGAGCCATCGCTGGTGAGCTAGTGTGATTTTTTGGGGTTGTTGAAGAGCCTTGTTTTGTCATATTACCAGGGTTTATTTTCTGGTTCCTTCTCATTTGTGTACGCTATGTCAGAGGGAAGGTCTAGGGCTGAAGGTTGTTTTTCAGATTTTTTTGTCCTATGGGGTGTTCTCATGATGTAGTACTCTCCCCCTTTTCCTGTGGATGTGACTTCATGTGAGCCGAATTCCAATGATTGTTGTCTGTCTTCTGGATCTAGCCAGCCAGTGAGTCTGCCCAGCTCCAGGCTGGTACTGGGGGTTGTCTGCACAGAGTCCTGTGATGTGAATCATGTATGAGTTTCTCAGCTGTGGATACCAGTGCCTGTTCCACTTGAGGGGGCAGAAGGTGCAATGGACTCTGTGAGGGTCCTAGCTTTGGTGGTTAATGATCTATTTTTGTGGCTGCCAGGTGATGGCACTTTCCAGAAAGTGTCAGCTGTAGTGGTGTGGAGAGATACCTGCAGTGGGTGAGACCCTGGAACTCCCAAGATTAAAATGTCCTTTGTCTTCTGCTAGCAGGGTGGATAGGGAAGGCCCATCAGGTAGGGGTGGGTATAGGCGTGTGTGAGCTCAGAGTCCCCTTGGGCAGGTCATGCTGCGGCTGCTGATTGAGATGGGAGTGAGACTCCCAGGTCACTGGAGTTGTGTACCTAGGAGGAGTATGGCTGCCTCTGCTGAGTCATGTAAGTTGTCAGGTAAGTGGAGAAAAGCCAGCAGTCACAGGCCTCAACCAGCTCCTATGCTAACTGAAGGACCAGTCTCACTCCCACCGTGTCCCCTACAACAACCTCGAGTCTATTTCCAGGTGGAGGACAAGACCCACTTGAAAACTTGCCTGAGGCTTTCCACCTCCCAGGTGTCAAAGAAAAGGGCTTTAGTTTCTCCCCCTGCATGTGAAGTCTGCATGCTGGATTCACACCCTCCTCCAAGTACTGGCCAGGAGGCTTCATGCCCTGTTCAAATTCTTACAAAGTTCAGCTAGAGAATTCCTTCTCCCTGTGGAGTGTTACCCTCTAGTTCTCTGGCCGCCCTCCCAATGGATCCCTGTGATGCCAGGCAAGAATGGGCTGCTTGGGGGACCCAGCGAGCTCCCAGGGCCTTTCTGTTGCTTCCTCTACCCCTGTATTTCACTTGACCCAGCTCTCTAACTTGACTCAGCTCCAGGTAAAGTCAGAAACTTCCCTCACAAGCAGACCTTCAGCTTCTCCAGTGGTGGTGTGTGTTCTGAAGAGGAGGTTTCCCTTTCCAATTTCTGCTCTTGGGACACCCACAGTATTTATGGTGTCTCCTGGGTCCTACAGGAACAGTCTGCTTCCATCAGAGGATCTGTGGGTCCTCTCAGGCTTGCCGGTTTGCTCTTGCAGTCGACCAGGAGCTAAAATTCACAGTGCAAGCATCCATCTCCTACTCTGTCTGGAACTGCAATCTAGTCCTGCCTCCCATCTGCCTTGATCCCTCAGTCATCACAAATGATGTTTTAATAACATTATGATTAAGCATGCATACTCTATAGTCAGATAGTATACATTTAAGTACTGATTGTGACATTAAGTTTCTGAGTGTTACTGGGCAAGTTACATAAACTTTCTATGCCTTGGCATTGTCATCTGAAAATGGGAAAAATAATATTACCTACTTCAAAAGTTTGTTGTAAGAATTAAATTAGTTAATGTACATAAAATACTTAGAATGGCACATGGCACATTGTAAGTGCACCATAAATGTGAAAGTACAAAGAAAGACTGAAAATGCAATGAGATAAAAATTTATATTGAAGTAATGTGTATAAAATTAATCATGGGAAGAGAGAATCATTCACAAGATTGTAAAATTTGAGAAGCCATTTGAGAATGTATTATGTAGTAGGCTGTTTCCCGTATGGCCCTCAAAATTCTCCCCCTATGATCCTCGGCTTGGCCAGGTAACTTGTTTGATCTAATAGAACTTTACAGAAGTAAAATACAACTTCAAAGCATAATCCTTAAGAAATCTTGCAGGTGTCATACTCACTTTTTTTGGGACAATGCCAGGGTGCAACTAGATGGAGTTTCTTTACATGAGAGTCAAGATCATTGTTTCAAGAAAGTGAGGGCAAGAGTCGACATCCAAAACTTAAGTGAAGCCACTTTGGACAATCTAAGCGGAGTGTGTTAGGGTGCTCCAGAGAAAGAGAACCAACAGGATGTGATGTGAGTGTGTGTGTGTGGAGAGAGAGAGAGATATAGACATTTATTTTAAGGAAATGTTTCATAAAATTGTGGAAGATTGGTAAGTCCCAAATCTGCAAGGTAGGCTAGCAGGCTTGAGACTCAGGGAAGAGTTGCAATTTGAGTCCAAAAGCAGTCTGCTGGCAGAATTCCTTCTTACTTAGGTGTGATGTCAACTTTTGCCTATTAAGGCCTTCAACCAACTGGATGAGGCCCACCCACATTGTGAAGAATAATCCAGTAAAATTAGGCAACTCAAAGAGGCCTGCCAGCATCTATAGACTCCACCTCTAAGGGCAGAGCATAGCTGAACAAAAGGCAGCAGAAATTTCTGCAGACTTAAACGTCCCTGTCTGACAGCTTTGGAGAGAGTAGTGGTTCTCCCAGCACAGAGTTTGAGATCTGAGAATGGACAGACTACCTCCTCAAGCGGGTCCCTGACCCTCAAGTAGCCTAACTGTGAGGCATCTCCCAGTAAGGACTGATTGACACCTCATACAGCTGGGTGCCCCTCTGAGACGAAGCTCCCAGAGGAAGGATCAGGCAGCAACATTTGCTGTTTTGCAATATTTGCTGTTCTGTAGCCTTTGCTGGTGATACCTGGGCAAACAGGGTCTGGAGTGAACCTCCAGCAAACTCCCACAGACCTGCAGCTGAGGGTCCTAACTGTTAGAAGGAAAAACTAACAAACAGAAAGGACATGCACACCAAAACCCAATCTGTACATCACCATCATCAAAGATCAAAGGTAGATAAAACCACAACGATGGGAAGAAACCAGAGCAGAAAAGCTGACAATTTTGAAAATTAGAGGGCCTCTTCTTCTCCAAAGGAATGCAGCTCCTCCCCAGCAACGGAACAAACCTGGATGGAGAATGACTTTGATGAGTTGATGGAGGTAGGCTTCAGATGATTGGTAATAACAAACTTCTCCGAACTAAAGGAGGATGTTTGAACCCATCGCAAAAAAGCTGAAAACTTTGGGAAAATATTAGATGAATAGCTAACTAGAATAAACAGCATAGAGAAGACCTTAAATGACCTGATGGCACCTTATATATTTCAAATGTCAGAGATAGGTCAGAGGTTGGTGTGATGAAAAGTGAACCAGAGGCAACTAGGAGAGTCACATTAGGCTCTTTTTCAATGAGCTCATCTATAATTATTTTAACATTTAGACAATTTCTACCTTCCATTGGCCAAATCAAAATGTTTCCACCAAGAGTGATTCCTATGAGACTTATCTGAACAGAGAACAGTAGAATGTTGTTTAACATGATGTGGCTTGATGCAGAACATTTTGAGGAGACATGAAGCAAATGTTTTGTTCTGCTTTTAAAGAACAAAAAAGGAAAGACAAAAGTATTTCTCAGTTTTGAGGCAAACCATTAATACCCTTAAAAACCTTCTCGCTACAAAGTGATACTAGTCATAGTAGCTCCATATTTTAGGGTATTTACAGTTTTATGGATAATATGTCTTATTCCTCAATCTATTGCTTTAGTTTTTGTATTTTAATTATGATTCCTGCTGTCTAATCCTCCTTTTGAACTTGATCCTCCAACCCTTTTTTATGTGTTTCATAATTGCTAATTTTTTTGCAATTTAATTGGATAAAGCTTCTATATCTGTCAACTCTACATTCAGGCCTAAGTATAGAAACCGCAGATAGGACCAAAACGCATTAATAAATTTAAAGATGTTAAGGCTGTAAGTTTTTAAATTTTTAATGCATTAATATAATTCCATTTGTCACAATTAAACATTGTAATAATAATTATAATATATAAGATTATTTCAGGTGATATATATAGTAAATAGTATTTATAAATTCAAATAATACTTATAAATAATATGTATAATACATACAGTGTTATATTTATTACTACTTTAGTAATATGTTTACAAAAATAGTTTATGTTAATCACCAAGAAAATATTATAAAAAATGAATAAAATAAAATATATGCAAGAGATTATAGGTAATGTCACTAGTTATAGGAGCTGTTTAAAAAGAATTACTAAGTCAAGCATACATCTACCAAAAGTGCCGCTCAAAAATCTATCTCGCCCTCATGAAATACAGCTACTGGACATCTAGACTCAACTTTCAATGGTTGTTAGCGTTCATTAAGTCCTTGTTATATGTCAGACATTATGCAAAGTCTTTAACATGTTAATCTCATATCTTGCTCATTTTAAAAAAGATCCAATTATGTAGATACTGTAATTACTCCCACATCAAAGAGAAAGAAATCAGTGCCCAAAGAGATTGAATAACTTGCCATGTTCCCACAGCAAAATAAGAAAATATTACTTGTTCAGTACAATAGAAATGCAGTATACACTACTTGGGTGATGAGTACACTAAAAGCTCGGATTTCACCACTACACAATGTACCCAAACAATACAATTGTGTTTGAATCCCTAAATCTATAAAAACAAGAATAAATAAAAGATAGGAACTGGTGGTAGCAGTCTTAAGGATCTCTGACTCCCAGAGCCTATTGTTTTAACCACTGTGATAGATTGCCCCATCAAAATGTATCATATTCCCTTACCAACTAAGGAATCCATATGACTAGTAGCCTGCCAAAAGCATGCTAACACAATACAAGATTGTTTAACACACATGGGATAATATTGGATCAAGTAATTCAAGTGAAATGGGCTCTGTGAAATATTATGTTTGTACGCATATGTCTGTGAATAAGCAGAGTGATTCTTTTTGTATTAATAAACCTTCTGAAATTATAAATTCTATATTTTTAGTGATATCATAAAACTATCTATTCTAAGCTCTCCCATCACCAAAGATAATCTGTATGGAAACATCAACTGTTTCATTAAAACAATTACTTTTATAAAGTACTGTTCAAAGTTTAACAGAGTGATCATAAAACTCCTCGAATGTATTTCCACTGCAGGCTCTCTGTAGAAGATGTTATGGTGTGCACAAAATTTTTGCCTTCCTGGTGTCAGCCTGGTTCATAGTGACTCGGCAAGAAATTTTAAAATAATTGTCATGATTCACTAGAATATCATGATTCATTTTGATATCATGATATCATTTGACTTCCTCTTTTCCTAATTGAATATGCTTTATTTCTTTCTCTTGCCTGATTGCCCTGGCCAGAACTTCCAACACTATGTTGAATAGGAGTGGTGAGAGAGGGCATCCCTGTCTTGTGCCATTTTTCAAGGGGAATACTTCCAGTTTGTTCCCATTCAGTGTGATGTTGGCTGTGAGTTTGTCATAAATAGCTTTTAATATTTTGAGATACGTTCCATCATTGCCGAATTTATTGAGTTTTTAGGATGAAGTGCTGTTGAATTTTTTCAAAGACCTTTTCTGCGTCTATTGAGATACTATTGTGGTTTTTGTCTTTGGTTCTGTTTATATGCTGGATTACGTTTATTGATTTGTGTATGTGGAACCAGCCTTGCATCCCAGGGATGAATCCCACTTGATCATGGTGGATAAGCTTTTTGACGTGCTGCCAGATTCTGTTTGCCAGTATTTTGTTGAGGATTTTTGCATCAATGTTCATCAGGAATATTGGTGATATTGGTCTAAAATTCACTTTTGTGTGTGTGTGTCTCTGTCAGGCTTTGGTATCAGGATGGTGTTGGCCTCATAAAATGAGTTAGGGAGGATTCCCTCTTTTTCTATTAATTGAAATAGTGTCAGAAGGAATGATACCAGCTTCTCCTTGTACTTCTAGTAGAATTCGGCTGTGGATCCATCTAGTCCTGGACATTTTTTGGTTGGTAGGCTATTAATTATTGCCTCAGTTTCAGAGTCTGATATTGGTCTCTTCAGGGATTCAACTTCTTCCTGGTTTAGTCTTGGGAGAGTGTATGTGTCCAGGAATTTATCCATTTCTTCTAGGTTTTCTACTTTATTTGCATAGAGGTGTTTATAGTATTCTCTGATGGTAGTTTGTATTTCTGTGGGGTCAGTGGTGATATCCCCTTCATCATTTTTTATTATGTCTATTTGATTCTTCTCTCTTTTCTTCTTTATTAGTCTTGCTAGCAGTTTATCAATTTTGTTGATCTTTTCAAAAAACCAGCTCCTGGATTCGTTGACTTTTTGAAGGGATTTTGTGTCTCTATATCCTTCAGTTCTGCTCTGATCTTAGTTATGTCTTGTCTTCTGCTAGCTTTTGAATGTGTTTGCTCTTGCTTCTTTCTTTTCTTTCTGTTCTTTCTTCTTTCTTTCTTTCTCTCTTTCCTTCTCTCTTTCTCTCTTTCTTTCTCTCTTTCTTTCTTTCTTTCTTTTGTTTGTCTGCCTGCAATGCCTATGGAAGAAAATAAATATTTATTATTTGGAATTTTGTTATAATATATGCATAAAATCACATGAGTCTAGTATGTACTAGTGTAGTATGTAGTATGAGTCTAGTAGTATGGTTTCAATGCTGTTAAGAAATTCATTTATAAGTCAAATATTTTGCCATAAATAGTAAATTTAGTTTTTTTTAAACAAATCTCTGAGTAATTCTGGAAACAAATTTCATGTATTTGTTAAGACTTACCAATAAGTTAACATTGTGTTATTGTGACAAAGGTTTTTACTGTTAAAAATGATTTAGAAATAGAGAATAGATAATGTTTATGTGTGTTAGCATGTGCAAATATATTTTCTCTCTTTGTTCACTGAAAACACATGAAACCCCAGTGACAATGAATACACCTATAATGTACATCTTGACTTTTATATGCCATTATGTAATAAAATAAAATACCATTCACTGGAGGAGTGGTTACTTTTAAGTTTCAGGCAGTGAAAATAAAAGTTGAGTCTGTCATCTAGTAATGCCAAAAGTCGAAAGTACTCAGACATGATGGAGCCACATCAAAAGAATACAGGAACTACTGTGAAGAGGCTTCCAAAATCTGGGACAACTTGAGAAGCAAAATAAGTAACTAGCATGATTGAATAGAACATATAAAATACAATTTATTAATATTTTAGCTTATACTGTATAAATAAATAATTCAATGAATAAGCAATCTCTTAAATGACCAACTTTCTTTAGTAATAACACTGTATTTTATTTTTTATCATCTGCTTTTATTTTAGTTTCCAAGGGTGTATGTGCAAGGTTGTTATCCCAGCATATTGTGTGTCATTAAGGCTTGATATATGAATAATCCTGTCACCCAGGTAGTGAGCATAGTACCCAGTAAGTATCCTCAAGTCTGTTTTGGAATACTGATCTGCACATGCATGTAAGGAAACTACTGAAACAGGGCGTAAAACCACTAGAAATAGTAGGTGGTCCAATAATAGTTACTTCATACATACATATGTATATAAAAATCATATCTATATGTATATTGTGTGCTTTTTTTTCTTTTTTTCTTTTTTTTTGGCCATGGTTAAAGTTTTCCAAACATCAAAATAGAGTCTTTAGATGTGTATGGCCTCTTTGGTGGAATAAAATTTACTCTTAAATAAAATGTAAGAATATGATTTAATAAACTTAAAAGAAAGCTTCTAATGGATGAAATTACAAATATCTCTCTATCAGATCAAAGTGTCCAAATATTTAAAATATTTTTTTTAAAAAGTCCAATCTCCAACGAGGTAAAATCAGAATAAAAAGTTATGAAGTATTTAACAAAGCATAAATATATGAGTGACAGCAACAAATGACATACTATTAAATAGACAAGTTCACAGTCATGACATAGATGATAGAATTAGTAGACAAGTGCTCTAAAACAGCTATTATAAAGAGCTTGTGGTTATTGAGTAACTTTAAGATAACTATTCGATGACAGTTTTTGTTGCAATTCTAAACATCTTATTTTGTTACATTTTGTAGTTGCATCTGGGCTAGAGAATGCTATTGAATTTTGTAATTTGATATTATGTTAGACAACTTGCAAGACTCTTTAATTAATTTTAATACTTGATTACAGATTCTTTAAGTCTTCCTGCCTGGGGCTTTTGAAATGATATATCTTTACACTATTTAGCAGTTGCTCTGTATTTCTGTATGTAAATTTTAAATTTACATAAGTGATATAGTGTAAATCTAAAAAAAAAAAAAAGCATATGGCCAAAAGAACATAAAAGCAAGCATATAAAGAGAAAAATGACATATCTAAAAATAAGTGTATATGAAGCTACCAGACATGAAACACACAATATCTAAAATTAAAAATACATTGGATGGTATTAATAGATTGGACACAGCATAGAAAAAAATAATTTTTAAAGATATGGTAATATAAACTATACAAATTGAAAAATAAAGAACACTAATCACTTCTCCCTTCCCCCAAAAATAAACAAAGCATCCTAACACACAGTATTTCAGTCTCCAAAAGGAAGGAGCATCAGCAGAAAAAAAAAAAAAAAAAAAAAAAATTAAAAGAAATAATGCCCCCCAATTTTTCAAATTTAGTGAATTCCATATACAGATAGATCCAGGAAGCTCAATTAACCAAATAAAAAGAAAAATAAAATGCCTCTATCACATCATAATCAATATATTGAACAGTGATAAAGAGAAAATTTGAAAAATGGAAGGAAAATTTAAAAAATACTTCATTTAACAAAGAAAAAAAGAAAAGAATGAAAACAAATTTCTCATTAAAAGCAATGCAAACTACAAAACAGCAGAGTTACACTTAAAAAGTACTCAAATAAATTAAAATTATCATAATTAATACATATATTCCCAGCAAATTTGGCACCCAGCAAATATAATTTTAAAAACAAAGGTTGATTTTTTTTGTTGCTACAAGAACCAAGAAAATTAATCTTCTATAGACCACCACTTCTTGAAGACATATTGAAGGCAGAAGAAAAATGATCTCTAATAAAAATTTGGATCTAGACAAACGAAGGGAGAGACAAAAATTGTAAATAAGTCAATGAATAAAAAAGGCATTACAACTTTTATTTAATATTACTAAAGGTTAAATGACTGCTTAAAACCAAAATAATAACTACTATTATTTATTGTATTATGAAGTTATAATACATAGAAGTAAACTGTATGGCAACGACAGACAAAATCTGGGAAGAAATACAGGATGTATACTGTTGTAAAGTTGTTATGCTAAAAATGATACTAACTGCAAATTTTACATACAACCCCAAAAAAGTAGAGTAAAAAAAGAATATTTAATAAACCAATAAAAATATCAACTAGGATCATAAAATGTGTTCAACTAATATAAACAAAGGTAGGAAAGAAAAAGAACATAAAAGAGGTGAGATAAATTTTAAAAAAATAGCAAAATGATAAACTCCAACTCAAACATATAATCACATTAAATGTAAAGTGCTCACAACCCTCACCAATAGTTAGACATTGTCAAAGTTGATATTTTTTTTTTAAAAAAGCAAGACTAAACCCTGTGCTATCTTAAGAAACTCATAAAGAAAAAGTTTAAAAATAAAATGAGAATATATCTATGATACTAACAGTAAAGCAAAGGTGGAGTGGCTGCACTAATATTAGATAAAGGAGATCTTCAGAGAAATGTTTATTATGAGAATAAAGGTCATTTAAGTAAAGGTGTTAGTTCATCAAGAAGACACAATAATCACAAATATGTATATACCTAAGAGTATCAAAGTAAAGAAAGCAAATTGATGAAAATTAAAGGAGAAATAGACAGAGTCCCATTTATACTTGGAGATTATGATGGTCCTCTCTCAGTAACTGATGATACAAGTACACAGACAATAAATGAGGAAATAACAGAGTTTATATTGTTCATGGAAAAATAATTTGTGAAAATTACATGTTTTTGTTATATTTCACAATATATAAGATGCTTTTTTAATGTTCTTGTTCTGGGCATTTTTGCCAGCATTAATTTTGTAAAATCTTTATCTTTCTTGCTTGTATTTTCTGAAATGCTTTTACTCAAGTCTTTATTTTTAATTAATTTACTTTCAAATGAATCTGTTTTAAAAACATGAAGTTCAATTTTCTACATTTATCTAAAAGGTTTTATTTGAATTATTTTTATAATGTATCATATATAATTTTACACATAAAGTGAGATAAATCCTAATCTATTTGATAGCCATCTGAAGAATTTAAACAGTACAATACAATTTTTTATACCTTGGCTGTTCATTTGCTTCTTAAATCTGTGACTTCAATTATTTGCATCTGTTGAATTTCTTTATGCACTTTGTATCTATCATTAATAACATAAAATATAATTTCATATTTCAGAAAATGTTTATATAAACTATTATGTTAAATATTTTTTTTTTCACATGTATACACAGTTTCCTGCAGTGGCAAGTGATTTGGCAATGCATTCATACTGATTTTTGTCTTTTCCCTATCCTATTTTATCCACTGGTTTTGTGGTGTTACTTGGGGATGATTCTCACAGAAATTATTTGCGTTCAAATTCTTTTCTCAGTGCCTGTTTCTTGGGGAACTCAAAACAGTGTTACATTGTAGTAATCCTAGGCTAGATAGCTGTCAAGACCACATTACTGGTAGAAATGGGGTAGTGGTATCACTTGGCGTGCAGTACAATCACAATTACTACAATTTTTCATTTTTGGTGAATTGTCATAAGGAACAGATGGAAGAGGATAGACTGACTTGTGCCACATCAACAATTGAGAAGTGTGGAAGCAACAATAATTATAAGAATCGTGTAGCTGTTAGCTGTGTTTATTGCCTTCAGTAAGAGAAGGTAGAAAATTTCAGTTAATTCAGACACGTATAACTCAGGACACAATATAAAGCAGAACATATTCATGACAACTTTTCAAAAGACCCTTATGAACCATAGCAAGTGGGTAGAGTGTGTTGAAAATTTCAGCCAAGGCGGGGTGAGGTGGCTCACTCCTGTAATCCCCCCCTCCCCCAGCACTTTCGGAGGCTGAGGCAGGAGAATTGTGTGAACCCGGGAGGCAGAGAGAGAGAGAGAGAGAGAGAGAGAGAGAGGAGAGAGAGAGAGAGAGGAGAGAGAGAGAGAGAGAGAGAGAGAGAGAGAGAGAGAGAGAGAGAGAGAGACTGACTCATTCTCAAAAAAGGAAAAAAAAAGAAAAAAAAAGAGAAAATTTCAGGCAAGACCTAATTGTTGACTTAGCGGAATTATAAATGATGCTGAATTTTTAGCAATTTTTGTCAGGAAATCTCCTACACCGTAGCCAACACATAGGACATGGTTCACTGGATTAATGTGTTTGAGGACCTTGAACCTCTATATTCCTATTGACCCTATGGGTCATGTGAAGATTTCCTTCTCTTTGCTAGACAATAGCAGCATCTCATTGCCTAGACATCTTGTATAGAATTAAAGTTCATAACATGAAATCGTCAATACATGCCCCCCTCACCTTTGAGCCTCTAGACCAAGAATTGGCAGTACAATATATAATGCATGTATAATATTAAGATATAATATATTATTACAATTTCTCTTGGCTATTTTAAGATCATAGGTTAAGTTTTTAATTATTTTTTAAACTGTTTGGTTCAGGAGTACATGTGCAGGTTTGTTATACAGGTAATATGGAACACAAGGGTTTGTTGTACTGATTATTCCGTGACCCAGGTATTAAGCATACTACTCAATTGTTATATTTTCTGTCCCTCTTTCTCCTCCCACCATCCACCCTCAAGTAGGCCTTAGTGTCTCTTGTTCCCCTCTTCGTGTCCAGTGAGTTCTCATTGTTTAGCTCTGACTTGTAAGTGAGAGAATGTGGTATTTGGTGTTCTGTGTCTGTATTAGTTTGCTAAGAATAATGACCCTACCCCCAGCTCCGTTTTTGTTCCTGCAAAAAGCATGTTCTCATTCCTTTTTATGGCTGTGTAGTTTTCCATGATGAATATATGCCACACATTCTTTATCCAATCTGTCATTGATAGGCATTTAGGTTGACTTTATGTTTTTGCTATTGTGAATCATGCTACAATGAACATTTACATGCAAGTTTCTTTATAATAGAATGATTTATATTTTTTTTTAGGTATATATAGTAGTGGGATTGCTGGGTTTAACCGTAGTTCTGTTTTTAAGTCTTTGAGGATTCACCACACTGCTTTCCACAATGGGTGAACTAATTTACACTTCTACCAATAGTATATAGTTGTTTACTTTTCTACCAACAGTATATAGTTGTTTCCTTTTCTCTGCAACCTCACCAGCATCCTTTATTTTTGACTTTTTAATAAAAGCTGTTCTGACGGACATAAAATGGTATCTCATTGTGATTTTGATTTTCGTTTCTCTAATAATCAGTGATATTTAGCTTTTAACTTTTTAATATATTGATGGTTGCATGTATGTCTTCTTATGCAAAGTGTCTGTTAATGTCCTTTGCCCACTTTTTAATGAGGTTGTTTGTTTCTTTCTTGTAAGTTTGTTTAAGTTCCTTATAAATGCTAGATATTAGACCTTTGTCAGATGCATACTTTGCAAATATTTTCTCTCATTCTGTAGATTGTCTGTTTACTGTTGATAGTTTCTTTTGCTGTGCAGAAGTTCTTAAGTTTAATTAGATACCATTTGTCAAATTTTGCTTTTGTTGTGATTGCTTTTGGCATCTTTGTCATAAAATATTTCCTCTATGTCCAGAATAGTATTGACTAAGTTGACTTCTAGGTTTCCATAGTTTTGGGTTTTACATTTATGTTTTTAATCCATCTTGAGTGGAGATTTGTATATGGTGTAAGAAAGGAGTCCAGTTTCGATCTTCTGTATATGGCTAGTCATTTATCCCAGCACCATTTACTGAATGGAGAATACTTTTCTTATTGCTTGGTTTTGTCAGCTTTGTAGAAGATCAGATGGTTGGTAGGTGTGTAGCCTTATTTCTGAGCTCTCAATTCTGTTTCCTTGGTCTATCTTTCTGTTTTTGTACCAGTGCCATACTGTTTTCATTACTGTAGCCCCATAGTATAGTTTAAAGTTGGATAACATGTTAACTCCATCTTTGTTCTTTTTGTTTAGCAATGTCTTGGCTTTTGGGGCTCTTCTTTTTGGT
The DNA here is from genome assembly GCF_007565055.1 of Rhinopithecus roxellana. NCBI lineage: Eukaryota > Metazoa > Chordata > Mammalia > Primates > Cercopithecidae > Rhinopithecus > Rhinopithecus roxellana. The sequence goes on along the minus strand of NC_044550.1, from coordinate 185,917,889 downwards.
TCCATATATATTTCAAAATAGTTTTTATTTCTAATTCTGTGAAGAATGGTGTTAATAGTTTAATATGAATAGCGTTGAATCTCTAAATTGCTTTGAACAGTATGGTCATTTTAATGATATTGATTCTTCCTATCTATGAGCATGAAATGTTTTTTATTTGTTTATGTCATCTCTGATTTATTTGAGCAGTGTTTTGTAATTTTCATTGTAGAGATCTTTAATCTCCCTGGTTACCTATATTCTTAGGTATTTTATTTTCTCGCAATTGTGAATGGGAATGCCTTCCTGATTTGGCTCTCAGGTTCGCTGTTGGTGTATAGGAATGACAGTGATTTTTGTAGATAGATTTTGTTTCCTGAAACTTTGCTGAAGCTTTTTATCAGCTCAAGTAGCTTTGGGGCTGAGACTATGGGGTTTTGTAGATGTAGAATCATGTTGTCTGTGTACCAGGAAAGTTTGACTTTCTCTCTTCCTATTTGGATGTCTTTAATTCCTTTCTCTTGCCTGATTCCTCTGGAAGGACTTCCAGCACTATGTTGAATAGGAGTGGTGAGAGAGGGCATACTTGTCTTTGCTAGTTTACAGGGATAATGCTTACAACTTTTCCCCATTCAGTGTGATGTTGGCTGGGGGTTTATCGCATATGGCTCTTATTATTTTTGAGAGGTATGATTCTTCAATGCTTAATTTATTGAGTAAAGGTATCAGAAGCTTTTTATGTACCTATTGAGATAATCTTGTGGTTTTTGTCTTTCTGTTTACATGATGAACCACATGTATTGGTTTATATATATTGAACCAATCTTGCCTTCTGCAGATAAAGCCTATTTGATTTTTGTGGATTATCTTTTAGATATACTGCTGCATTTGGTTTGAAAGTATTTTGTTGAGGATTTCTGAATCAATATTCATAAAGGTTACTGGCCTGAATTTTGTTTCTTTTACTGTGTTTCTGCCAGGTTTTGATAACAGGATAATTCTGAGTTCATTATTTTTTATCACAGATTTTACAATGTGTTTAAGTTTCACATAAACAAATGGAATAATTTACCTGAAAAAATTATATTCCTTTTATATTAGATTTATTTCTGGGTATATCATTATTTTTAGAGTCTGCTTTAATGTTATTTTAAAATTTCACTTTTGTTTGTATTTAGTAAGACTTCAATTTACTTTTGAATATTGGTTTTATTTATTTTATATTTTATTTTATTTTATTTTATGTATTTATATATGTATGCATTAAGACAAAATTTTTCTTTCACCCAGGCTGAAGTACAGTGCTGCTGATGGTGGCTCACTGTAGTCTCAACCTCCCAGGCTCAAGCAATTCTCCAACCTCAGTCTCCAAAGTAGCTGGACTACAGGCATGGGCCATCAAACCTGGCTAATTTTTTATTTTTATTTTTATAGAGACATGTCTCCCTGTGTTGCTCAGGCTGATCTCGAACTCCTGGGCTCAAGCAGTCCTCCTGTGTTGGCTTCCCAGAGTGCTGGGATTATAGGCATGAAGCAGAGCAGGCGGCCTGTATATTAAAATTATATCTATCAATATTGATAAACTTTTTCCTGATCTAAATAATTTTTAATTCCTACATTAAAAAATGTATATACATATATTGCATATTGTAATATATAACCTTTTCCATATATTATTGCATAATGAAATTATAACATTCAACATTAATTTAAAGTATGTTAAACAACATCTTTGTCTTGATCTTGAGTTTTTAAAAAAATTCTTCTAACCTATCAATGTTGAGTAGAAAGTTTTCCGAATTTTGGTTTCTTGCTGGTCTTATTTTGTTTGTTTTTTGCCATTTGATAGTTGTTTCATAATTTTTATCTGTCTAAGAAAGTTCACTTATATTTTTTACCCAATAAGGGTATTGGATTATACTTAAGGTTTTTCTACATTTATTGATATAATAATATAATTAATTGAACTTGGAATTACACTTTTAAAGAAATTTTAACAAAAGTTGAATATGAAAAGCACAAAGATTTTACTCTATCAAAGATTTCAGGGGATTAATTGTCAATATACAGTCTTTGTGTACTTGCACATGAAAACCTATTTCACAATGTTGTTAATATGGTCTATTTAAATTCTCATTCAATGACCACATGGTTAAAATAAATTTATTTTTGGCAGCAGAAATAGACAAAGACCTTTTAAATTAATAAAGTTAGAAATGTATTAGAATTCACAAAGACATTTTCGTACTTTTAAAATCTCTTCTCTTGTGATGAAGCCTTTTGCCTACCTTTAGTGGAATCTCCCAATTAGATTGATTAGTTATGAGTTCCTGGGGTTACTGGTTCTATTTAATTTAATGCCCCAGAAATATTTTAAAGAGAACTACAACCAGACTTACCAAATTTAATACATTCTTCGCCTTCAAAACACACACACACAAACATACACACGCACACATGCTCACTCATAGGCCTCTCTGTGAAATAATATTTTGTCATAAAATTATGATGATTATATCCATGGATACTAAATCTCCATAAAAACATGTAATCCAATCTTTCTTTAATTTGAATCTATTTAGACTCCTAATTAAATGATGGCAAACAAACAAATTCTTAAGGTCTGGAAAATTTTCTATCATTAAACCCCAAATGTGAATGACTTCTGAAAAACATCTTGAAATACAATAACGTTAGGATTGTAAAGTCTTGTTTTTCATTTTTGTTGTTATTGTTACTGTGTTGGTTTTGTTACTGCATCAGGAAACTAAGTATTGAAGATTTTTAGGTAAGACAATTATTGTCCTGTTTTATTTTGAAACCTAGTTATATTTTATTTCAAATATATTAAAAATTACATTAGAAAATCCTAGACATTAATTGGATTATAATAATAGAAATATTTTTAGAAATGTTAATACACAATAATAGTTAATAACATATGTTGTTTTAGTGTTTAAAATTATTTTAAAGAACTTATTAAATGGATCCTGTATGTTGCCAATAAAATTTGCTTAAACTTTTAATGTATTTATATCATTATATTGCATTTACATCATTTCTATCATTTAATGTATTTATATCAACTAGCCCTAATTTGAAATAGCCTTTCCTGCTGAATATCAAGGAAACTAGTGCTTAGAGAAGGGCTACAAAATTTCCTATTAAATATGTTGTGTATGTGTTCATCTTGGTTTTGTACATCTAGGTATGTACACACAATACTTTGTTTCATAATATATATTTCCTTTGTGTTATAAACCCATATATATTATATATTTGTATAAACATAAGTGGAACTAAATGAACTTTATTTTTACGTCAACAACAAAATTATTAAATTCCTAATAATTTGGACTCGTCATACTGATTCAGCACTGTCAACCATCATCCACAGGAGGGCAGCACATCCTAAAGCTTGGTAAACTGCTTGAAGAAAAAGAAAGTCTTGCGTGAGATCCGGCTTTAACCTAAAGCCTTTCAGCAACTGCCAAAGGATGCACATTTTTGTTTTATAGTTTTGAAAGTGCTTTTACACATAGTTTATTGTTGAACACTCACAAAAGATCTGTGATTCTAACTTTATTTTACAGATGAGGAAATCAAGATCAGAGAAGTTGAGAATTTCCTGGCAATTGGAAACTGGAATTGTATCCCGTTTCCACCAGCTACATATTTCTTATTCACCTACATTTTAACTACAAAAACAGTAGTGAAAACAGCGTGGGCAGAAACTTATGCAGATGTTTCCTTACTTCATTGTCATTGATTATAGATGCCTCACACACAGAGGCAATTTCAAGTGGGAAAATAAAACTTATAAACCATTATTCAAAAAAAATTAAAAAAAAAATCTTTGCAGAGAAATTTAGAAAGTGTCAGGAGCTTTTGATTTTTATTACAGTGAGAAGCTATGATTCCAATTAAAAGGAGAATGTATAGTTTATACTTTTCCATTCCTTATCTCCCTAGATGAACTATTGCATATCTTAGTCAGAAGATAAAAATATCATTTTTCTTGCTTTATTTCTCTCTTAAATTAACTGAATGAATAAACCAATGGTTTTCCAGGAAATGGTAAACTGGAAGTTGCAAACGCTTCAGTTCCTTTGTTTTGGTGGGGTATATATTTAAATTTTGTAAGTTTTTATTTTTAATTATTATGTATACGTAATAGTTTTACCTATTTACAGGAAACGTGAGATATTTTGATACAAGCATAAAATGTGTAATGATCAAATCAGGATAACTGGGATATCCATAACCTCAAATATTTATCTTTTCTATGTTAGGAAAATTCCAAGTCCACTCTTATTTTAAAACACAATAAATTATTGTTAACTATAGTCACGCTATTGTGCTATCAAATACTAATTTTCTTTCAGTCTAACTATATTTTTTAAGCTATTAATCATGCCTTCTTTATACCCTCCCCACCCACAATACCTTTCCCGTCCTATGATAACCATCCTTCTACTCTGTATCTTCGTTAGTTAATTACTGTTTTTAGCTTCCACATGTGAATGAAAACATGGAATAGTTGTCTATCTGTAACTGTCTTATTTCACTTGACTTAACTACAGGAAACTCTAGTTTCATCCAAGTTATTGCAAATGACAGGATTTTAATTTGTCCATTGATTTATCTGTTGATACACGTATAAGTTGATTCCATATCTTGGCTATTGGGAACAGTACTGCAATTAACATGGATGTGCAGATATTTCTTTGATATACTGATTCCCTTATTTGGATATATACCCAGCAGTGGAATTGTAGAATCGTATGGTAGTTTTATTTTTAGTTTTTCAGGAACATCCACATTTTTCTCCTTAGTGTCTGTACTAATATTATATTCCCACCAACAGTGGACAAAGGTTCCCTTTTTCCCCCCACATCCTCACAAGCATTTGTTATTGCCTGTTTTTTTTTTTTTTGTTTTGTTTGTTTTGTTTGTTTGTTTTTTTTTTTAGAGGAGGTAAAAGGCATTTTAACTGGGCTGATATATCTCATTATTGTTTTGACTTGCATTTGATGATTAGTGAACTAATTATTAAACATTTCTTCATTTGCCTGTTGGCTGTTACTTTTGAGAAATGTCTATTCAGATGTTTTACCCATTTTTTTTATTTGGATTACTTTTCTTATTGAATTGTTTGAGCTCTTGATATATTCTACTTATCAATACCTTGTCAGATTGGTACATGGAAAATATTTTCTCCCATTTTGTAGACTGTTTCTTCAGTTTGTTGATTGTTTAATGTGAAGAAGGCTTTTAGGTTGAGGGTGATGTGATCCCATCTGCCCATTTTTGCTTTGGATCCCTGTGCTTCTGAGGTCTTATTAATCAAATCTGCCCAGAATATTGCTTTTAGTGTTTCCTCAAAGTTTTGGGTTTTAAATCAGTGAGATTTAACTTAAAGATTAGATTTAAATTAGTGTGATTTAATTTTTCAGTGTGATTTGGTTTTTGTATATTGTGAGAGATAAAGATTGGTATGGTTTAGCTCCTGTGCCCCCACCCAAATTTCATGTTGAATTGTAATTACCAATGTTGGGGGAGGGACCTGTTGAAAGGTGATTGGATCATGAGGTTGGGCTTCCACTTGCTCTTCTTGTGATAGTGAGTTCTCACGACATATAGTTGTTTAAAAGTGTGTAGCACTTTCCTCTTATCTCTTTCTCTCTCCTGTCACCATATAATGATGTACTTGCTTCCCCTTTGCCCTTCCACTACAATTGTAGAATTCCTGAGGCCTCCCTGCCATGCCACCTGTAGAGTCTGTGGAACTGTGACTCAAGTAAACCTCTTTTCTTTATAAACTACACTGTCTCAGGTAGTTCTTTATAGTAATGTGAAAACAGACTACTCAGAGGTCCAGTTTCATTCTTCTACATATACATACCCAACTTTCCAGCACCATTTAGAGTCCATTCCTTTCTCAATGTAGGTATTTGACAGCTTCGTTGAAAGAGAGTTTACTGTAGATGTACAGATTTGTTTCTGTGTCCTACGTTCTATTCCATGGTCTATATGTCTGATTTTATGATAGTACCATGCTGTTATGGCTACTATAGCTTTGAAGTATAACTTGAAGTCAAGTAATGTAAGTCCTCCAACTTTGTTCTTTTTGCTCAGAATAGCTTTGGCTATTCTGGTGTTTTGTGGCTCCATAGAAAATTTAGGTATATGTTTTTTTCAATTTGTGAAGAATTTTATTGGTATTTTGATAGGGATTGCATTGAATCCGTAGATTGTTTTGGGTGCTATAGATATTTTAACACTATTAATTATTCTATTCTATGAACATACAATGTATTTTCATTTTTTGTGTCCTGTTCAATCATTTTCATTCATATTTTGTAATTTTCATTGTAGATATATTTCTTTTATTTGATTCAGTTTTTTCTTAGGTATTTTATTTTATTTGTAGCTGTTGCAAATGGGATTGCTTCCTTTTTAAACATATTGTTCACTGTTGGCACGTAGAAATGCCACTGATATTTGTGTGTTGATTTTGTGTCCTGGAACTACTTAATGTGCTTATCAGTTTAAATCATTTCTTGGTGAGGTTGTTAGGTTTTTTTTCAAGATATAAGATCATAGCTTTTGGAGATAAGAATAATTGACTTTGTTTCTCTGTAATTTGAATGCCCTTTACTTCTTTCACTCATCTAATTGTTCTGGCTAGGACTACTACTATGATGTCAACTGAAAGTTGTGAAAGTGCAGATCCTACTCTTCTTACAGGTCTTAGAAGAAAGGCTTTCAATTTGTACTCATTCAATATGATGCTACCTGTAGGTTTGCGGTTTATGGCTTTTACCATGTTGAGCATGTTCCTTCCATATTCAGTTGTTTTGAGAGTTTTTAATGATGAAGGGATGTTAATGTTCTCTAATTTTTTTTTTCATCATCAAACAAAGTAATCATATGGATTTTGTCTTGGCACTGTTGATATGATGTATCACATTTATTGATTCGCATATGTTGAAACATTCTTGCATCCTTGAGATGAATCACACGTACTAATGATGAATGATCTTTTTGATATGTTGCTGAATTCAGATCGCTAACATTTTGTTAATATGTTTGTGTCTATGTTCATCACAGATATTGGCCTGTAGTTTTTGTTGTTGTTGTGTCTTTGGTTTCGATATTCTAAACATAATTGGAATTCTATGTTTTGGAACATATTTCAACTATGTTTTGGAATAATTTAAGTAGAATTGACATTAGTTATTCAAATGTTTGGTAAAACTCAGAAGTGAAAGTCTTCAGGTCCTGGACTTTACTTTGATGGGATAATTTTTATTATTGCTTTACCTCATTATTTAATAATGGGTTGGTCAGATTTTGGATTTCTTCACAGTTCAATCTTATGGGTTGTATATATCTAGGTGTGTGTTTACTTCTAGGTTTTCCAATTTATTTGCATATGGTTGCTCCTAGTGGTCTGTATTTGAATTTCTGTGGCACCAGTTGTAATGTCTACTTTTTGCCTCTGATTTTATTCTTTTGGACCTTTCCTTCTCTTTGTTAGTCTGGCTAAAGTTTTGTAGATTTTGTTTTTCTTCAAATAAACAACTTTTTGTTTATCCTTTGTATTATTTTATTAGAATACAATTTTAATTTATTATATTGTTATCTTTATTATTTTTTCTTCTACTAACTTTTGATTTGGTTTTCTCTTGCTTTTCTAGTTTGCATTTTCTATTTTGTTTTGTTTTAAATTTCAACTTTTATTTTAGATATAGGGGTACATGTTTAGGTTTGTTACAAGGGTATATTGTGCAATACTAATGTCTGTGGTTTGCATTCTGTCATCCCTGGTAGTAAACACAGTACGCCAAAGGTAGTACTTTATTTTAGTATTTAGTAGTTTAGCCCATACCTCCCTTCCTCTGTCTCCACTCTAGAAGTCCACAGTGTCTATTGTTCCCATGTTTAAGTGCACATATGTTCAGTGTTTAGATCCCACTGATAAGTGATAGCACAGGGTATTTTGTTTTTTGTTCCTGCCTCAATTGACTTAGGATAATGGATTCCAGCTGCATCAATGCTGCTATAAAATACATGATTTTGTTCTCTTTATGGCTGCATAGTATTCCGTGGTATAGATGTACCATATTTTATTTACCCAAGCCACCATTCATGGCAGATGATTTCTCGTCTTTGGTATTGTGAAAAGCACAATGATGAACATATTATGAACATATTAGCACATGCATCCTTTTATGGAATGATTTATTTTCCTTTGAGTATATACCCAGTAATGAGATTGCTGGATGAAATGGTAGATTTGTTTTAAGTTTTCTGAGAAACTTTCAAACTATTACACGTGTTGGCTTAACTAATTTACATTCCAACCAAGAGTTTCTAAGCTTCCCTTTTCCTCAGAGTCTAGAGAGCTTCTGTTGTTTAACTTTTTAATAATAGTCATTGTGACTGGTGTGACATAATATATCATTGTGATTTTGATTCACAATGAGCTATATCATGTAGCATTGCTTTTCATTAAAAGTATTTCATAATATATTATGAACCTTGTCATGTATGTGCATACATTTATTCGTTTTTTTTTTTTTTTCTTATCTTTTCTGGGTTATCTTGTAGAAAAGGACTTCCATTCTCTAAGACCGCAATGTTACCTCTATTGTCTTAGAGTACTTTTATGACCCTACTATATTTTGTTGTTTCTGACTGTTTGTTTTAATCTAGCAGAAATTAATAGCAATTAAGAACAGCTGGACTTGGTGGTGAACATCCGTGGTCATAGCTACTGGGAGATTGAGGTGGGAGGATTGCTTAAAGCCAGGAGGTCAAGACTGCAGTGAGCTGTGTTGGTGCTACTGCACTCCAGCTTGAGTAACAGAGCAAGACTCTGTCTCCAAAAAATAAAACAAAAACAAAAACCCAAAAAACAGTAGATATTTTTTACTTCACTGATAACATTTATTCTACGTATTTTGAAATTATTTGCCGATTCTGCTAAATAATGGTTTTGCTTTCTAATTTTTTTATATATGCAGCTTTCATCTAAATCCATCAATCGAACAGGCTTCCACTCCAACTATTATTTTTGAGAATCATAAAGAAATGTGAACTAACAAACCAAAAATTATACTGGGTATGAAAAATATTAGCTAATTTAACTTCCTAACCAGTGGTGTGTAGCTATAGCAGTGCTAGCAAACCAATACAAGAACTAATAATAATAAAAATTTATTGTCTTACAGTTCTGATAGTTAGACGTCCAAGATCAGGGTTTGCCAGGTCTTTTTTTTCTTGAAGCTTTTATGGCCAACATCTTATGTTCTCATGTAGCTTTTTCTCTGCATATGGGCGTTCCTTGTGTCACTTCCTCTTCTTGGAAGAACACTAGTCGTAATGTATTTGAGACCCACCCTTGAACTATTTTAAGCTTAATTATCTCTAAAGGCCCTATCTTCAAATACAGTCAGGCTTCATATACAAATTTTAGGGAAACACAATTCAATTCATAACACTGATTTTTAAAATAGATTATTTGAAGTTTATGTTTAAAGTTTTTTTTTTATTTTTATTTTTATTTATTTATTTATTTATTTATTTATTTATTTATTTATTTATATTGAGATGGAGTCTAGCTCTGTCTCCCAGGCTAGAGTGCAGTGGCCAGATCTCAGCTCACTGCAAGCTCTGCCTCCCAGGTTTATGCCATTCTCCTGCCTCAGCCTCCCGAGTAGCCGGGACTACAGGCGCCCGCCACCTCGCCCGGCTAGTTTTTTTTTTTTTTTTTTTTTTTTTTTAAGAGATACAGGGTTTCACCGTGTTAGCCAGGATGGCCTTGATCTCCTGACCTCGTGATCCGCCTGTCTCGGCCTCCCAAAGTGCTGGGATTACAGGCTTGAGCATGTTTAAAGTTTTAAAGGGTGCATAAAGATTGCTGGTTCATAAGTCAACTGAAAGAAAATATTTGTAATAGATATCACAGGAAAAAGGCTTAAATTACCTAAAATACCATAACAGTTACAAGTCAAGAAGATAAATGGCCAAATAGAAAATGAAATGATTTGTACCCTGCCCCAGAAAATGTCTGAGGGTAAATGCTAAATGATTAAACAATTTTAGGGTGCTTCAGGCTAGAGACATAAGGACAATGAATTAAGTGAAACTTTTTTTTGGTAATAGCAGAATTAGAATAATGCAAGATTGACCCATGAACTTTAATTTTTGCACATTTAAAAATATTTTATAAATCTTTTAAAATATGCGTGTATTTTCAGCTTTTAGAAACTATATCAACATTGATAATACATGAGTGTAAAGTATTGCTTCCAGTATTAGAAACACACTTCTTCCAAGGGAAACCAGAAGCTGACTGGTTTTAACATTCTCTTCAAAAATTTTATAGGTCTGCTAGTTATATGTTATTTCCTCAATATTCTATTATTTAGTTTTTTGAAATGTATACAAACACATGGGTAGAATTTCTACTTACTGTTCAACATTAGTAGTAGAGATACAATTATGTATTTCTTTTTTATTTTTCCCCAAGTTCTAAATATAGTTTTCCATCAGGTGACTATATCATGACATTCTGTCAATTGACAATTGACTGTAGATTTTAAGTGGAATGCAGTGAACATTTGGTATGTATCTCCTGTTCCATAAGAGCAATTGTATTTATAGGATATAAGCCATTTATTTTCAGCCAATAAGTGTAAGCATAGGTATAAGTATAGGTATAGGTATGGGTATAGGTATAGGTATAGGTATAGGTATAGGTATAGGTATAGGTATAGGTATAGATATGGGTATGGGTATGGGTATGGGTATAGGTATAGGAATAGGTATAGGTATAAGTAATCTCATCTCAGAGAGATTATACTAGTTTATAATTTCATGAGTAGGGTGTTATATTTCCCATTATTCTGCAAACTATTCAATTCCTTTGATGACTTTTATTAACAGTTGTATTGAGATATAATTTACATGCTTTATTTATTTATTTTTTTGTTACACTTTAAGTTCTAGGGTACATGTGCACAACCTGCAGGTTTGTTACATATGTATACATGTGCCACGTTTGTGTGCTGCATCCATTAACTCGTCATTTACATTAGGTATATCTCCTAATGCTATGCCTCCCCACAACCCCCACCTCACGACAGGCCCCAGTGTGTGATGTTCCCCACCCTATGTCCAAGTGTTCTCATTGTTCAATTCCCACCTATGTGTGTGAACATGCATTGTTCAGTTTTCTGTCCTTGCAATAGTTAGCTCAGAATGATGGCTGCCAGCTTCATCCATGTCCCTACAAAGGACATTAACTCATCCTTTTTAATGACTGTGTAGTATCCCATAGTGTATACATGCCACATTTTCTTAATCCAGTCTATCATTGATGGACTCTGTGCAGCTTTAGCACAAGGGTGGGGGACTGGCAGGGGCAGGGCTTTCTGGTTCTGTGCCCACCAAGGCAATGTCTGTAAAGGCTGTCGGCAGGGGAGAGGAGTGTGGTGGGAGGGTGTACTGCACTCCTGTGTACTGCTGGGGCAAGCAAAGCAAAACCCACTCATGGAGACTTGCACCGGCACAGCGGCGTGGCGAGTTGTTCTAGGCTTAGAGGAAGCTGCAATATTGAGAGAGAACATGTAGACTGGTGCATGGCTATAGGGGCCAGCCACCTCGCTGGAGCTCCCCAGTCAGGCATAGTCCTCTGTTGCAGAAGCTATGGTGTGGGCCCCCAGGGCACCAAAGGCTACCCTGTAAGCAGTCATGGCCAGGCTGGTGCCCTGGAAGAGGGCAGAAGTCCAAGGAGTGATCCAGTCAGACCAGCCTTGTCTGATGTGCATAATTGCCCCGCAAAGACCAGGTCCAACAATTCCCCTTGGGCTAATGTCTATTTGAGCAAATTGAGCCTAGAGAGATGGCCATTGATGGCCAAACTTTGCTACAGATGCTCCCAAACCAACACCTTTTGGATCCACATGAGCTGACTTACTGCTCCACCACTTTGCTTGTCTCCTGGAGGATCCATACCAGAGAGATGCTGGTCAGCAATCTGGAGGCCCAGACTTGGGAGATCTGTCAGATAAGGAGATATGGGAACAGGCACCCACATTACAGTCTGGCCACTTTTCTGTAGAGCTGCTGTAGTATGCTGGGGACCCATTCCAGTCTCTAGTTGCCTCAGATTTTCCAATAACTGAAAGTATCACCAGTGTAGTCTGAGGAACAGCAAAGATGGCAGCCTGCTTTTTTTTCTAATAACTCTGTACCAGGGAGGTACAGACCTGCTGCTGGCCCAAGCACACCTCTAAGAAGTGTCTAGAGACCCCACTTGGTAGTTCTAAAACAGTCAGAAGGAATGGGATCAGAGTCCTGCTTCAAAAAGTGATCTGAACACATTTTCATAGAGCAGATGTGCTGTGCTGCGGGTACACATCCAGCCCCTGGTCACCTTGGAACCTCCAAAGCTCAAAGGCAGGATTGGTTAGGTTGCCCAAACAGCGAAGGTAGCAGCCTGCCCCTTCCCCTGGAAGCTCTGTATGAGGGAGACCTGAAAACTCTGTCAACTGAGGAACACCAGTGGCAGTACCCAAAAATCCCAGTTGGGAGACTCCACTCAGTGTTGAGGAACAGGGTCAGGGACCCACTTTTAAAAGCAGTCTGGTCACATATTTTTGTAGGACTGCTTTGCTGTGCTGGGTCATCACTTTCACCTCAATCATTTTGGACTCTTCAAAGTCTCCAAGCTGGAACTGCTAAGTCGCCCAAACAGCGAAGACGGCCGCCCACAACTCCTGGGTGCTCTGTCTCAGTGTGTTTTCAAATCTCTATTGGTGGGAGATCACTGGGTAGGGTGGCTAGAAGCCCCTGTTTGGAGGTACCTGCCCAATGGGGAGGAACAGGATCTTGGACCTGCTTAAAGAAGCAGTCTGGCCAAGTTTAGGCAGAACAGATTTTCAACAGCTGAGGGATTGCCTCCACCACCCCCCAGTGCATTTGGGCTCTCCAAAGCTCAAAAGGTAGAACAGCTAAGTTGACTAAACAGCAAAATTGGGAGGCTGCCTTGCTCACTTCCCCTCTGCCCCCAACCCCCTGCTTCATCCCTGGTAGGCACAACACTGCTACCATGGCTGTCTGGAATTCCAAGCCAGTGGGTCTTATCCTGTGATATGCTGTGAAGGTGGTACTTGTAGAGTATCACTGCTCAGCCTCCTGAAATCAGACTATTTGCTAGGAGTACATATTCATTGTTAACCTCCGATTCGCCGGAGCTACAGCTACTTTTGCCAGGAAGTCCAGAAAGCTGGGGTATCTAAGACTCTCGGGTCTCTACACATGCCTGAGCTGCTACTCTGCCTAGACTCCATGTATCTGTGTGTCACACTTAAGGCCCTGATGGAGTGCTGACCTGAGGGTTGCAGAGATCTGTGAGAGAAGCATGTTACCTGGGGTTGCACATTCACTCATCCCTTCTCTGGGTCAGGGAGGCTCACTTGGTTCTGCGTTGCTCCTGGGTGGGCCATCATCCTGACTTGTCTTTTCTTTCTTTCCTTTCCTTCCTTTCCTTCTTTTCCGTCCTTTCCTTCCTTCCTTTCCTCCCTCCCTCCCTCCCTCCCTCCCTCCCTCCCTTCTTCCTTCCTTCCTTCCTTCCTTCCTTCCTTCCTTCCTTCCTTCCTTCCTTCCTTCCTTCCTTCCTTCCTTCCTTCTTTCCTTCCTTTCTTCTTTCCTCTTTCTTTTTTCTTTCTTTCTCTTTCTTTCTTTCTTTCTTTCTTTCTTTCTTTCTTTCTTCTTTCTTTCTTTCTTTCTTTCTTTCTTTCTTCTTTCTTCAGATATCATTTATTAAGAGTTTATTTTTGTTTTTGTGCATTATATTTGTTTTATTTGAAGTTCCAGGATACATGTCAGGATGTGCAGGTTCGTTACATAGGTAAATATGTGCCATGGTAGTTTGCTGCAACTATCAATCCATCACTGAGTTATTAAGCCCAGAATGCATCAACTGTTTATCCTGATGCCCTCTCTTCCCTACCCCAACAGGCCCCACTGTGTGTTGTTCCCCTCCATGTGTCCATGTGTTCTCATCGTTCAGTTCCCACTTACAAGTGAAAACATATGCTATTTGGTTTTCTGTTTCTGAGTTAGTTTGCTGAGGGTAACTTCAGCACCCATGTCCCTTCAAAGGGCATGATCTCATTCCTTGTTTATGTCTTCAAAGTATTCCACAGTGTATATGTACCACGTTTCCTTTATCCAGTCTATCACTGGTGGGTATTTGGGTTGATTCTATGTCTTTGCTATTGTGAATAGTGCAACAATGAACATATGTGTGCATGTATCTTTAAAATACAATAATTTATATTCTTTGGGTATATACTCAGTAATGGGATTATAACAATATTAACCTTAAGTGTAAATGGGCTAAATACCACAATTAAAAAACATAGAATAGGCAAGCTGGATAAAGAGTCAGGGCCCATCAGCACGCTGTATGCAAGAGATCCATCTCATGTGCAAAGACACACATAGGCTCAAAATAAATAGATGGAGGAAAAGCTACGAAGCAAATAGCAGAAAAAAGCATGTCTTGCTATCCTAGTTTCTGACAAAACAGACTTTAAACTAAAAAGAAAAAGAAAGATAAAGAAGGCCATTATATAATGGTAAAGGGTTCAATTCAACAGGAAGAGCTAACTGTCCTAAATATATATGCACCCAATACAGAAGCACCCAGACTCATGAGGCAAGTTCTTAGAGGCATACAAGGAGACATAAGACTCCCACACAATAATATTGGGAGATTTTAACACCCCACTGTCAATATTACACAGATCATCAAAATAGAAAATTAACAACAATGTTCAGGATTTGAACTCAGATCTCGATCAAGTAGATTTGACAGATATCTGCGTAATTCCCCACCCAGAAACAATAGAATATACATTATTCTTGGCACCACGTGGCAGTTACTCTAAAATCAATCACAGAATTGGAAGTAAAACACTCCTCAGAAAATGCAAAAGAACTGAACTCATAATAAGCAGTGTCTGAGACCACAGCACAATCAAATCAAAACTCAAGATTAAGAATCTCACTTAAAACCCCACAACTACAGGGAAGTTGAACAACCTGCTCTTGAATAACTCCTGGGTAAGTAATGAAATTAAGGCAGAAATCAAGAAGTTCTTTCAAACTAATGAGAACAAAAATACAAGGTAACAGAATCTCTGGGATGCAGCTAAAGCATTGCCAAGAGGGAAATTTAGAGGACTAAATCCTCACATCATAGAGCTTGAAAGTCCTCAATTTCATGCAAACATCACAACGAAATGATCTGGAGAACCAAGTGCAAACAAACTCCAAAGCTAGCAGAAGACAAGAAATAACCAAGATCAGAGTGGTGCTGAAGGAGATACAGACATGAAAAATTATTCAAAAAAAACAACAAATTCAGGAGCTATTTCTTGAAAAAATAAAGTAAAATAGACAGCTGTCTAGACTAACAAAGAGGAAAAGAGAAGAATCAAATAGACACATTAAAAAATGATAAAGGAAATGTCACCACTGACTCCATAGAAATACAAACCACCATCAGAGAATACTATAAACACCTCGATGCAAATAAACTAGAAAATCTAGAAGTGGATAAATTCCTTTACACATACACCCTCCCAAGGATGAACTGAGAATAAGATGAGAACAATATCAATTCTGAAATGGAGGCAGTAATAAATACTCTACCAACCAACCAACCAGAAAAAAAAAAAAAAAAGCCTAGGATTAGATGGATTCACAGCTGCCTTATTTTTCTCCATTCTTTGTGGATCAGTTGCTTCCTTGATTAGTCCCAGTGCAAGTACCTGGATATTTCAGCTGAAGATGCTGTATTTACTTGCTCCATCTGTTTCTCTAGAAGAAATGCATATTAACTGCTTCTACTTGGCCATCTTGGCCACTCCCCCGCTTGTAATAATTTTCAAGAGTGTATCTCATATTAGGTGATTTTGCTAATACAAGAAATACTTTTGAGATGTTGCAGATTTTGTTCCAGACTACTACAATAAAGCAAAACATGCAATAAAGTGAGTCGCACCATTTGCTTTGGTTTCTCCGGCACAGAAAAGTTATGTTTACACAATGCTGCAGTCCATTAATTCTGCAGTAGTATTAAATCCAAAAAATGTACACACCTTAATTAAAAACACTTCATTGCTAAAAGGTGGTAACACTCATCTGAGCCTACAGTGAGTTGTAAATTTGTTGCTGGTGGAGAGTCTTGCATCAATGTTGATGGCTGCTAACTCATCAGAGTAGTAGCTGCTAGTAGTTGGCATGGCTGTGGCACTTTCTTAAAAGTAAGAAAACAACAGCAGGTGCCACATCCACTAACCCTTCTTTTTCACAAAATATTTCTGTTTAACATGCATTGTTGTTTGATAGCAATTTTCCCATAGTGGTTCTTCTTTCAAATTTGGAATCAGACATCTGAAAGTGTAATGCTGCTTTATTAACTAAGTTTAAGTCATATTTAAAATTCATTGTTATCATTTCAACAATGTTTACATATTCTTCACCAGGAGTAGATTCCATCGCAAGAAACAACTTTCTTGCTCTTCCATAAGAAGCAACCCCTCATGTATTTGTTTTATCACGAGATTGCAGCAATGTAGTTACATCTTTGAATTTCACTTCTCATTTGAGTTATCTTTCTATTTCCACCATATTTGCCATTATTTCCTCCACTGGATTCCTTGTTATAGGGCCAACAGTTTCATATGCCCACTTTGCAATATTAGACCAATTACAATGAGACGTTATGTTCTGCAGTAAATAAAGAGTTTAATAATTGCAGGGCACTGAGCAGGGAGATAGGTGGAGACTCTGAAACTTACCTCCCCAAGGAGTTCTGGGCTGGATTTTTTAAGGGGAAAATGGAGAGTGATGGACTGAAAAATTGAGGTCACAGATTAGTCAGGATAATGGAGATAAAATCATCAGGAATTAGAAACTGCATTCTTTGGTGAGTCAACTGCTTGAGATCAGCTGGCATCAGTGAGGTCCTTCAGACCAGCTGAGTCAGTAGTTTCATCAGAATGGTGGACCTGGAGGTGAGAAAACAACATTTCAAAATGTTTGAGTTATTATCTGTAGAACAGTTAAGATGAACTACAATCTTGTAACAGTGTCTGCATAATTATAAGACAATAACCAAAAAAACTATGAGGAAGTGAGTCAGAGAGCAAACTAACCGAAAGCTGTCTGCTAAATGTACTGCAGGCCTGGTTTACATTTATATCTTCCCCTTCCTTTATTCTTGATTAATTCAACAAAGTCTATAGGGATAGTTTCGTCTTGAAACTCTCTAAATCATACATGATGGTAATAAGAATCAACATATAAGTGTTCTATCATAAATGAACCTTTAAAATATTATGCTAAGTAAAATAAGCCATTCATAAAAGATATTGTATGATTCCGTGTATTAAAAAATGTCCAGATAGACAAATCTATAGTGATAGAAATTCAATTAGCATTTGCCCAAGTTAGGACAAATGCAGAAAGTAGGAGTAGGGAGTAAAAGGATAAAGAGTATAGGTTTTAGTTTTAGAAGATAAGAGTTTTCTAAAACTGACTGTTATGGTAGATGCACAAGTCTGTGAATATACTATGAAACATTAGATTTTGCACATTAGTTGATAATTTGGTATCTGAATTATATTTCAACAAATTTACAGAAGTTTTTGAACCATGTTTAGCTATTTTATCTTTAGTTCTGTGTCAAAGACACTGCAGGAACGTGAGCCTTTCACTGCTACTCTTACGGACACTCTTCTAAAATATATTATATGAATCAGGTGCTGTGTCTCTCCGAGATCACTGATATTAGCTGAATTTTAGCACTTAAAAATATGAAAAGGAAAATAAACCCACTTGTATAAACAGGTCTTCTACCTTTTATTTGTCTCCTTGTTATCCACATGCTCAGACTGTTAAATTAATGTATTTACTTTGAAGTGTAAAAGTTACATTTTAACTTCTTGAGTGATTTATACTTGGATGTCACCATGAGAAATGACAGAAAGGAGCGGTAACTGGAAAACAAGTATTGTATTGCATCAGGATGTCTATGAAATGGACTTCAGCTCTTCTGCTGATACAGCTGAGCTGTTACTTGAGCTCTGGGAGTTGTGGAAAGGTGCTGGTGTGGCCCACAGAATTCAGCCATTGGATGAATATAAAGACAATCCTGGATGAGCTTGTCCAGAGAGGTCATGAGGTGACTGTATTGGCATATTCAACTTCCATTCTTCCTGATCCTAACAACCCATCTGCTCTTAAATTTGAAATTTGTCCTACATCTTTAACTGAAACTGAGTTTGAGAATGACGTCACGCAACTGGTTAAGAGATGGTTAGACGGTCCAAAAGACACATTTTGGCCACATTTTTTACAAGTACAAGAAATCATGTGGACATATACTGACATGATTAGAAAATTCTGTAAAGATGTGGTTTCAAATAAGAAACTTATGAAGAAACTACAGGAGTCAAGATTTGATGTTGTTCTTGCAGATCCTGTTTCCCCCTGTGGTGAGCTGCTGGCTGAGCTACTTAAAATACCCTTTGTGTACAGCCTCCGTTCCTCTCCTGGCTACGCAATTGAAAAGCATGGTGGAGGATTTCTCTTTCCTCCTTCCTATGTACCTGTTTCTATGTCAGAATTAAGAGATCAAATGACTTTCATGGAGAGAGTACAAAATATGATGTATATGGTTTATTTTGACTTTTGGTTCCAAGTATGGGATGTAAAGAACTGGGATCAGTTTTACAGTGAAGTTCTAGGTAAGTAATTTTTTCAATTGGTGGCGTGGAGATCTCACTTTCTTGTAACTTTGAAGCTGAGCTTGTATAAAGCCATAAAGTCAGGGCAGTGGGGGTTTTTGTAAGTAAATTTGTCAAATGAAAGAAAAAGATTATCAAACTCACAAACACTACAGAAAAGGTAAATCATAGGATCAGTTAAAACCCTGTGACCATCAACCATACAGAACACTCCAGGAAGTCATAAATCTGTAAATTAGTGCACC
Organism: Rhinopithecus roxellana; assembly: GCF_007565055.1. Lineage (NCBI taxonomy): Eukaryota > Metazoa > Chordata > Mammalia > Primates > Cercopithecidae > Rhinopithecus > Rhinopithecus roxellana. The sequence goes on along the minus strand of NC_044550.1, from coordinate 185,898,829 downwards.
TTACATTTTTTTAAGCAATCACACTTCTGTTTCATTTTACTTTTTTATCTAAAAATGTCAGACTCATCAAGAAACATCTTGCTGAATGCGTACTGGTAGATTGAGTAGTTATACATTTTTCTAGAATTATCTATTTAACATTGCAAAATTGTTTTTTTTTGTATACCTCAGTCTCCTTATTTAGTAATTGCAACATGTACCCGTGTTACCAGGAGGTTTCCTCCACAGTTGAGAGAAATAATGTCTCAATTTCAGAATCAAAAACCAATACATATAATTTGAAGTTTCCAATATTTCTATTCCCCTTCACTTTAGGATGAAAACCATTTATTTTAAGGCCAACCATCTTATCGAAGTGTGAACATTAAGATATAAGTGTATAGTATTTTTGAAACTATGCATGCTTATTTAAAATATGAGCCAAATTAAGGTTGAACACAAATTTCTGTTTTAATAATTTCTCAAAATTTTCTAGCTGCAATTTGCAAATATATTTACTTACAAACTAATATTATTAAGATCTTAGTATGAATCAAAAGCAGTAGTAGGTACAAGTATTTCAGCTGTAATTTCAAAATAATCAAAAGTTCACTGGAAGATCCAAAGATAAAAGGACTAGATTAATGAATTATGGAAATTAGACTATTTCTTAGAAAATTATTTTCATGGTACAGTAGAATTCATTGATAATGTAGCCCTAAAAGTGGCATATTTCTGCTATTATGAAGCTTTAAAAAATAAAGAAATGGAGACTAATTCTCCATGGTTTGTTTATGGTTGTGAATATACTGATGTGGCATAAGGGATGTAGTTTTCCCTCATGATTCTCTCACCACTTTGTCTTTCTTGTAAATACACATGGGCAAAATATATAATATATAAAAATTAAATTATGCCCATATATGAATGTATGTATATATATTACAAAGCACAAACACTTCACCTACATTTTTGCCTACATTATTCTAACTTCTTTCAGAAAATTACCTAATTATATTGTGTCATCTACCTTTTCTTTTTTTCCCGTCAGGAAGACCCACTACAGTATTCGAGACAATGGCAAAAGCTGAAATATGGCTTATTCGAAACTACTGGGATTTTCAATTTCCTCACCCACTCTTACCAAATGTTGAGTTCGTTGGAGGACTCCACTGCAAACCTGCCAAACCCCTACCTAAGGTAAACTATTGCTATTTGTTTGTCTGCTTTGAATTTTCAGAGTGAGTGGTTCTGTATTCATTCGGAGTGTTTGACTTACACTGGAAGAAAGATGGGTAGTGGGAATGTAAAGCACATACCAATTAAAAACTCACATACATGTTGATACCATCAAAAGTTTGTGAATTTCATCATTATTACAGATAAAGAGGCATACTAAGGAGACTTGAAAATAGAGTTGTTAAATTTAAGCTTTGATTATGCAACATATAAGAAGATACTGGCCATTCATTCAAAGAATATTTATAAAGAGATTAGCACACACCACAGGCAAGTGTGTTGTACACAGTTTCTGTCCCAACACAAATTGCATTCTACTTTGAAAGACAGAATATATGCAAGCAATAAAAACTGCATAAAAACTATTATCTCCAGGAAAAAAACCAATGCTAAGGAAGTATCCAGTGTAGATAATAGAGAGTATCCTGGAGCCACCGATATTAATAATTTAGATGAGAGTTGAACAATATGCAGGAATAGGTGCAATAATGAGGAGAGGGAAAAAAAAACACAGAAATAAAAGCAGGTAAAGTGTTCAGGACAGTTCTCTAGACTCAAAGTTTAGTTTGCAAGGGAGATACTGAGTAAGAACCAGATGATGCTGACAGGCAAGAAAGAGCCAGATACTCCTTAGAAGTTGAAATATTTATTAAGCACATTTAAGAACTACTAAAAAGAGTTAAGAAAGGAAAATATGTGATAAAACTATATCTAAAGAAAAATTCCGAGATGTTCAATAGATTGAATTGCAGAAGGTCCAGACTGGAAAGTTCCGAGCAGAAAATCGTGTATGAATTCAGGCAGCAGATGATGGAAAAGTGAACTAGAAAGTGGATGGAAATAATTATGCCTACTTTTGCAGTAATACTAATAACTTCATATTGTGTTGTGTGGAAAAAAAGTTAATACAAATAAACCACTTTAAATGTCTCTGGCATATAGTTAGTGATTCAGAAATGTTATTAATTTTGCAATTATGGCTATTGTTATTACGATTACTACTAATTACTTAACATGTGTAAGTCACTTGAGATATCATTCCTCATTTAATAGAAACTAATTATTCAGTGCTTCAAGATTGCATTCTCTAACAAAGTCCTACCTGTCTTCTATAGGACAGTTACCTTGTGGACTTGATTACAAGAAGACATGTCAGTTCTGACAGTATGATGAGCGAGCTGAAATTATAAAATTCTACCATAAGTGATAAGGATCTTCAGCAGTATTCTAACTTATAAGAAAGTAATTCCTTAACAATATAAAAGTGTTATTCTAATAATATTTGAAGCAAGACCCAGTGTTCACTTGATTTTACTCAAGCATTTAAATCATTGAAAGATTCTGCATTGAGATTCCAGAGGTTTACATCTTAGCATAAACATACCTTATTAGAGCAGGTGCCTTAAAACAAGCAACTGAGTAAAGCTTCCTGGGGTAACTTGTGTCTCAACATCATAGCTGCCTGATAGAGAAACACAGAAAAAATGAACAATACATGTATAATAAATACCAAATAATTTCTACCACTTGTATCTGAATAGCGCCCTTAGTTTAGAATAACAAAAGAATTCTGTCATCATGTAACATTATATTCTTTATGAAGAAACGTAAGAACCTCACATATTTTAAATTGATATCACAGTTCTAAGAAATAGGTAAAAAGTAAGCATTCTTTATTACATTATTATGTAATCTCTTAAGAGATCATTTTTGTCTACCTCCTTATTAGCAGCAACATGGTAACTGATATTTTATTCCATCGTTAAAATTTAATATCTCGGTTGAATGCAAATTGTAGACTTTATAAGGTAATTTTCTAAAAAGACAAAAGCTGAGGTGAGACTAATGGAAATTCTGTGCCACCCTATCCTACTCTTGAAAGATTTCCCCACTCACATTATGGGAAACCAACAGTGCCAGTAGGAGGGGGAAGAAAGTAGGAGGTGTAGAAGGACAAGAAAAAGGGATGACTAGTAGTACAACAGTGATAATTACTAGTACTAGCTGTTAATTACTTATACTAGCTGTTGTTATTAACTTGAAGAAAGCTTTGAATACAACTCAATGGTTGTGAAACCCATTTTTTAACTGTTTATTATGTAAAATAATTGTAAACCCAAGTTGCTTTCTATTCAATTAAATATTAGATTCTCAGATAATTTATGTAATTTTAATAGAAAAGGACACTTGACAAATGTATCAAGTGTTAAAAATGCATATAGCCATTAGTTTTATAAAATATTTGCATGAAATCATACAGAGAAAAAATCAAAATATACATATTTAATATTTAATGAAAATATTCACAAAATAAACATTAGAAGTAATCAAACATCTTAAATGAAGGAATAATTAAAAACATACTAGATGCATACTGTAGCATTATAATAATTTTATCAATACAATATTCAATTACAGTCAGCTATAATACAAGTAAAGCGAGGTAGAAAATTATAAATATTACAAGATGACACATTTTTTGTTGGAGAAAAAGTATAGACAATAATAACATAATTGTCTAAATAAATGCCACCATTTTACATTGAGCTATGAAAATAGAACAAAAGCCATGATGAAAACATACATATTTACCTTGATAACATTTCTAGACAGAAATTTTATAAAAAAGCTTATTTTCCTTTTAGAACTTTTAATACTTTTATAAAATTCCTTACATAAATTGTGTATTTTTTTAAGTTGTCACAGAATGAGAAACAATCAGTCCACATCAATAATGAATCTGTAAACAGTGGTTATATTACTTTAACACTGGGTGGATGAAGAAAGCTCTGAGCATCAAGCCACTGAGACAAAACACTGAACATAAGTTACATCAAATGTGGCTACAGGTAACTGCAATCACACACAATACCTGGATATCCCATGTATTATCTGGAACAGTACTACGGTGACTCTGACATCATTAACACTAATGTCTTAACATTGAAAGTTATATTTTAAAAAATACTTAGCCATATGTGGTCTGCAAATAAACATTTGGATTTTTTTTCTTCGTTTTGTAAAGAACACTTAAGAGAAAGTTTTACCCCAATGATTACATCTGAAATTATTTAACTTTAAAAATTGGCATATTGGGGAACACAAGTCAGAATGATTCTCAATAAATTCCAGCCAAGTACGTTTTCACCAAGATTTGTATGTGTGAGTGAACTACTCAAGAAGGTGACCAAATCTCCTCTGCAGAAAGGCCTGGCAGTCGTTCCCATTCTGGTGCAAGTGCTGCTGCCTCTGAAACACAGCAAAGACATGATGAGAGTTCCTCACATGCAGTTATAAATAGCACATCAATTTAACAGTGTGATTTCGGGGCAATAGGTGTTCCAGCTAAACAATAACATGAAAAATATGATCATTCAACTATCTAACTATATACTGTACAATTCTGTATTATAAATGAGACTCTTAGAATTAATTCATAGAAATTCCAAACCACAATAGCAGACTCCAGAATGTCAGTGATTCTTAACCACCACTTTTTACAGTTACTTTTTTTTTTCTTTTTTGAAAAAAGACTGGAAAACTCTGACAAACTTTAAGTGACGTGTAAAGGATTATAGTAAGATAAATGTAGATTTACATAATCCCAGCTGTGAGTAACTTTTCCTCAGTGCTCAGTCAGGGAAGTCAACCACTAATGACTTCCAACTAAAATAATTCTGTAGAAAACCTGCCTAAAATAAACATATGTGATTTAGCAGAACAACAATATACCATTATAGCCAAGTGGTGCCACTTTAAAGCGCCTACATTAGTACTTATAATATTATAAATGAAGAGTTTGGGTATCTCCCCAAATACTATGTAATAGCTCTATTTCATTTCTCTCTTACACACACACACACACACACACACACACATACACACATATTTATACAAATACCCTTAACAGAAGCATCCTATCTAATATTATATATCTTGCAAAAAAACTGAGTAATCGAGTCAGTCAAAAATCATCCTTTACTCCAATAATTCCTGATAATAGTTGATTTTCTCTTTTTAGTTTTTATGCTAATTTTTTCACAGTGCTTGCTGTGCTGATAATCTATTATGATAGAACACATTCTTTTTTTCACAGGAAATGGAAGAGTTTGTCCAGAGCTCTGGAGAAAATGGTATTGTGGTATTTTCTCTGGGGTCGATGGTCAGTAACATGTCAGAAGAAAGGGCCAACGTAGTTGCATCAGCCCTTGCCAAGATTCCACAAAAGGTAAGATACAATGTCTTAATGTTGTGAAAAACTGCTGAAAGAGGCTGTTAAAGTTTGTAAAGAATCCAATTGTAGAAACTTCCTGCCTAGTAAACTTAGCTGTTGGGAAAGCACTAATTATCTCAGATATTAATTCAAAATCAAAAATATATATGGAAGATGCTAAAATAATACAGAGAGTGTTTTTCACTGGTAATTAATATGGCATTAACATTGTGATCAGGAATAAATATAATTAAGAGTTGCAGCTAAAGCTTTGGTATTATCATGATATTGGTGTCAGGTTTGTGCTATCACCAAATTCTGCCCCTGTGATTTGATCCTTTTGTTTAAGATTTCCTGAGGGCGTTGTACACCCTACAGACTTTAGAAAACATAACATTTTGGTAACTTCACTAGAACAGTAACAAACAGCAGGTATTTAAAAACTCTGACATGCATCATGCAGTTTAGTGTTGCCATGTTATCCAGCATCATATACTTCCTATACATTTTGGAGTAGGCCTATTTGCATGATATTCAGGGTACTATTCAGAGAAAGGACAGCCTAAGCTGTCAGACAACTAACATAAGGACCCACACAGCCAGGCAAATTTGGAGAAAGAGAAAAAGCAGCCTGCCTTGCTGGACCAGGCCCAGCCAATGTCTGAAGTAGGAAGATGAAAGGGAAAGGGTGGAGATGGATCTTGCTCTGAGGGTGGACCCTGTGTAGTATAAAATGTGGCCCCACAAGGACACTGCATTGTGAGATTAACAACTCCTCCCAATGGGGGAAGCCGAAGGAAATATAGGAAGGACTCAAGCAGAAGGAAGCCAGGCAGGGGAACAGGTTCAGATGCCACCTTCATAGAACATAGTAGGAACATATTTTCTTTTATATAGAATAAAATGTGTATTTGCAATTACTTTTTAGTTCCCTGTCTGACATAGCCTTCTTGTAATGACCTATGCTAATATTTTGCCAAAAACTCAAAGTTACTTTAACAATGATGTAACAAATAGAACTTAAAACACTGTAAATTATTTTATTAAGGATTCCTTCGGGGTTCCAACATTAGTAATGTAAACATAAAAATGTCTTGGCTATAGCAGAACATATTAATCACTGTTGTCAACATTTTGTAGCACACTGTCTAAGTGTTAGCAATCAGTTGACCAAAATTCAGCAAAATACAATTTTGAATTTATTTAAGAGTTGTATTTTTATTTGTGGTACCAATAGGTTCCTCATTTCTATGTTGAAAAAATATCCAAAATTAGCAATCCTGAGAATACTCTGAATTTGTGTCAAAAACTATCACTTGAAATTTTTCTTGGAAGTAATTGTTGATAATTTGTAATTTCAGAGAAGTTATACATGCTACCTTTGCAGCATTAATTGACTTCTTCCAGTTGGCTTAGTTTATAGGCTTGTATTTTTATCAATCAAAGGCAACAAACTGTATTAAAATAATTTACAGACATGTAGATATAAGTGAACTACTTCCCATATTACTCAGAAATATTAATATTAAATTTGGTAGATGAAATTAATATTAAATTTGGTAGATGAAAACTCAAAATATATAACACAAAATAAGCATATAGGTCATTAGTAAGTTGTTACTGCTTTTTCACACTAGAATGATGACTACCTAAAAATTTTAATGTATATGATTATTAAAATTTTTTATCTTTTTAAAATTAAATTTTGGTTATTAACTTTTAATTTCAGGGTAAATGGGATGTTTGTTACATAGGTAAACTTATGTCTTGCGGGTTTGTTGTACAGACTGTTTTGTCATGCAAGTAGTAAGTCTAGTACCTTTTAGCTATTTTTCCTGATCCTTTCTCTCCTCCCAACCCCCACCCTCCAATAAGGCCCAGCATATGTTATTCCTCTCTATATGTTCATGTGTACTCATCTTTTAGCTTCCACTTGTAAGTGAGGGCATACGGTGTTTGGATTTCTGTTCCTGTGTTTATTTGCTAAGGATAATGTACAGCAACTCATTTATGTTCCTACAAAAGACATGATCTTGTTCTTTTTTATGGCTACATAATATTTCACTGTGTACATATACCACATTTTCTTTATCCAATCCATCATTGACGGGCATTTAGATTGATTTCATGTCTTTGCTAGGATGAATAGTGCTGTAATGAACATACATGTGCATGTTCTAATTTATAGTCCTTTGGATACATACCCAGTAATAGGATTGCTGGGTTGAATAGTATTTCTGCCTCTAGGATTTTGAGGAATCATCACCCTGTCTTCCACAATGGTTGAACTTACACACCCTCCTACAGAGTATAAGCATTTATTTTTCTATACAACATCGCCAGCATCTGTTATTTTTTGAGTTTTTTAGAATGGCCATTCTGACTGATGTAAGATGGTATCTCTTTGTGGTTTTGATCAGTGATGTTAAGCTTTTTTTCATATAGAGGTTTGCCCCATATAGGTTTTCTTTTGAAAAGTGTAACAACTTTTTAAACACTTGAACTTTTCATTGATAATCTTATTTGTCTAAGCTACTATTTTGAAAAAACATGATTTCCTTACATACCTAACTAATTACAAAAATAAGGAAATGAAAAGTGAGTATTCTATTTACATCAGTCTGAGTAGTTCTTGTTACTTAACATCCCTTGTTTTCATTGTTAATCTCTTTAGAGTTCTAACATTCTATAACTTTTCAGCTCCTCTCATGGAATAAGATATTTTGTTCACTGTAACAGGTTCTGTGGAGATTTGATGGTAATAAACCAGATGCCTTAGGACTCAATACTCAGTTGTACAAGTGGCTACCCCAGAATGATCTTCTTGGTAAGTCTCTGGAGAACAAATATTGAATATATTATTAACAGATTATTAGAGTGTTAATAGTCATTATGAAACAAGCCTATTGAACATTTGTTATGGAAAAACTTAAAAATAAAATGAAACTTCTCTATATTTATTTTCCAGTCCTAGGGTGAAAAGAATAAACAATAATTGCTATCATTTTATGATATGCACCCACATTCTTTATGATCAGAGTATCTTTATTTTGGGTGTTATTTCCTCTCAGAGAATTTTTCTGGCACTTCCTGGGTTGTCTTCCTTTCTCATATTTCTACAACTTTACTTTCCTCTTCTGTAGAGTTATTTCAAATGTCACTAAAAATAACAGCTCTTCTGCTATCACCAGGGACACTGCATTTTCTGTAGGATTAAATCCCTAATCAAAAAGTGTTGACACATTGCATAATGAAGTGTGACCTGTCCTTCCTCAATTCTAGCACCACCATCACCTCACTGCCTGCTGCCTTGCACGCACCACATATCACACTCCATGACTGTACTTAAGAGAACACATTCTGGCTGGACAAAGTGGCTCATGCCTGTAATCCTAGCACTTTGGGAAGCTGACGTGGGCGGATTGACTGAGCTTAGGAGTTCGAGACCATCCTGGGCAACATGGTGAAACTCAGTCTCTATTAAATTAACGGGGAATGGTGGTTTCCCTGTAGTCCCTGCTACTCAGAAGGCTGAGTAGAGAATTGCCTGAACCTGGGAGGTGGAGGTTGAAGTGAGCCGAGATTGCACCACTGCACTCCAGCCTGGGTGACAGAGAGAGACTCTGTCTCCATTAAAACAAACAAACAAACAACAACAACAACAACAACAAAAAACAAACAAAAAAATGAGAACACATTCTTACATGCCCATCCCTTTTCTGTGCTTTTTTCTTTTTTGCACATTATATTTCCTTGTCCAAATTTCACTTTTTGTTAGTTCAACTGGTAATATTGTATTAATTTTTTCAGTCTGAAGTTAAACACACCACACAGCCTTCACTTACGTCTCCAGCAGAATTAGGTGCTCCTTCCTCTGAAGTCTGAAAAGCAATTTCATTTCAGTTCAGTGTGTTATCAAGGAAACACTGTCACACTCAGATTCTTCCATTGTGCATTTCTCATTTTATTCCTATGAGTAATTTTGCTAAAATTCCTTCAATCCTAGGTCATCCGAAAACCAGAGCTTTTATAACACATGGTGGAGCCAATGGCATCTACGAGGCTATCTACCATGGAATCCCTATGGTGGGCATTCCACTGTTTGCAGATCAACCTGATAACATTGCACACATGAAGGCGAAGGGTGCAGCTGTTAGTTTGGACTTCAACACAATGTCGAGTACAGACTTATTCAATGCACTGAAGACAGTAATAAATGATCCTTTGTGAGTATAACTTTTTGTTTTTACTCAGTGGTGTTTTTAGATCAGTTTCTCTTGTCAATAGTAAGTATGAGTTTTATCCTTTATATAAAAGACTGATTTTGAAAGAATTTTAATGATTTAAATAATCTACAATCCACTTTTATTGTTGAGTGATTATTTAAAAATTTTATTTGAACCACATACATTTAACGAATAACCAATTATTGAAATAATTTTCTACACAAAACTAATTTTAAAGTGATATAGATAAGAAGACATATTAAAATAAATGTGACATAATCAATCCACAGTAGAAAGGAAGGATAAACTTGAAGTCATATAATAAAATATTTTAATTCAGTATCTAAAATGTCTCAAAGTATATCTGTTTTCTCACTGAAAAATTTATTTTTATTATCATTATAATAACAGTCTTCATAATTAAATTTAATTTCCACAGTAGAAAACCGACCTACTTAAAGTGTAAAATCCAGATGTATTTAGTATGCTTGCAGTCATGAAGCTGTCACCATTATATCATTTTAGAACATTTTTATCAACATAAAAGAAACCATAATGGTATACAAGTCATTTCCCATGACCCCTTAGCCCTAGGCTAACACCAATTTTCTTTCCTTCTCTATAGATTATTCTCTCTACATATTTCATATAAATTGAATCATACAACTTATTATGTTGTGTAAATGACTTCTTTCACCAAGTACAATTTTTGTTGTTTTTATGTTTTTTAGCTTTATTTATGTTGTGTGTATAACATTTCATTTCTTTTTACAGCAATATATTTTATAATATGGGTATTCCATATTTTATTTGTCTCTATCATGATCTGAGAGATAGGTAAATTGGTATCTTCACTTCAAAACAATGTTTATGATGATCTTACTTTTTTGAGCTGTTTCACTTTGTGTGTGTATATTTATTTTATGTGTTTTATACTTAAATATGTATTTTAGAAGACGTATAATGTATTTTAAGATTCTAAGTGTCAAATAATTTCAAAATAAGCACACAAAATACAGGAAATCCTAGGGGTTCTACCACAGAGTGGCCAGAGAAAGCCTCACTTATTGGTAACATTTAGAGGGTTGCCTCAAAAAAGATGGAAGCATGCCTTGGGTTGTTGCAAGAAAGAGTACTCCAGGCGTGGGTAGAGGGACACAATGTGTAAGGTGCTAAGATGGGAGCTTAAAGAAAAATATAAGGTCAAAGTCCCTAGAAGACCCAGTGTGCACAGGAAAGTGTTTGGAGAAGAGCTTGCCAGTGTCTGATAATGGAGGATCCTGAGGACCAAATAACAGAGTTGGATTTTATTCTTGATATGATGAAAAGTCAGGCAAAAGTCTTAATCAAGACAGTGTCATAATCTGACTTTAATTTCAAAAAAAAAAAAAATCATTCTGGTTACTGGGTGGGCAACAGTAGGACACTAAAGATTAGAATAGAAGCAGAGCTCATGGCTATGAGACATTTCACCCACATAACACAATTCATCTTTAGAAACCTAAGGATGATAATTCTCAAATTGTATTTTAAGTATATATCTTTCACCACTTAAAATGGCTCATGATGCTGAGCATGATTGTGAATGCCTGCTTGAGACCTAGAGGAGCATAATTAGATATTTCATAACACAAAGGATAAATGCTTAAGCGATGGGTACCCTTTTCTTCATGATGTGATTATTTCACATAACAGCCTGTATCAAAACATCTCATGTACCTCATAAATATATACGCCTACTATGTACTCAAAATACTAAAAATTAAAAAAAAATAAAATTGCTCATATGTTCTCTGCCTCAAATAAGTAACTTTCTCACCTGAACTTCCATTTTTACTTTAAAAATATTTGTCAATCCTGAAATACAGTTTAAAAGGCAAACTTTCTATGATGACTCAAATTAAAATACACAAATTCTATGTCAATTCTGTTACATTTACATTGAATCATATGACACTTTAAGAATCTTTCATAGACTTGATATGCTCAAGCAAAAATTAACTTACTTTATTTTTTATATTTATTTGTTTATTTATTTTTTGAGAGGGGATCTCACTCACTCACAGCTGATTTGTTTAAGTACTTTGTAGACTGTGGATGTTAATCTTTTGTGATATGTGTAGTTTGTGAAGATTTTCTCTAACTCTTTTTTGAGAGTGCAGTGGTGCAATCTTGGCTCACTGCAACCTCCCTCTCCTGGGTTCAAGTGATTCTCCTGCCTCAGCCTCCCAAGTAGCTGAAACTACAGGTGTGTGCCACCTCGCCTGGGTAAATTTTGTTTTTGTTCTTGTTTTTGTATTTTTATTAGAGACGGGGATTCACCGTGTTAGCCAGGATGGTCTTGATCTCCTGACCTTGTGATCCGCATGCCTCGACCTCCCAAAGTACTGGGATTACAGGTGTGAACCACAGCACCTGGCCAAATTAACTTACTTTCAATGTTGATACCTTTATGTTTATCATTTAGATATAAAGAGAATGCTACGAAATTATCAAGAATTCATCATGATCAACCAGTGAAGCCCCTGGATCGAGCAGTCTTCTGGATTGAATTTGTCATGCGCCATAAAGGAGCCAAACACCTTCGGGTTGCAGCCCATGATCTCACCTGGTTCCAGTACCACTCTTTGGATGTGATTGGATTCCTGCTGGCCTGTGTGGCAACTGTAATATTCATCATCACAAAATGTCTGTTTTGTGTCTGGAAGTTTGTTAGAACAGGAAAGAAGGGAAAAAGAGATTAATTACATCTGAGGCTGGAAGCTGGGAAACCCGATAAATGAGACTCCTTCAGTTTACTACAACAAGAATAGGTTGTGATACAAGATTCCTTTCTTCTTGTGCCAAAACATCTTTCAAAACTTACCTTGTCAAGTCAAAAATTTTTTTTTCAGATATTTAGTACCTGTTTAACTGTTAGAAATAGTTCACTTCAAGGAGGAAAACATTAGGGAAAACAAAAATGTTATAAAGTCGTATGAGCTTATATTGAAATTTATTGAGCTTGTTTTGAAATTTATTGTTCTTATTCACAGTTTATATGAAAAATATTATTAAGCTTAACTATATGTCAACATTGTACATATAAACAAGAATATTAAGAAGTGCATTGACAGTATCAATACTATTTTGCACATACTCGGCATACTTTGGATTCATTTCATGCAGGATTGTGTTGTTTTAACTGTCTCTGAGGAAACTATTAAATAATTAGATTGTATAAAAAGTCTCTCTCTTCCTCTTGATATTTTGAGTGCTGCTTACCTTTAATTTTGAGTGCTGCTTACCTTGATAATTATTTAATATCTTCCTCTTGATATTAAATAATTAGATTGTATAAAAAGTCTCTCTCTTCCTCTTGATATTTGAGTGCTGCTTACCTTTTATTGTGCATCCAGCTTCATTGTCACTTTTTTTGCTAAAAGCTTTGATAAAAATGCTTACCATTTTAGAGTTTTGGTCACTTCCCAGTGGAAAGTATGTGGAATTAGAAATATAGCAACTCATACCTAGTTTCTACTACAAAACAAACTAATTTTACAATGTGTTTGGTTTTTTGAGCCAATTCTATTTTTCTGGTCATTTAAAAATATTCATCTTTTTAAATTCTTTTTCATTTTAGTTATTCAAAAGTTTTTGGGTGAAAGTTTGTCTTTGGTTACATGGATAAGTTCTTTAGTGGTGATTTTTCAGATTTTGGTGCACTCATTACTCAAGCAATATACACTGTACCCAATGTGTAGTGTTTTATCCCTCACCCCGCTCCCACCCTTCCTTCTGAGTTCTGAGAGCCCATTATATCATTCTTATGCCTTTGTGTCCTAATAGCTTCAGTCTCGCTTATAAGTGAGAGCATACATTGTTTGCTTTTATATTCCTGAATTACTTCACTTAGAATAATGGTCTCCAACTACAACCAGGTTTACTTTGTCTCTTTTGATGGCTGAGTAGTATTCCATTATACATATGGAATGTATGGATAAAGTAATGGGTGGATAAAGTAAATGTGATATATATATATACATATATATATACACACACATATATATAATATATACATAGTATATATGTATGTGTACACAAACACACACACACGTATGTTTATCTCACATTTTATTTATTCACCTATTGGTTGATGGGAATCTAGGCTGGTTCAACAGTTTTGCAATTGTGAATTGTGCTGCTATAAACGTGTGTATATGGATTTTTCTCATATAATGAATTATTTTCCTCTGGATAGATGTCCAGCAGTGGAATTGCTGGATCAAATGGCAGTTCTACTTTTAGTTATTTAAGGGATATCCATATTCTTTGCCATATTGGTTGTACTAATTTGCTTTCCCACCAGTAGTGTAAACGTGTTCCCTTATTAGCACCATGCCAACATCTACTATTTTTGGATTTTTAAACTATGGCCATTTGCCATTTGTATATCTTCTTTTGAAAATTGTCTATTCATGTCCTTAGGCCACATTTTGAGGGATTATTAGCTTTTCTCCTGCTGATTTGTTAAGTACTTTGTAGACTGTGGATATTAATCTTTTGTGGTATGTGTAGTTTGTGAAGATTTTCTCTAACTCTGTGAGTTGTCTGCTTACTTTGTTGATTATTTCTTTTGCTGTTCAGAAGCTTTTTAGTGTAATTAAGTTCCATCTATTTATCTTTGTTTTTGTTGCCTTTGCTTTTGGGTTCTTGGTCATGAGGTCTTTGCCTAAGTCAATGTCTAGAAGAGTTTTTCAGATGTTATCTTCTGCAATTTTTATACTTCCAGGTCTTAGATTTAATTATTTGATTCATCTTGAGTTGATCTTTGTATAAGGTGAGAGATAAGTATCCAGTTTCTTTCTTCTACATGTGGCTTGCCAATTATCCCAGCACCATTTATCGAATAGGTTGTCCTTTCCCCACTTTATGTTTTTGTTTGCTTTGTCAAAGACTAATTGGCTATAAGTATTTAGTTTTATTTCTGAATTCTCTGTTTGTTTCATCGGTCTACATGCTTGTTTTTATACCAGTACCATGCTGTTTTGTTAACTATAGCCTTGTAGTATAGTTTGAAGTCAGGTAATGTGACACCTCTAGATTTTTTTTTTTTTTAAGTCTTGCTTTTGCTATATGGGTATCAAAGCTGAGAATCAAATAAAAACCTCAAACCCTATAAAAACATCTGCAACAATAATAATTATTATTAAATAAATACTTAGAAATATACTTAACCAAGAAGGTGAAAGTTCTTCAGAAAGAAGGCCACAAAACTCTTCTGAAATAAATCATAGATGATGCAAACAAATAGAAACACATCCCTTGTTCATTGTTGGCCTGACTAAATATTGTGAAAATTACCATAGTTCCAAATGCATTCTATAAATTCAGGTGCATTTTCCATTAAAATATCATCATCATTATTCACAGAACTAAAAAAAAAACTAAAATTCTAAATTTAATATAGGTTCTATTCTCATTTTTGACCTTTAATGACAAATGTAAGTTCTTAATTTTTGATTGTGATAATATAGGAGTTTCATTATGAAGGGATTTAGTGTACTGTTAATCTTGCTAAACATACATGCACATATACATGTCCAATTATTTTAAAACAAGACACTGCATCACTTAGTTACCTGATAGATATGTGATGAAATTCAATGTGTTTATTGAAGACAGTTTGAAATAATAATTAGTGTTCCACATACTATACTTCAAATAATCATGTCTAATTTTTCTCTTTTCCAAGGGTCTTTTGATCCATTTCTTCTCTAAATATAAAATAGAAACATGAAATCCTTTAGAATCACAAAAAGTGTGCAAAGTATACAATGAGTTTATAAATTTTGTGGAAAATAGCTAAATCAAGTCATAAACCTTCTTTAATGTACATATCAGGGAAGCACTTCATGACAAAAGTGGTCCAGATGGACAGAAATTTAGTTATCTTTGTTAGTAAGAAGCCTTACGATTTACTAATTATCACACAAGTATTCTCCAGCCTAATGATTTAAATGTAAATATTATATATATATATCACTATATTTGTATATATATTTATATAGGTATATATAAATCATGACTATATATATACATATACACTCACACGCAGTATAACATTGATGCTAGAGAAATCATAGGAAGAGTTTGTAACAGAATATTTCATACAAATCATCCAGGAACTGATACATATATAAAGAAACACAGAACTAATATAGTGCCAGAGGTTAGTAATGTTGTTTTATCATGCTTATAAACCTGTGCTTATTTACATTGAACCTATCCTACAACACATGTAACTATAGATTGGTATCCACTGTCTAGTGACAGCTACAAAACAACAACCATAAAAGACAATCTAATATAAAAGTTGATGAAAGTATGAATAGGTAATTCAAAGTAAAAATAGCAAATAACATATAAAAGATGATAAAGTTACTGATGCTCAAATAAATAGAAATAATGCCAATAAATTATTTCTGTAAAAATCCCAAATAGAAGAGTCAGCATAACACGGTGGTTAAGAGCTGGCAGTCTGAATTCAGGTCACCTTGATTCAAATCTCTGAGAAACCATTACATAATGATGTGGGTTGGACAAGGCATTTAAACCATACTTGCCTCAGCTTTCTCACCAATGAAATGACAATGGTGGTCACAGTATTAACCACCTCATGGGGTTACTGAAAGAAGGAATTCACTAATATTGCAAAGCACCAGAAACGATTTTGTATACATCAAAATAAAATATGCACCCTTACAATTAAACAAATCAAAAAATTTCCCCAACAATTTTACTGTTGATAAAATTGCATAGTACACGCCGGGCGTGATGGCTCATGCCTGTAATCCTAACCCTTTGGGAGGCTGAGGCAGGTGGATCACGAGGTCAAGAGATCAAGACCATCCTGACCAACATGGTGAAGTGTGCCTGTAGTCCCAGGTACTTGGGAGGCTGAGGCAGGAGAATCGCTTGAACCCCCAGAGGCAGAGGTTGCAGTGAGCTGAGATCACTGCACTCCAGCCTGGTGACAGAGCGAGACTCTGTCTCAAAAAAAAAAAAAAAAAAAAAAAAAAAAAAAAAAAAAAAAATGCATAATATAGTTCAAAAACATGATATGTTTGTAATATAAATAGCAAAAATGACATAATTTACTATTTACTATTTCAAATATGTGGGAATTAAATTTATAGCATAAAACAAGGTCTAACAAACTATGGCCTTTAAGTCAAATCTGGCCATCCACCTGTGTTGTTTTTTTTTTAAAAACAATTGATTAAAAATTTTTATGCCAAAAATTTAACACTTTAATCACTTAATGTGTACAATCCATTGGCATTTAATACATTTGCAATATTTTGCCACTACCACCACTGTCTAGATCCAAAGTATTTTTTCACTTCAAAGGAAGCTTTATACCCATTAGACAGTCATCTCCCATTCTCCCATCCTCCATCTCCTGCAACCTGGCATTATCTGTTGGCATTGTTCTATAGCCTAGTAGATAATATTTTTTAAAAGGCAAATAGGTATGTAACTTCAACAAAGTGTTTTATTTTACCTTACTTTTACATCTCTTATTTGTTCGTAAATGAAAATTCTGTAATGCATTGTAATTAGTTTTAATTTCCTAATTGCTCTGTTATTAAATATATTCAGCAGTGTTGTGATTTATATTGTTATGATTTCTGTCCAATTTTATATTGAAGTCTGTCTCATGAGAATTGCAGTAAACCAAGACTCTGGAAAGCTCTGATGGAGGTGAGGAAGTGAGATTCAGATGTGTGTGTTAGGTAAAACACAATGAAATGAGAAACCAAAACCAATATTCATAAAATAGAAGAAATGTGTTACTCACAGTACCTAGAGATATTAAAGATAATAACAGAAAACTGACAGAAAGTTCAGAAGTGGCAGAGAGCTCAACCAGCTGCCTGGAAGTGGTAGAGAGAATCCCTGTGCAGAAGGCTGTGGGGGTGCTTTTCTTAAGGTCTATGGGCATTATTTCCTAGCCTTGTCTGCAGGAGTTTTGGAATGGCTCTCTTAAGAAAACACACATGAATGGGGAAAATTATTATTTGATGTTGGTATTGATCATTAGGTTATCTCACGGTAATCAGCTCTGTAGTATGTTGCATTTCTGGGTCAGTGGGATGAGAAACAAGTGGACTCTGTCACAAACAACTACACAAGGAAGGGAAGTTTTCACAAAGCCAAAAGTGACAGGCTATGACTAGATCTTAAACAACTCATGTTAAGCCTAAAAATGGATGCTGAGGCAGTAACGATAGTCAAGAAATGTATGACAAGAAGATAGAAATGGGATTCATTCAGCAGAACCCAGGAGACAGCCCAAGTACAGTGAGTGTTCAAGCTGTGAAAATGGGAAAGAGAGATCATCCACCTTTGAACACATACCCTTACTGGGAAACATAAAGTTTCAGACCACAGGAGTTGACCTGACCTGGAGCTGAGTCAAATAGAGAGCTGAGTGAAATACAGGGGTACAGGAAGCAGTGGGAAAAGCCCTGTGGATTCTCTGGATTTCCAAGGAAGCCATTTCTGTCTTTGTGGAATCTCTGGGTTTCTGGGGAAGCCATTTCTATCCTGTCTCACAGGGGTCCTTGGGGAGGGCTGCCAGAGGAACTGGGAAAAGACCACAGGGAGAAGGAAACCTCCAGTTGAAGTTTGCAACAATTCCATCAGAATGCAAAGTGTCTTGGCCAGAACTCCAGAGAGTGTGTGAATTGGTGTGTAGACTCAACAGGTGGGGAGGTGTGAAAGCCCTGCTTGCTTTCTCAGCTGGGAGGCTGGTAGCCTGGAGCAAGTTCTCAGCCCTGTTCACCCATTGATTGGAAATAAACTTAGTGCTGTTGGTAAGTGTGTGGTGGTAGTGAGACTGGTCTTTTGGATTGTATCGGTGCTGGGTAAGGCCTGTAACTGTCAGCTTTCTCCCACTTTCCTGACAAGTTGCATGACACAGCAGAGGCAGCCATAATCTTTCTGAGATTATAACTCTATTGACCTAGGAACCACACCCCCATCCCCCACAGCAACTACTACATCAAGGGAACACTATATGGGACAAAAGAATCTGAACAGCAGTCTTAAGCCCCAGATCTTCCATCTGATGTAGCCCACCCAAAAGAGAAGAAACCAGAAAAACAATTCTGGTAATACGACAAAACGAGGTTCTTTTCCACACCCACCCCCACCCCACCCAAATCACACTAGCTCACCAGCAATGAATATAAACCAAAACTAAATCCCACCTGTTATATTAGTGTGGCCTGGAAGTGAGACATGGAGTTAAAGGAGATTATTTTGGAGGTTAAAAATTTAATGACTGCCCTGCAAGGTTTCACACCGGCATGGGTTCTGCCCTTTCTTTGTTTTTCCCAATTTCTCCCTTTTGGAGCAGGAGCATTTATGCAATGGATGTACTCTAATGACCTCTTGAAATCAACTAACTTGTTTTTAATTTTATATGCTCATATGTGGAAGGGCCTTACTTTGTCTTAGATGAGACTTTGGACTGTTGACTTTTGAGTTAATGCTGAAATGAGTTAAGACTGGGGATTATTTAGAAGGGATAATGGTATTTTGCAATATTGGAAGAACATGAGATTTGGAAGGGGACGGGGCAGAATATTACGGTTTGGATTTTTGTTCCCACCCAAAATGCATGTCAAATTGAAGGAGGGGCCTGGTGCAGGTGATTGGATCATGGGTGCTGATTTCTCCCTTGCTGATCCCATGATAGTGAATAAGTTCTCATGAGTTATAATAGTTTAAAACTGTGTGGCTCTTACCCTTTCACTCCCACTCTCCTGACACCGTAAGAAGATGGTTCTAGTTCCTCCTTTGTCTTCCGTCATGATTATAATTTCCTGTAGCCTCCCAGTCATGCTTCCTGTTAAGCCTGCACTACTCTGAGTCAATTAAACCTTTTTCCTTCATAAATTATACACTCTCAATTAGTTCTTTACAGCAGTGTGAAAACGGACTAATACAAAGCGTATCTAAAAAAATAAAAAAAAGGTTAGAAAGGTTAGTAGCACACTTAATAGAAAAAGCCTAAATGATATTTTTCGAAGGCAAAGAGGAGGAGAAAGAAGTCAACTCTCCACTTTTATTCAAAATTGATGTGGGTTTTTTTGGCAAGACCATTAGGCAAAAACATAAAATAAATCCATATTGGAAAGGAAGGTAATAAAATATATTTATTGGTATATGGCATGATTTTATATAGAGAACATCTTAATGGTTTCACTATAAAAATATTTGCTCAAAAAAAACAGCAAAATTATTAGGACATTAGATCATTATATACAAATTACTTGTAGTTCCAGAAAATTACAATAAACTATTCTATATGATATTAATAATACAATTTTATGTAAAAATACCATCAGAAAAAAATAAAATAATTAGAATAAGTTTAACAAAAGAAATACAAAATGTAAATTGCGACAATTACTAAAAATTGTGGAAAGAAATTAAAGATCTAAATGAATGAAAACACGTCTCATATTCCTCATTTGAAAAACAATATAGTAGCATTGCCTTTATTTGCCAAATTGATACATAGATTGAACCTATCAAGTCTTCAGTTGGTTTCTTAGCATAAACTGACAAAGTGATTCTAAAATTGGTATAAATATATGAGAAACCTAAATACGACCAACACAATCTTGGAAAAAAAGAACAAAACTAGAAAACATATATCAAATCTACATTAATCAAGATAGTATAGTACAGGTACACAGTGAGACATATGCACCATTTGAATAGACTTCAGAATACAGAAATACAGCCACACATAGGGTCAACAGATGTTTGTCAAGAATGTCATTGTATAGACAATGATGAAAGTATACCCTCTTTAACAAATGCCAATGAGCAAACTGATTATTTATATGCAACAGAATGAAATTGAACTTCTTCCCTCAAACCACATACAAAAATGAACTTAAACTATATCCAAACCTAAATACAAGAGCTAGAATTATAAAAATTTCAGAAAGAAGAAAATGAATATAACTTCACAACCTTGTATGTGTCAAGGTTTTTAGATATGACACCAAAAACAGAAGAAACAAAATTAAAATTGATAAATTGAACTATATCAAAATCAAAACTTTCGCACATCAAATAACACTATCAATAAAGTCAAAAGAGAGAACAAAGATTTGAGAATATATCTACAAATTGCATATCTGATAGGTGTCTTTTATAAAACATCTATAAGGAAATCTTATAGCTCAGTTATAAAAAGACAAATAACCTAATAAAAATGTGGAAAAGATCTAAACCTAAATTTTACCAAGGAATATGTACATGTACAATAAGAACATAAAACATGTTCTGCATCATTATACTCAGTATTATTACAGAAAAATGTAAATCAAAACCAAAATGAGACACTGCTTCCCCCTCACTAGCATGACTATTATCAAAAAAGACAAATAATTTAAAATGTTGGCAAGGATGTGAAGTAATTGGAACCTCATACACTGTTTGCATGAGTGAATAATAATGCAGGCCCTTTGAAGAAATTTGGCAGTTTATCAAAGGTTAAACATAGATGTACCATGGGACGCAAGAATTCCACCTCTAGTAATATATGCAAGAGAAATGAAAACATGTCCACACAAAATTAATACATGAGTATTAAGAAACAACATATTCTTAATAGCCAAAATTGGAAGAAAAACTAGTTTATCACTGATGAATGAATAAAGCAAATGTGATACATCCAGATTGTAGAGCATTATTGGGCCATAAAAATAATACAGTCTTGATACATATCAAGGGAATCCCATCCCCGATATTCAATGTGGGTCCTTTTCTGTTTTCCTTAAGTGTCCGCTGGTCTGAGAAATAAAGGGAAAAAGTACAAAAGAGAGAAATTTTAAAGCTGGGTGTCCAGGGGAGGCATCACATGTTGGCAGGTTCCGTGATGCCCCCCAAGCCACAAAACCAGCAAATTTACATTAGTGATTTTCAAAAGTGGAGGGAGTGTACGAATAGGGTGTTGGTCACAGAGATCATATGCTTCACAAGGTAATAAAATATCACAAGGCCAATGGAGGCAGGGTGAGATCAAAGGGCACAGGTGAAATTAAAATTGCTAATGAAGTTTCGGGCACACATTGTCATTGATAACATCTTATCAGGAGGCAGGGTTTGAGAGCAGACAACTGGTCTGAGCAAAATTTATTAGGCGAGAATTTCCTCGTCCTAGTAGGCCTGGGAGTACTACAGGAGACCAGGGCTTATTTCATCCCTTATCTGCAACCATAAAAGGCAGATGTTCCCAAAGCGGCCATTTCAGAGGCCTCCCCTTAGGAATGCATTCTATTTCTCAGGGATGTTCCTTGATGAGAAAAAGAACTCAGCGATATTTCTCCTATTTGCTTTTGAAAGAAGAGAAATATGGCTCTATTACACCCAGCCCACATGCAGCCAGACTTTACGGTTATCTCCCTTGTTCCCTGAAAATCACTGTTATCCTATTCTTAAGATGCCCAGATTTCATATTGTTCAAACACACATGCTCCACAAACAATTTGTGCAGTTAATGCAGTCATCACAGTGTCCTGAGGCGACATTCATCCTCAGTTTACTGAAGATGATGGGATTAAGAGATTAAAGTAAAGACAGGCATAGGAAATCACAAGAGTATTGATTGGGGAAGTGATAAGTGTCCATGAAATCTTCACAATTTATCTTCAGAGACTGCAGTAAAGACAGGCGGAAGAAATTATAAAAGTATTAATTTGGGGAACTAATAAATGTACTTGAAATCTTCACAATTTATGTTCTTCTGCCATGGCTTCAGCCAGTCCCTCTGTTCTGGGTCCCTGACTTCCCACAACAGCCATGGATGACTCTTTTAAAAACATTTTGCTAATTATAGATTCCAAAAACAAAAGATCACATATTGTATAATTGCTTTAATATGAAAATCCCCAAATAGGCAAATGTATAGAGATAGAAAGTAGGATAGTGATCACCTAGATTGGAGGACAGGAAATAGCTAAGGAAACCGTGTTTCTTTTTTTGTTTTTCTCTTTCTCTTTTCTTGAGGTGGAGTCTCAGTCTGTCACCCAGATTGGAGAGCAATAGGGCTATCTCAGCTCATTGCAAGGTCTGCCTCCCAGGTTCATGCAATTCTCCTGCCTCAGCCTCCCAAGTATCTGGGATTACAGGTGCATACCACCATATCCGGCTAATTCTTTGTATCTTTAGTAGAGACGGGGTTTCACCATATTGGCCAGGCTGGTCTTGAACTCCTGACCTCATGATCTGCTCACCTCAGCTTTCCAAAGTGCTGGAATTACAGGCATGAGCCACTGTGCCTGGTGGGACACTATTGCTTTTTTGGTTGATAACATGCTCTAAATCTTATTGTTCTGGTTGTTGCACAATTCTGTAAATATATGATGAACCATTTAACTGTAGAGTATTTTTCTTTTGAGAAAGGGCCTTACTCTGTCACGCAGTCTAAAGTGCTGCTTATTGCAGCCTAGAGCCCCTGGGCTCAAGGAATCCTCCCATCTCCTCTTCCCAAGTAGCTGGGACTACAGCCCCGCACCACCATGCATGGCTAATTTTTGCTTTTTTTTTTTTTTTTTTTTTTTGTAGAGACAGGATTTCACCATGTTGCCCAAGCTGGTCTTGAACCCCTGGGCTCAAGCAATCTGCCTCTCTTAGTCTCCCAAAGTACTGGGACTATGGGCGTGAACCACGTTGCCCCTCCATTGAATCGTCACTTTCAATATGTAAATTGTAATTATATATGTATAATATGCATATATAATACGTACATTGTATGTGTACACATTTTTTACACAAAAAATGAATCTTGAATCATGATATCTAAGAAATGCTGATTCAGCTGTATAATTACTTTATTTTCAGTTCCGTGTCAAGAAGACTTCAGGCAAGGAAGCTGCACACTTGCCACTGGTCTTGCCACTTTAAAATTCTCTTATATGACTTACGTTTCTGGCATATGCATGTTTAGCTTCTACTGGGGGGGTAAATCACTTTTAATAATTTAAGAGATATTAACACACTCACTTTTGTAAGCATGAGACCATCTACATTTTCTTTATCCATTTGCCATCCAATATCCATTTGCCATCCAAAAGCTGTGATTGCTCATATAATGTACTCACTTTGATATTGCTGTGGTTTAAACGTATTCCTTCCAAAATTCGAGTGTTGCCTCAGATAAGTGATATTGCATTCCTTGTGAATTTTAATGACAGTCCTTATAAAAGAGGCTTCATAGCAGGGCATGGTGGCTCACCGCTGTAATCCAAAAACATTTTGGGGGGAGGTGGATCACCTGATGTCAGGAGTTCGAGATCACCCTGGCCAACATGGTGAAACCCGGTCTCTA